>NC_053164.1:68012758-68612758 GCF_016835505.1 Polypterus senegalus | reverse complement strand
ATTGTTACACGTTAATTAGAATCAGATGCGTTTACACTAATAAACAATATGCGGTTAGTTTCAGTGTATTTATAAAGCCGCGTCAGGAAAATAAGGTGTAACCACACAGGAACAGTAGCACTGCTTTGACGCTGGGTGCCGCCAGTCTGCAAAACCGAGCGGAGAACTTACGTACGACAAGGTATGAGGTACTGTGGAAAAGTGCGTGGCTTTACACCAAGTGTAGGTTTTATACATCACGATTTGAACCTGGAAAAGTTCTTATGCAACATTTCTGTGCGTACGCACCGTTTATACATGAGGCCCCAGGTTTAAAGAAGACAGCTGCTGTTATAAGAGGTTTGCTAGCTTGTATTATTGGTAATAAGGAAGATCATGATAAGGAAGAAAATAGCAAAGTGAATGAAAGTGAAAGTTATGGAATGTTGAGTGAGAGTTTTGAAAGATGTAACAGCTGGTGTGATAATTGTGAAGTGTTAGCATATAGAACACCCACTGCTAAAGTAGAAAGCAGTGAAAGAAGTGGACAAAAGAAATGTAAACCGCCCATAGTGAAAGTTAGGGCAATAGTAACCACATCGGACTGGAACCCTAAAACATGTGTGGGTAACTTACATGAGACAGATATGTGCTCAGATAAAGAGTGGGAATGTGAGTGTGAGGAAAAGGAGAGAGATGAAAGGAAGGGAAAACAGCAAGGGTGTTTTCTTCCTTTATTCTCCACTGCACCACAATCTCCAAGTAATTCTGAGGTCTGTCCAGTATTTAAAGAACATGCTACACTGATAGATATTTCACCACTTTTAGGAAAGGTAACCAGTGCTGCATTGATATTTGATTTAGGACAAAGAGATCAGATAGAAGGAAGAGGAGCTGGTGAGTGTGAATGGCAATTGTTGACTAGAGGGCATGAAATGGATATTGGCTTAAGGATACTGAGTAAAGAAAGTGTGGACTTTAAACAAAGAACAATGGAAATAAAGGAATTCAAGTGCTTGTGTGTGGAAGGTCTGAATGTGCTAGTGCAAGAATGGCTGAGTTGGAAAGAAAGCGCACCAGTTTAGGAGTTGGTTTGAATAAAACAGGACAAGCCAAAGAACAAAGGATGGGTGATGGTGCAGCAGGAAGCTCAGCCAGCAAGCCAGGAATGCACAGGGGTGTGAAGGTCCTAACAGTTGTGCTAGGGCCAGCAGTAATTAAAAAGCACACTTACTAAGGTTCAGGGATTCGAAACCTGACTGATCAGTTGTTTAAAAAGACAGCCTATGAATCTCCATGCAATAAAATGGACAACAACAACAACATTTATTTATATAGCACATTTTCATACAAACAGTAGCTCAAAGTGCTTTACATATTAAAGAATAGAAAAATGAAAGACACAATTAAAAACAAAATAAATCAACATTAATATCGAATAAGAGTAAGGTTCAATGGCCAGGGGACAGAAAAACAAAAAACTCCAGGCGGCTGGAGAAAAAAATAAAATCTGTAGGGAGAAAAGTGAGCTGGTCTTTAGTAAAGAGCACAGGTCAGTTTTAGGAGCGATGCTGGATTTAGCACTTGGATTCTGGAGAGGTTTTAGCCCACACTTTCAGGTAGCAGTTACCATACAATAAAAAAGGACACACAGGCAATGAAAAAAATAGAAGGGTAGCGAGGAAGACAGGAAAGGGAAAATAGTTATTTCTGTTTCAATTTTCTGGCCTTTTGCAATAGTGCTACTTCTATTGTAAGGTTTTATGGACTTTGGTTTGGTGCAGGTAATAAATAGTGAAGGCAATTAGCAGAGTAAAATCCATGCAGGAGATCGGGTTACCATTGGCACATTGGAGTGGCATGGCACTAGCGCTAAACTGTTCCAATGAATGCCTAGAAGCAAATTTTGAGTATTGGCACCAGGTTGACAACCAAGAAAATGAGATGGACAGAAACTGCTTTGTCACCTTCCATTTTGCAGACCTGCCTACATAGTGGAATGAAAAAAAAAAAAAGAGGAAATGACAAAGACAACGACAAAGACATGAAGAGACAGCAAGAAAAAGACACTTACTGGGGTTTAAGTGAGTAACAAGTCCACAAGTCATGCAATAATAAGGCTAGTCACAATAGCTATAGTTTAAAAGGAAAGGTTTGTTCAATACTGCAGCAAATTTATATTCCAAGGGGTGGAAACTGAACAAACCAGTTAGGAATGTCAAAAATAAGGGGATTCATTTTGGGCTCATAAAGTATACATTCTGGGTATTAATTAATTAAGTGGGATAATTAATATAAGAAAAGGTATACTGAGCAAATTGGTGAACTTTTCAGGAAAGCAGGTGCAGCTGGTACATTTGCAAGTCATATGGCTCCGATGTTTAGGTATAGTCTAATTGGGAAAATACGGAAGCCCTGCTGAGATTGTCGGCTGTGGTACAGGCACAGGACCAGTGGGCCAATTCTGAACCGAGGTGTTTAGCACAACGAGTATGCATATGGTGAGCAAACAACTCTAGGGGTGGCCTACAGGGGAATGATGAGAGTTGCATAGCTTTGATGTCTCATGGTGGTGATGCCAGCCTATACTGGTAAAGGCTGATGGCAGTCAAGAGTTGCACCATGGGTAGGAAAGCACAAGAGGCAACTAATCAACCCCAAATGTGTGCAGAGGGGCCACAAATGTTGGTTTGTGAACAGTTTATGCAGTGGCACATGTGCTCTCACTTGGGCAGAAGTGGTTGTACTGGCACCTGTGGTATGTTACCTTTCAAATTTTGATGTTAATTGTACAGCTGCATATGCTTAAACAGATAGTTTGGGACAGGGGTCTAATTAGCAGTTAGACAGAGAACAAGTACAGATTAAGAATTCACACAATAGACTAAATTGTAGTGGGCTAGTTTAGTGGAAGGTGTGGACTTGTCTCATTTTGAACCACCAGATCTGATGACATATGAAGACTGCAGAAAGCTAAAGAAACAGTTGAAGCAAGCTGGAGCAGATACAAGTCATCAGGAGCGCTTCCAAGTTCTTCAGATTGTCTTTGAAATAAAGAAGATATGTAATGGACAAATGGTCACGGACAACTTTTAACACTGGGAGAGCAAATACTGCCAATCAATGCACAAGTTATGCATCAGACTCTTTAATCAATTTAAAGACATTGTTATAAAGACATTGTACAAAACATTCATCGGGTGGAGTGTTGTGATGTGGATTTTGCATATAACTTGATAAATGTTTTGTATGTCTTTATTTATAATTTAGGCAAACCAATGTAATTTAGTGGTACTTTGGTGAGAGGTATTCGTGTTTGACCCCCCCCTTTTTTTTACTGTCTCTTTGTAATTTTATGACAGGATTTGGGGGGATGTGTCTTAAACCAGTTTGATGAGTATTTCTCTGCTAAAGTCTTTCAACCCCCCTGCAAGGAAGCCAGGATGTTTAACATATGGTTTTGGGGCAGGAGATAAGATGTTCTATTTCACCCATTGGTCTGAGGTATGGCTGTCTGGATTTGCCGTAGGGGTTGGACAGAAAACCTATAAATTTGCTTGCTCAACCACATTCTGTCTCTCTAACCAACATATGATGAAGAAGCATCTCTTTTGCTAACTTGTGATGATGAAGACAACACAATGAAGAGCACAGCTTCAGCCATATTGAACAGACATACGGCTGAAAGCTGAGCACCAACGATGCCTTAACTAGAGACATTTTAAGTAACTGCAAGTCTGTGTGCCACCTGAATTACACATCACCATTTTATCAGGTTGTATGGTTGCCAATATTCAAGTGTACTTTGCATTTTGTTATTATTTATGAATATTATCAGTAATACATTATTTTATGTGTAACTTAACTCCTGCTTGTCTTTTTACTACATCTAATTGCCTGAGGTTATAGATATAGAAGGGAAGGTGGGGATAAGTTATATACAGTGGTAAGTCTGTGAGATTAGGCATTCTAAGGCTACATATTAATAATACAATAGGGGAAAGTAGAGCAATATATATATTACTCTACCAAGATAAAACACATATATAATAGCCACTCAAGATGGCAAAACATATTTCCTATATCCAGTGGGTGCACACCTTAATGTAAGTGGCTTGCAGCAGTAAATTGTACCAGGTAAGTTAAAATGAGCTTCTAATTATTAAAAATAACAAAAATGTAAGTAAATAATGCAAAGTCAATTAACTTATCCCTAAATTAATGGAAGAGAAAGAGTCCCATAAATGTGTCCGTCTGCCATTATGCATGCAGTGAATAAACATTTATGTATATGTCACTGAAAACAACAGTTGTGTTACAGCCATATTCTAATGATTCAATAAATCCCTGACACTATCATTTACCGACCAACTGTCACAATATCCTGCTGTTCATTATGGTCAGTACCCTTGTAGCCAACAATTTTAGCTTAAGGCTTAAACATACATATTAACTGTTCATCAGGCTCATCTTATTTTTATGTTTAAGAAATAGGAACTTCAGTTAGTAAGACACCCTCCACAATCAACAACTAGCAATACTACATCATAAGATATGATGTTTATATCACCTAAGCTACAAGCTGGTGTCTACAAAATCTCCTTCAACAATCACTAGCTTATCTGGGTTCCGTTTATACATTCATATTCAAAGTACAGTGAAATTCTACTAATCAACATACAACACGTCAACACTCTCCGGCACCATGATCAATGAGTTTTACTACCTCACCTCAAAATTTTAACAACATGATCTAAAGTGCTATTAAAAAACATGTATACTGTTTGCTCTACTAATACACATTTTTACATTCTATTATTTTTGAATATATATCATGGTTACAAAAATATTTACAGGTACATTAGATCAGGTTACTTTATCAGTCCCAAGGGGAAATTAAAATTTTACAGGAGACTCCGTCCAAAAAAACAAATATAATAAAAAATAACTCGCACTCCACTCCCAATACAGGTAAACACGTCTGGCTTAGATAACACAGAGCAGTTAATAAATGAAAATGTGATATCACTATCCTAATTGATATAATGAAAAAAAAGTTTAAATACTCCAACTTTCGAAACTACTGTAAGTTCCCCAGTGCACTCAAATGTTACGTAATGCGTCCATTTTCTACCTTGTTTTTTTTTTTTTTTTTCTTATTCCAACACATTATCAAGTGGCGCCACAACTTCTCTCAGTTGCATTGAGTGTAAGGCAGGCACCAACGTAATGCATCATAGCAATACTCACAGACGGTAATGCCTTCAACATATTTTCATTAATATGTATGAATCAATCAGTGGAAGATTATTATTTAATTTTCTTACATTAATCAGATCTGATTAAAATGCTTTGTGCCTCTCTTTCACACATCCAATTGACTCTTTTTGAACCCCAGCCTGGTCACTTTCCACGTGGGCTTTTCCTTGTGTACTTGGTCTGCTTCTGCATCCTTACATCATACATGTAGGGTTACCTGGCCCGATGTGACTGACTGACTGAGTAAATGAGCGAGTGTGGGTACAGGTGCAACTGTGTCCAGTGATGGACTGGCTTACCATCCAGGCTTGTTTTCTGTCTCACACTCAGTGGTGCCGGAACAGGCTCAGGCCCCCTGGGATGCTATTTTAACATTAAAACAGAACATTCAGGATTTCGTGGGTTTGCAAGTGGATGGATCTTTCAGTGCAGTCCCATCTAGATTACACATAGTGGTTCTCATTCCTGAAATGATACCAAATGTAAAAGTAAACCTGATCACAAGACAAGATTATATACAAACCAAATATCTTTTTTTATCTTGCAGAGGTTTACTGTATTACAAACACAGACAATGTGAAATGCATGTTTTTAGGGATAATCATAATATGCAACCAGCCATCCATTTTCCTAACCTGCTTATCTAGGGCAGGCTTTTAGGGTGGCTGGAGCCCATCCCAGCAGAATACTATACCCTGAGGACACTGTATACTGTATATTGCAAAAAGTGTTCTTTTAAATTGCTTTTAAACACAATAGACTATCAGAAGTATAGATAAACATACATCAAGTCTAAGACTGAAATCTGTATTATTGAGAAGAAATCTACAGCAAATGTTATTGTACAGGCATAGCACCCACATCAGATGAAACAGAACAACAGATATGCACCATCTTTAAAAGAAGTTCATATTTTAATAAAATAAAATGTTCAGAAAAATGATTTGTAAGCATGGTGAATAACCAGATTAAACTACTATTTACTACTGGTTGGACATTTTTAATTTACTTAAACTGCAACACTCAAGAACAAATAAAAAGTAAATTACCCATTTCCAATGGAATACACCTCATTTTTACTATATTTCTTCCTTAACTGGTTAAGTAGAAATTAAAGAAAAAACAAAACTCTAAGCAACATATGAAGAGCGATATGCACCAAAAAATCCTCATACATACTGTATGTTCACATCAAAATACCACATTTTTTCACATTAATTAGTAGCTTTTAGGGGAGGGAAATTGACAAATGCCTTTTTCTTCTTCTTTTGGCTGCTCCCGTTAGGGGTCGCCACAGCAGATCATCTTCCTCCCTCTCTTTCTGTCCTATACATATTGCTCTGTCACACCCACCACCTGGATGTTCTCTCTCACCACATCCATAAACCTCCTCTTA
Source organism: Polypterus senegalus (assembly GCF_016835505.1). Classification (NCBI taxonomy): domain Eukaryota; kingdom Metazoa; phylum Chordata; class Cladistia; order Polypteriformes; family Polypteridae; genus Polypterus; species Polypterus senegalus. Next base: position 68,606,124 of record NC_053164.1, on the reverse strand, counting down.
GGTCTTCCTCTTTTCCTCTTCCCTGACAGCTCTATCCTTAGCATCCTTTTCCCAATAACCTCAACATCTCTCCTCTGCACATGTCCAAACTAGCACAATCTCACCTCTCTGACTTTGTCTCCCAATTGTCCAACTTGAGCTGACCCTTTAATGTCATCATTTCTAATTCTATCCATCCTCGTCACACCCAATGCAAATCTTAGCATCTTTAACTCTGCTACCTCCAGCTCTGTCTCCTGCTTTCTGGTCAGTGCCACCGTCTCCAGTCCATATAACATAGCTGGTCTCACTACCGTCCTGTAGACCTTCCCTTTCACTCTTGCTAATATCCGTCTGTAACAAATCCCTCCTGACACTCTTCCCCTCCCATTCCACTGTGCCTGCATTCTCTTTTTCACCTCAATTCCACAATGCCCATTACTCTGTACTGCTGATCACAAGTATTTAAACTCATCCACTTTTGCCAACTCTACTCCTTGCATCTTTACCATTCCACTGACCTCCCTCTCATTTACCACATGTATTCTGTCTTGTTCCTACTGACCTTCATTCCTCTCCTCTCTAGAGCATATCTCCACCTCTCCTGGGTCTCCTCAACCTGCTCCCTACTATTGCTACAGATCACAATGTCATCAGCAAACATCATAGTCCATGGGAACTCCTGTGTAATCTCGTCTGTCAACCTGTCCATCACCATTGCATATAAGAAAGTTGATCAGAGCTAATCCCAGATGTAATCCCACCTCCACCTTGAATGCATCCGTCAGTCCTACTGCAGACCTCACCACAGTCACACTTCCCTTGTACATATACTTCTCTGCCACTCCCGACTTTCTCATACAATACCACAACTCCTTTCGAGGCATCCTGTCATATACTTTCTCCAGGTCCACAAAGACGCAATGCAACTCCTTCTGGCCTTCTCTAAACTTCTCCATCAACACCCTTGGAGCAAACATTGCATCTGTGGTGCTCTTTCTTGACATGAAACCATACTGCTGCTCACTAATCATCACCTCACTTCTTAACCCCTTAACATGCACACGTACCGGTCCCGGTACATAACGACGATTTTACAACGTCACAATCATCTCACAGCCATGTGTGCATGCCCCTCTGTCATGCACCTTGACATACTACGCATCAAATGAAATTTCAGAGTCTCGTTTTTCCGATGATATAAACCATTTTGACACACAACAACCACAGCACTGACACTAAATCCTTTTTTACAGAGAAGTAAATACTTTTAAGAGCTGACTTTTCCTACCTTTGAAGGCTCTCTGCAAGTCAAACATCAATATTTCCGAGCAATATTGATCTCATTCTGTCCGTAAGGCTCCAGGGAATATAATCCAGTAAAACGATTAGGTCCAAAACACACAATAGATCCTCAAAGGGACAAAAACTCCAGAAAACGTTTTTTAACTCGAGACTAGCTCCGACATTTTTTTTCATTCCTATTGGTCATATCAGACGTAATTTGTTTCTGTCGGCAATAACCATGCTAAAGCATGTTACACAGAAGTGTTAGCTTCTGATTGACACCTAAGTTGGCCAATTACGAGGGGTCTGGGGGGTGACTGGCACCTCGTATAGCCAACGAGTGTCACAGACAGCTGAACGATGACGCACAACTCCAAACCCTGGTAGAATCTACCAGTTTAATTGGACGCTGTGCGTGACACTCCAAACTTACAGCCAATGAGCAACTGAGCACGCCGATATGTAACTTGTATACCAACTTGTAAACAAAACCGACCGGAGCTGCGCGAAGCTGGCATTTGTGCCAGTCTGCAGACTTGGTACGTGGTTGTTTATTGTGATTTCACCTAGTTTTTTCGCATTTTAAATATGGATAAAAGTACAGATAAACGTAAATACACTCTCGATTAAATAATAGATGCATGTACGCGGCGTGACAGTTATCGATCATACCAGGAGACGTCTAATGGCAGAGAGCGACATGTGACACGCCCTTGTGCTTTCTGCCTGCTAACGATTGCTACAATCAGTGGCACGTGGAAAAACGCTGAGCTGTATTGTAACAGTTTGTAAAAAAATTTATATAGTTTGTGTGCATTTTATTAAAAAAAAGTAAAAAATAAAATATATATATATATTTTTAGCCCATAAGACTTGTTTTGACTATTTTTATATTGAAATGTGTATTTTTTATTGTTTTTATTATGGAATATGAATTTCCATAACTAATAGAGTGACACTGTATGTAGATATAGATTCCTTTAGGTGTAAGCTTTCAGTAGAGCCCTCATTGATATATGTGGGTTGAAGCATTCAAAAGTTATTGCACTTTTTCCATATGTTCCAAAATGTGGATAATGGTCCCTCTAAAAAGCTCCTGGGCATGCCCACATAAAAACTGGTGTAAAAATATCATTTTTACAGGTATTCTTTTCAAATTTGAAATGTGAGTAGTCAACAAGTTATTCTGTTGGTACATAGTGTGTTTCTGTCCCCACCTACCTACTGCAGCTATAAAGACCTTTATTTTCACAAAAAAACTTAGGCGAGAACAAAAAAATTAATTTTTTCTGGGAGTTCTAATGTGCATACCTTTTGATCAGTCACACCTACAGTGATTCTGACTACTAAGGGTGAAACTAGAGAATGTTACCTTTACAAAGAGACCAAACATGTGTTTATACTCCAGATAGTTCAATAACAGCAATGATTCTAATTTGGAGAGGTCAAATTACAAGCGATTTAGCAAAAATGACCCCGCTTGATAGCTTTCACTACTCTTTCCCATAACTTCATGCTGTGGCTCATCAATTTTATCCCCCTGTAGTTACTACAGTCCTGCACATCCCCCTCATTCTTAAATATTGGCACCAGTACACTTTTTCTCCATTCCTCGGGCATCCTGTCATTTTCCAAGATTCCATTAAACAATCTGGTTAAAAACTCCACTGCCATCTCTCCTAAACACCTCCATGTTTCCACAGGTATGTCATCTGGACCAACAGCTTTTTGTAGCTTTTAGGGGAGGGATTTTAATAAATGCCAAAAGGCAAAAAAAAAAGAATATAAAAATACTAAAGTGCACAAAAACAAATTTATTCTGCAATATTAGAACTACTGAAATTTCAGCATGAATCAAGAAACACCTGTTATTACAGTAAGTACAGAAATGCTATCAAAAACAGAGAGCATAAATAAAGAAAGCACATGCAAGTGAACTTTTATCAGGTCATGTCTGACCTCAGCTTTGACAAAAGTTTATGTTTTTGTAATACACAATACAGCAAATAATTTTAATTTAAATAGATAGAACTTTATTTGTCCCCAGGGGAAATTGAGCTTTTTACAGAATTTCAAGAAACATCATAACAAACAACAATCCCCTTCAATCATATATAGAAAAAAAAAAAGAAAAAAAAAACTATGACAGATAGCAGTCACAGTGAGGCTTTATAAAGGTGTATTACCATAGATATAAAAGAACCCCAATCCGTACTGTATTTTTTCTATACAACACATAACTCACTCTTATAAATTTAATAGATTGCATTTGTGCATTAGGACAACATTTCACCTTTCACTTGTGGATGTTGAAAATGAGTCAGAAGTGATGTAGTTATTTTTTCTATACCAACTAACTCTAAAACCCAAAACCCAAAACATAAATTCTTATGATTCTACTTTTAGATTAGCTATTTTGATTACCTAGGCTGATAAAACTCTCAAATCCATGAGCACATAAAAATCAAGTTCACAAACTGAATGGGATTAACATACCATTTACATAACTTTGCACTTCAACACCCTAACCTGTACATTCAGCTAAAGTACTGGAGTGTGCGAAGTCAGAATAATCAGCGTGAGGTACTGCGGCCCTGGCATAATGGAATTGGAGCAAAAGGAAGTGGCAGTTCCGTGTCATCCTAGCAATTCTGAAACTAAACAGTGCCCCCTGCAGTGCATGGCAATACCTCGTCACGTAGTTTGGGTAATAATATGTCATTACAGTAAACACTAAACCTAATGGCAAACTGTATAAGGTGATTGATGAACACCGATTTCTCTTTTTGATTGCGCAATATTGCAGTTTTAATTTTTGAAGAGTTAAAACTAAAACTTACGGCACATTCCGATTTTAATATCCAAAATTACGGCTTGTTATTAATAAGGCAAAACAACGGCCAAAAGCGGAATGCTCTGTCATTTTGGACCGATGGTAGGTAATTAATAAAACCACACCGATTTCAGTTTTCAAGCAAGAACTTCAGCAAAATCGCAAGCGGGTTTAAACCCTTCTCCCCTTTTTCAAATATTAAATCTATGTACGCTACATTGCCGTAAACGGAACGGCTCGCCCGAATTAATTTAAGATTCACTCGTTCCACTATAGCAGATTCATCAACGTTACGCCTAATGCCCCTCACTACCCAGCGCATCGGCAGAACTCGAGGCCGAGGCTGGACCACAGCACGGGCCTCAAAGACCCACCCCAAGGATTTGCTTTTCAGCCGATAATCGACCTGCGATATCAGCAGTAATGAACCTGATTACTACTACGGGTACCTTGCGGGTCTGCCACCCATCGGAATGTGCGCGAATCCCCAAAAGGGAAAGATGAGCAACATCCTGGCAGGTAGAGCATCAAAAACCACTGTGCAGCCTTCTGAAGCCTGCCGCCTTATAGTGCCCCTGGATTTCGCGGGGTTTAACACACGATCCTCACTTTGCTTATTGGTAATATCATTAACACTGTTTGGCAATTATGCTGGACAGCAGACGTCATTTTATTTACACAAGCAATTTATCAACAGTATCTTTTCAATAAAATAACAGACAATAAATTAAAACTTACTTTTAGGAAACAAATACAGGGGCGCTCTAAATGTCTTGTGCTTAAAGATTATTTTTTATTTTAAACAATTTAAACCCATCTCCACCATTTTCGTCTGCACCAGTCCACCCATTGTCACGGCGTTAAAGGGATATGCCACATCGCTCACGGTAGACCCTTGAGGCCGAGCGACAATATTTTGCCGACAGTTGAGGAATCCCTTTAAGGCAAGCCAGCCGGCCCGTGTGAGTCACTTGAGACTGACGCGAAAGTCCTCTTTTCGCCATTTTGGCTCCTGCGGGTCTCATGCGACATATCTGAGCATTGCGCATCGGAGCCACAATGGCGCTCATTTCGCTGCACTTCTCTGCTGCTACTCTGGCGCTACTCTCTTATTTTTGTCTTTGTTCAATTCCTTTGATGACAGATGATATCAACGCCTTTGGCCAGTAAATCCACCTTTATGTGAGCCTTCATCAGGGTTTCTTTCTTTCTTTCTTTCTTTCTTTCTTTCTTTCTTTCTTTCTGTAAACGTATTGGTTAATTCACAAAATAGTCAACATTTAAAACATTAATGTATAGACTGAGTCAATAATTGGTAATATCCATGTCATCAATCTACATCTTTATTTTATGTGACATCTCCAGCATAAAGGTTGCTCACCTGTCTGCTTTTTGTTGCTCTTTTTAACATCATTTTTGGATTGTAAATAAGGTATTCTTTAATTAGTAACTCCATTTAACAGGTCATATCACTTGCAGATATTTTCAGATGATTCTTCACTTATAGAGTGTATTGATAAGGGGGATGTGACAGAGTATAGAAGTCAAGTTAAGAACTTTGTTTCACGGTGCAGAAAGAATTGTCTGCATCTTAACATCAACAAAACCAAGGAACTGGTTATTGACTCTGTATGCATGTTGGATTTTGTTTGGGTTCTTCAGTTTTTTTTTCCCCCCAATTGCAGAGATATAGGTGTTGGGTTAACTGGTGATTTAAAACTGGCCCCATACAAGTACAAGTAAGAATGTTACCTGATGTCCTGGATGCTCCATCCCTCTGCAACACTCATTTGCATTAAGTAGGTTTGAGAATGCCATGTATTCTTCTGTGTATGGAATTTTATGAGCTTTTGTATTCAACAAATGATTCCAGCTACTGTGAGTGGCTGTGGGAGTGAGTTGATAGATGGGTAGCCATTTCAGTGGTGTCAGTGCTTCCAAAATCAGCTTTGGCTAATTCTACAATTGTATGAAGTACTGTAGTTTTAAAAATGGATGGATGCTTGGAATGAGTGTTACTTTCTCATAAAAAATGGCTGGAGCTCTTCTTATCTTACCTTATAAGAAATAACTAACTGATTAGCAGTGAGAAAAAGAGTGCTGAGATGAGAACAAATATCTTGTTTCAGGTTAGACTGAACTAAAAAAATAATTTGAAGAAACAAAGTGAATAGGTAAAGTTAATGTGCAACAGTGTGTGTAAGACATAATCAGTAATTTTTTGTGAAAATCTTAATGTAAGCTTTTTGAGACTTGGAAGTAAGAACCATTACAAGGTGGTCCTTCTTCTCAAGAGTCTTCATCATGATACAACACATCAATCATTTTTTAGCTGTCTGCTTATTTGTCTGTAACCAACAATATTGCAGCCCCAGCTGTTCTGTAATCTGTAATTGTTACAGCCATTCCTATTATGTCCCCAAAACCACCAAGGGAATATCATCCCCAGGAGCTTGAAGGCCCTGTCAAAGATTTTTTTAATATTCTAATATCTATAAAGGAACCACATTAGTTTAACCTTGGGGTCTCCAACCCTGCACCTCAAGTACCCCTGGGACTACTGCCGTTTTTTTCAACTCATTTCTTTGTTAGTTACACACTGCTGCAGTAAATTGCACTCCCAGTTAATTTAATGGCCTAGTCTTGGCCTCGGTCTGAAGAGGGTGTAGTTTTTTGTTTGATTGTGCTAAATGCCTTTCAGTTTATAGTATTATTTCTTATCATTTTATTATATTTTTTACATTTCACATTTATTGTATATAGATAAATTACTATTAATTGAATTAAGTAGGTTTGGACACTGAGTGTACGGATGGATTTTTATTTTCTCAACCTGCCTAGTTTCCTGTTTAAAGATGTTTGCAACATTCTAGACATAAGCTTATTATTTGTAATATGCTTATTATCTGCACACCACTGTGAAGTAAACTGCTGAGAAGGGTGTTATATTAGAGTTCATTTAATTAAATTTAAAGCCTCCTTAAAAATTCTCTCATCCATCCAGTTATCACATTAGGTTAACTCCGGGTTTTCTTTCTCTGTTTCTCAAGTACCCCTGTGGCTGCTGGCTGTGTTTTCAACCAGTTTATTTATCATGGGTACATGTCTACAAATCATTGCCCTAATTATTGCACTGCTTAGTTTTGCCCTTAGTTTGGAGAGGATGTGCATTATGTTCAATTGAGCAAATTACATAACATTTTCAAAATGATTTAATGCAGTCCAGAGTCAATGGGGGGCAGAGCCTATCCCAGCAGCATCAGGTGTAAGGCAGGAAGCAACACTGGACAGGGCATCATTTCAAAACAGTGCCCGATCACACCCATCCTCACACTGGGCCAGTTTGGGATTGCCAGTTAACATCCATCCATCCATTATCCAACCCACTATATACCAACTACAGGGTCACAGAGGTCTGCTGGAGCCAATCTCAGCCAACACAGGGCGAAGGGCAGGAACAAACCCCGGGCAGGGCGCCAGTGCCAGTTAACATAACATGTCCAAATGACAAATAGTAGATTTACATTTTTATATCATTAAGAACAGAATGCAACAAGTGTGCTTAGTTGTATTTGTTGTATCTAGCAGTTTCACTTTTTCATCTGTGTGTCTGGTTGCTATGTCTCTGTCATTGAAAAGATGGCACATCACAAACATTTTTATTAATAAATTGCATTGCATTTGGCATTCCAACAGATGGCTTAACACAAACATTTACACTGCTTTTACTAATCCCATACCAAATGTCATGTAATAGAGACACATGCTCTGTATGGTGCACTGCAAACATTAACACCGAGGTCTATGTTGATTACTTAGATTTCAACAAAAGAGTGTAATTGCAACCCACATTACATATGAGATCAGTCATGTAGTGCCCCAGAATCATGTAACACCCACAATGACAGTCACAAAAAAACGCCAACATTAGAGTTGTTGAAGAGTTACCGAACTTAGAGGGCATTTCATGCTGACAATGTGGGCATAATGTCACCTTCATCATCTTACCTATTGCAGGGCTATATTCAGACCCATCTCAATTTCACCTTGTTATTGAGTGTTGCACAGTCCACCTTGATAAAAGGATATGTGTCTGTGTGTCCGTCTGGTTTCTGTGTTGCAGTTATTCCAAAAGATGGCGCATCGCAAATATTTTTAGTAATAAAATGCATTGCATTTGCCATTCCAACAGATGGTGCATCACAAACATTAACACTGCTTTTGCAAATCCCATATCAAATGGAATATACAAGAGACATGTTCATTGATTGCATGGTGCATTGTAAATGTTCACGCTGAGGTTCAATTTGATTACTTGGATTTTAACCCATCTTGAATGAGAAGCACAGCTAGTTATGAACAGAATACAACATGAATGCCTAATTGCATTTGTAGTGCTATTTGTTTTTATATTATTTGTAAACAGAATTGCAACTCTCTTCTTGAGACCTGCTACTGTTTTTAAAATATTCTCATATTAACTTCTGACTTCACTCGTTCTTCTCAGTACTCAAATGGGGCACTTGGTGCCACGGCCCACCTGCCAAGTTGTCTTACCTGCCTAAGGTAAAATCATCCCTGATGGCGGATCACAGGAATTGTAGGGTAGAGGGGTCCTTTCATCAGATTGGCTGGCCCAGCGCTGTTTCAGTTGTGGAATGGCCAAATGGGGGAGGCAGCTTGATGGCTGAGGTCTCCAGGACTCTAAATAAATCCAAATCATATTATATGATATCATCTACTGTTAAATACTGCTCTGTACTTGTAAAATTTTTATTTTTATACTGTATTGAGGATTTGTTCTGTTTTGTGTATTGTATTGTATTGACATACTTCTTTTTGACACCCACTGCATGCCCAACCTTACCTGGAAAAGGGTCTCTCTTTTAACTGCCTTTCCCACGATTTCTTCCATTTTTTCCCTTCAAGGTTAAAGCTCATCAGTAAAGTCAGGGTCTGGCGGCTGAGCACTTCATTGTGCAGCTGGGTGTTTAACTTCCTGACAGGCAGTGGTTTAGGTAGGTGACCATCACCCCTCACTCTGAACATAGGCGCTCCACAGGGCTGTGCTGAGTCTCTGCTGCACTTTCTCTACACATCCAGAATGGCTGCACAAGACTCTAATATCATTTTCAAGTTTGCCATCAGTACTGCTGTGGTAGGCCTGATCTGATCATACTGGTTTCAGGACAACAGTCTTCTCCTGAATGTTAACAAGACAAAGGAGTTGATTGTGGACTTTTGACACTACCACACCTTTAGTATTAACACTACAAGTGGAGATTGTGGATAGTTAAAGATATCTCAGTGTCAACAACACAGAGGACCTGACCTGGTCTGAACACGCCAACAGCTTGGTGAGAAAGGCACGCCAACATCTCCACCACCTCAAACGCCTCAGGGATTAAAGGCTGCCAGCCCAATTAGTACAAAACTGATACACATCCACCTTTGAAAGTATCCTGACAGGAAGTATCACTGATGGGTTTGGGAAAAGCATGTCTTTGTTTAATTTTAACATTAAAGTATGTGTTTAATTTGTTTTGGTCAGGGGAAAAATCCAAGTTAAACACATTATTAATATTACCACATAAAATATAAAAATATCCAGAGATAAAATTTGGTAAAATCATTTTTTTATATTCAATATTCATGAATAATCAAGATAGTATTTTTAGCCCTTACTTTTGACTTCTTTCCAAGTGGAGCTTTTTCAGGTGATTTGTGTTTTCTATTCAATGAAATAAAGTGATGTAATTTAATAATTAGTGTTTATCATGATGTCAGACAGCTGAAACTTTCCCCCACTACTACTACTGAGCCAATTTGGAGATGTCAACTTACCTAACTTGCACATCTTTAAAAAGTGGCAAAAAGCACACGTGAATACAGAGAGAATAGTTCAGACTCCACACAGTTAACACGTCGACTGGGATTGATACATAGGGTTTCTGGAGCTATGTAATTTATGTACATCATTGATACAATGACTACAAGGTGTAGTGTTAATGCAGTATTTTACATAAGACTAATTATCTTTGTTGATAATAAATGTAGGGTGGTGAAGTGGTTAACCCCTCTTTCTCACATCTCCAAGGACTTAGGTTGGATTGCAGCTTGGCTACTGTCTCCAGTTTTCCCTTATAATCAAAAACGTTTTGTGTTAGATATCTCTGAACTGGAAAAGTGAGAGCTGCTACACACATGAAGGCTCATTGATGGACTGCCTCTAATTCAGGGTTATCTTTGGGCAGGGAGTGGCAAGCATTGGCTCTGGGTACAAAATGTTTAGATTAGCATAAGGCAGGAAACCAGCCATGGGAGAATGGACAGCCCGTCATCCACAGTGAACACTCCAGGCCAATTAGGAGCTTCCTACATGTCTAAAGTAAACAAATAAGTGTGAGGTTGGCAATACACAAAGAGTGTGCAGTGATGAACAGGCATCTAATTCAGTGTTGTCTTTTGTTGAGGTTTTGTTGATCTTGTATTACTTATTTAACAATAAAAATAAGACGTGAAGTTCTACGCTAGGAAACAAGAAACAGTTAGCACACGATAGGGTACACACGAGAAAGACTCGGCAAAACACTACAGCTTCTTGGCTCCGCCCCTTCATAGCATCTATTGGCTCTGTCGTTCGTCGACGAAAGGCTTTCCGGCCCCAGACCCGTATTCTCCCCGCCTTATCCGTTTTTTGCGGCCAATGAAATTACTGCTCCCCCTCCCGCGATTCCGGGGTGGCCGAGCTTGTGGGAGTCAGTGGAGAAGCAACGGTGATTATTGGGTTGAAACTGCCGGGACAGACGTGCAGGACAGAAAGCATTGGGTGAGTGACCCTGTTTGTACGCAGAACGAGTCCTCCAACTGCTATGGTGACGCCCCTCGCACTTCACATCTGCCGTTACCGCTGCTCACGCGCCTGTCTGATGTCAGTGTACAGTTATTTTAACGGATAACGATTTGTCATATGTGCTTGACTTTTTTTCACATTTTACATTTTCAGTCCACAATGAAGTATTTTATGAATTACATCAATTTACATTTTTTATTACTCATTAAAATTAGAGATGCACGCATTTGGAAAAACAAGTAGAGTCCCGTTATTCGAGCAATTATTTTATCGCTGGTGTAGATTTCTTTTCCCGTTCACTGAGGAGAATATTGGTGGAAAATGTTGATCCATTTTTAAAAGAATTTTTTCATACAGGGCCCGGATTGATCAAGAGCATCCCTACTCTGGCGTAGTTAATGTGATGGAAAGAACTGTTTTGCGTTTCCTACCGGTGCCGGTAAAAGTGATTTCTGTTTTCTATGTCAAAATTTCCTAAAAGCAAAAAATGATGTTTTTTTTCAATGAATTTTTCCTTTTTAGTTTCAGTGAATTAACAATTGACATAAAACGGAATTATTACGGATGGCGCTAATACTTCTATGAAGTTTGAGTAGTACTGCAATTTGAACAAGAGTCTGTGTTTCACTCAAATAGCACCAGTAATCGTTACATTGTTTTATTTGGTATGGGAACGTTTGCGGTGCCTGTCTAATACCAACTGTGTGATATACATAGTCTGAATTTGACTGCCTTTATTTGAAGGTGTTTCGCAACCAGTAGACTGTTTTGAATTTAAGACATTAATTAGCCTTCGGAGGGATGCAGAAGCAAGTTGGAAACCAGCACGTTTCTAGGTGGTTTAAATAGAGAGTAATAGAACAGTTCTTGGTTATTAAATATGTTTCACCATTTATGGTGATTAAGAAATCTTTATTGAAATTAACCCTAATCACTGTTATCTCTGTAGTGTATCCACCCTAGGAGGGGTTTGTTTAATTCTAAGTTGAGTTATAGTTGTGTGACATTTTCTCAGACACCCAACAATATCAAGCTTTCACAGTTCAGTGTTATTTTAGAGAGCACTTTGAGTGACACCTATGGTACTTAAGGAAACTGCTGTAAATCTTCTTATGTAAAGCTGGACATTTTTGAGTAGTTTGGTTATAGTCAAAGGTAAAGTCTCCTGTAAGACTAAAGCCATATTGTACTTTTATATATATATTATGTATATATATATATATATATATATATATATATATATATATATATATATATTATGTATATATATATATATATATATATATATATATATATATAGCTGAGATAGGCAACACTGCTCAATAGAGCAATTGCCTAGTTCAAGCAAGGAAAGTCCACAAACATCAAAAGTGCATTAAGACAAATTTGAAGAAACTCAACCTTAGGCCAATTGAAGAAAGGTGGAATTCAGGAAATCATCTTTGCTCAGTTAAAATGCTTCACCTGACACTAGTACTGTATTTGAAAAGCAGCACAGAGGATTCCCAACTGCAGTCTGTACCAAGATTCCACTTTAAACTAGCACTAGGATTGGGTTAATGAGAATACTTCAGAAGTCCAGAACCTACAAAGCACAGGAGTAAAGCAGTCAGCATGTTGGAAAGGGATGTCACATCACATCACAGCTGAAGTGTGAAGAACAGCAGGGTCTTAAAGCTGACACCCAAGGAAAGATCTGGAATAAATAATGACAGGAGAAAGCTAAGGAAAGGCATTTTTCTGATTGCCATGGTTTTTGTCCAGATAATGAATATCATACTTAGGCTGAGCTTAAGTGACCTCATTATTCTCTAGTCTAACAGTGGAACACAAGTCTGAGAGGTGATGCCTCCACCTTGCATAACTGAAATGGCATTTCGATCATCTATTGAAGCTTGAACCTACTGAAAGATGACAACATCGAAGCTATATTGCTCAGTTTTCAGAAACCATATTGCTGAATGAAGCACCTTCCTTAGAAGAAGACACTTCACTAGACATTAGAAATGCTAACATTGTTACTATTTTAAGAACAGTGACAATTATAATAATAATTGTTTACATTTATATAGTGCTTTTCTCACTACTCAAAGTGCTTTACATATTGAGTGGGTAGCCACTTGAACCACCACTAATGTGCAGCATTAACCTGGATGATGTGACGGCAGCCATTTTGCACCAGTGCACTCACATCACATTAGCTGTTAGATGGTGAAGGAGTGCCAGATGGATATCCAGTTAGTGACAGGGGATGATTAGTGGGCCAGAACAACTAGGCCATGGTGGGCGGTTTAGTCAGGACATCAGGATATACCCTACTATTTGCAAAGGATGCCCAGTGATCTTTTATGACGATAGAGATGCAGGGCCTCAAATTTATGTCTCAACTGAAGGATGGTGCCATTTTTAGAGAACAGTGTCCCCATCACCACACTGGAGCTGGGATCCTCACACAGAACACATGGTAAATATCCCATGCTGGCCTCACCAACACCTCTTCCAGCAGCAACCCAGGTTGGCCTCCTATCCAAGTACTGTCTAGGCCTGAACATGCTTAGCTTCTGTACTCTTAAATCAACCATTCGAACTTTCAGAATAAATTCCATTGTGGCTTCATAGCCCCCTGAGGCACTACTGACATGGACAAGTCCCTTGACTCTATGAATTGAAGAGCACTGATCCTGTCTAAACAAGAATGTTTAGTCAAATTTATGACCATCCTTTGGTTGGTGCACAACCAGATGCTTGCAACTTTCCTTTGCTATGAGACAGAAATATATATCTTCATCCTCCATTTTCATTTTCATTATTTTCCCCTGCATTATTCTCCTTCTGATTTATGAATACTTTCGATATGGCATTATTTGAATGCTGGTTTGACAGAAGCCCATTCAACCTATATGGCCAAGTCAAAAGGACTTGAGAATCATGGACCAACAGTATGTTAAAGACTGCTGTTTTTCCCATGTCTTATAAAAGCTTCAGACTACTCTGGGCCTCATCAGTGTGGCTATGAAGAATTTAGGACTTTCCCCTTAATATTACTAAAACCAATATATTTTAACAAGAAACCCCTTGGCTATGTAGCTTGATCCATTTGGAAGTTCTTGACTGCTTTCCATACCTAGGCATTGAATTTTCCCGAAAGGAAACCATCAGGAAATACATTCAAAACAGCTTTATTTGTATTAGGTCTTCTTCAGCAAACTGCATTATTGGATTTTCCATAATTGTGACTTCATAAAAGAATCAAAGCTAATGGTCTATTAAACACCAAACAGTAAAATAATGCAAATGTTGGCATCACATTAAATGTAATGCTTTTGACTGGGTTAAGATGTGTTTAAATGTAAAAACTAATCCCATTCTGGTAAGCATAACAGTTGTGCCATGAACTTGTTGTTGTTGTTACTGTACTTTGATGTCTATTTTGCATCCATTTTTATTTCCTGTAGAGCAATGTCTCATGTTTGCATTTTTGTTTTTTGTTTTTCTCCACCCAACAACATTTTCATGCACAGTAACTTTCATATAAATGTCTTCACTGTCTCACAGGTAGTCCTTTTTCTGTTTATTTTAATTAGATGTTGTAGGCAGTATTTGTAACTTGTAATGGAAAACTTAAAACTTTAGCAAGTTAAGCAATGAAATTGTGAAGTCCACTGTATAAAAGCGACTAATAAAAAAATGAGTAGTGTCAAATGTTTAGAATAGAAAGTTTAGTCTGTTTATAGTTATGAACATAACAGGAGATATTTTGACAGACATATTAGTGTTTTGGGGCACAGTACTAAATCAAAAAAAATACTGTTTATGTTATTCTTTTGTTGCCTTATTCTTCTTTTCTTTGCTTTTTTACAGTTAATATATTATATAGTAAATTTTAATGTAATAGGAATTTAGAATTTATTAATCTGTAAAGTTTTTGTGACCTACAATAACATTCCCTTTTTGACACATTAACACATAATTTGAATCCTTACTATTTTTTGTTGTAGCTTATTCGAGTCAGTGCTGTACTTAATATGTTTTTCTTTTTTTCCCTCTGTAGTCTGCTCCAGCCACTTTGGTTTACACCATGATGATGACAGAACAGTCATCTGCTGGTTGCAGCAGCACCAGCCACTGTTATGCTTCTCAGCCCGGTAAAACTTCCAAGATCCGTGGACAGGCCAACAGCAGTGTTGATGTGGTTCATGTTGATTTTCCCGATGTTCCTGCATCTCTGTTAGATAGCCTGAATCAGCAGAGGGTAGAGGGCAAATTATGTGACCTGTCTATCCATGTGCAGGGTCAAATATTCCGTGCTCACAGATGTGTTTTGGCAGCATCCTCACCGTATTTCCATGACCAGGTATGTTCATGGCAGTAAAGTATAATAAATACAATCAGTAAAAATAATAAGTATCATACTTCAGTAGTTTATCTGATATGTGATGTAATTCTGCATGCATCAAATATTATGATGAAGGTTTAAATCTACAGTGCAACAGAAACTATAGATTAGTTTGAAATTAGTGACCAGTTGAATGAGACTCCCCTCTTTAAATGCTAAATAGTAAATTGAAGAATAAGCTGCATGAAACTTGAAGTGAGGGTCATACTAGCAAATTGCAACTATGGGTTAAAGCATATACATCTGGCACACGCTGTTTATATATTATTTTAATATTTAGTGCTAAACAGGCAAATAAGTCTAAATTCAATTCATATTTCACACTTGGGTGTGAGCTGCCAGTTACAAACATGACAGTCTGTTGAAGGCCGTATAAAGCACCATGCTGTAGATAGGTTGCAGGGCTAAAATCACTTAGTACAATGCCTGCTTACAAATAAACTTATGTAATTGACCACCAGGCAAAAAAGTTGCATGGGTGGCACACATCAACAGAAATGTAACTGTTAAGTTAACATTAAGTTGGGCACATTTTCCTGCCATGGTTTGAATTAATTTATTTCCAGAGATGGTTGGGTTAATAGTACTCACTTCCTAATGCTTTTGAGCTCAACAAGTTAGAATGTCACATGAACTTAACTGTTCCCAGCTGGACATTCATGGGAGATATGATAATGACGTCTGAGGCTGAATGTTCTGCTTTAGTTAACGTAGCAGTTAACAGAATAAGCATAGCTTAAATTCTGTCATGGAAAAATGATGCTGCATTTCCCTTCAATAGTACCAGTTCCTGGATGATTCTGTTCCGAGTTGCATACTAGCCCGAGGCATAAAATGGTTTATACTGATAATGCCTACATATTTGCTTCCTACTTAAATATATGTGTATACTTTATTCATGTATATTCAACTTCTGGCTCTACCCATAACAAACAGTATACACAAGTAGGCCAGCATATGTGTTGGGGTGAGTGAGCAGCACAGGGGTACCGAAGTAAATATCAATGTAGATACTGAGATGATCTGCAAACTCCATCCAGGAAGTATTCAGTGTGGTAGCCCTTAGTCAAATTGTCAAAATGTGAACATGAAATGAAAGAGTTTTCTATGTATATGTTAAAACCATCTAGATTATCATACATTCAGTTGAGCATGACTTGTTAGCTCTCCTTTTATTGGATTAACTGTTAACATGTCTGCTTTGTTTTCTTTGCAGGTTATGCTAAAAAATGTTAGCTCAGTAGTCTTGCCTTCAGTGATGGATCCTTATGCATTTGAGAGTGTCCTGGGCTCTGCTTACACTGGCAAGCTGAGCATGGCATCAGATGAGATCATCAACTATGTGACGGTTGGCAGCTTCTTGCAGATGTGGCATGTAGTAGACAAGTGCACAGAGCTACTTCGGGAAAGTAGCTTGACAGGAGCAAGTCATAGTCTTCGACCACATTCCTCTAGCCGTAATGTGGAGCACCAGTCTCCAAGCAGTACCAACTATTATAGTCCCAGAGAAACACCAAGTGGAATAAACACAGTTGAACATATAACTGATGGGATGGCTTCTGGTCACAGACATAGTAGACATGATGTGAGTGATTCAGTTGGTTCTTCACCACCTCCTGTTATTCCCCCTTTATCGTCTCATCCAAGAAACATGCCTGCACAGTCCTCTTGGGGGGAAAATAATAATACCCCTTCCACAAGCCAGACAGCATATAATGAAAAGAGGTGGCTCATAGGCAGGCAGCAGACATCAATAGAATTTGAGTGCAGTGAATCCAGTGCCTACTCTGAAGAGATGGGTCTAAGCAACAGGGGAGTTGGACTTCACTATGACTCTGCCAGGTCGAAACAGTTATCACTTTGTGATGAAACACGCATTGGTATGGGCCGGAGAAGCCGAAACAAAAGCCTGAACAAAATGAAGTATCGAAACCTGGCTAGCCGAATGCCAAGCTGTGTAAGCTTGGCTTCACCTACAGGTTCAGCTCAGCAAGCCCACCCTCAGGTGACTGGGGCCAGCAGACTTCGAGGTGTTAGGCACAGTTTACGACGAACCAGTGTGAAAAGGGACACCCGGTCTGCCAATCAAGAAAGTGGCTTAGTATTAACATGTGATGATGATGAGCAAGTTAAAGACAGAGAAATAATAGAAAGAGCAGATGGACTGCTAGATCATGAAGTGAGGAATCATTCAGACCCTGAAATCACTACAGATCGTAAGGATCCTTCTCTTGGAGATGTTATGGTTGCAGATATCACCAATGAACAGGACAGAGAATTGTTGGGACACCACACTTCACAGGCACAGCAAAGGCACTGGGTAGAACAGCAGCAACAGCAAGTTATGGGGGCATCTGGTGTTCAAGGTGAGCTTTTAAAAATACTTTTGTAGCTAAATATGTACATAATAGATAGTTTCATGTAACTTGAGGACAAATTCCAGATTTTATTCTTCTTAATTATAATAAACTGGTTTGAAAATCATTGTAGAATTCTTATGTAACAATGCATTTTAAAGGAAGGCTGCTCATCAGCGGACATTAATCCATGTTTAGATGGCCTGGTGGCACTGTAGTTAGTACTGTTACCTCATGACAGACTGTTGGATTTTAATATCAGCTTGAGCACTGTCTGTGTAGAGTTTATATGTTACTGTCTTTGCTTGTATCTATCTACTGTATATTCCTTCTATATTCTAGTTATGTTAATAGGTGGCTTTAAGCTGGCCATGTATGAGTGTGTATAGATGCAATTGTTAGTGTTTGCTGCTCAGGACTGTTTTATTTGGTATGGGAACATTTGCGATAACCAGTAAATAGACTGATAAAACGTTGTCAGAGATGAACTGAAATCTAGTTTCATCTAGTTACTTCACCAGAATTATGGGTTTTCTTTTAAATGACTCCTTGAGGAAAGACATTTGGAAATCACTCAATTGGCCATTATTGAAAAAAGGTATATAATAATATGTGCTTTTCATTAAGGCATGCTTTCTTTATAGAATCTGTTTGTTCGTTCATGTTTTTGCATGGGTCTGCTTCTGGTGCTCCAGTATTCATCATCCTTAAAAGGCATTCTGTCAGGTTGATAGTCTCAGAGAGTGAGTTCATGTTATTTTTGTGAACCCTGTGCTATGGACTCTTGCCATTCAAGGTTACTTTTCAGATTTGGAACTAAGATGGACTTAATTATGCCCACTAAGACTGGCATCACAGAAGAGAATCACAAGTAACAAGCAGAATAAAGCTGCTTTGCTAGAGCTTATTTAAGAATTCACAGTAAAAATATTCTGTAATTCAGTTCAGTGCCAAGAGGAAACATGCTTTATTAAATGTGTTAATTTTTAAGCTTTTTTTGTATTGTTTGTTAAACTGTGTTAAAAATGCACAGTAATGCCATGGAAATGCTAGGTTGGATATACAGAAATAACTGGAACCATTGTGAAAATGAGTAGGTGATTGTTTTCTGCAATTCTAAACAATATGTATTTGTATAAAGAGAATAATGGCACATGTTATATTGTTTTGGAAGCTTTAATGTAAAGGACTATGTTTAAATGTATGAATATTTTATTCTGTGCTAAAAGTCTTGTTTATTGTAGCACAGTGGCTTAAAGTAGAAGTTGTTCCCTGAGAACCCCAATGACTGCTTGTTTTCACTACAGCCACGTCTTTAACTGAACCTATTCTTCCATCCATTGACTCACTTACTGATCTTACTTAGTTAAGTTTTAGGGTTTTGGGGAGCTAGCATGCATCTTGGCAGCACTGATCAAAATGCCAGAACCCACTCTGAGCAGGGTGACAGTGAGTTTCACTGGGCGGTATACCGGTTCATACTGAAAACCGTTTTTTATTTTTGTTATGATATGGATTTTTCTTATACCGCAACACCGGTTTAAATTGCCTAAACGACATTTGAAATGTGGCGCAGCGGGAAATTGTTCAAGGGGGGACCTTTTTCACTGCTACACCGCTAATCACATGCATTAGTGGAGGTGTTGCGTGGGGGCTCTTTTTAACTGCTACACCGCTAAATAGGCTTGCAACGGAGTACATGTGGAAGTATATGTATTGCGGAATGAAAATGGACATTCCGAAACTGAAGCTGTAGCTGACGATAAAGTTGAACATGGTGACACAGAACTTTTGCTGAAAAAAGGAGTCCCCTCCATTGCCTGGAGATACTTTGGTTTTAAAATGTCGGATGTGGACCAATATATTCAAATGTGTGAATACTGTGTCTATACTTCTGGATAATACTGCAAGCCAAGTTGTACTTGTTTTATTTTTTTTCAATACAGTGTAATGTACCTGGGTACTGTGTAATAGTGTGACGACATGCTGACATTATTCTCGACATTTCTACTTTATTCTCATCGTTAAAGTCGAACATCATAAACTAAATTTCATCGTAAAATGAATATTTAATTTACTAGATTTTCTCAAACCCCATCATAAGCCTGCAGCTAGGTCATCGTGTGAGGCGGCGTTGGGTCCCCCATCCCAACGCCTCCCTCGTTGTTGGCTGCCTGCCTATATAAGGCCGTCCGTCGCTCCGGTCTCTACATTGCCTTCCTTGCTTCGCTACGGGATTCACGTCTCCCTGCTGATAACTACAGCCTTTTTATTTAATCCACGGCTTCTCCGCTGTTTTATAATTCGTTTATTACGATTATAGTTATTGTTTAGGTATTTTAGACTTACTTTACATTGTTCAGGTACCAATTTCCTTTATCGTTTCCAATCGTACCCCATTAACATGTCTATCGAGATGATCACTATCGATCAAAAAACTGTCACTTACCGAGTGGTTTCCGTGCCCGGAAACGGCACCTGCCTTTTCCAATCTCTGTGTTACATATTGCGCGGCCATATCAGGCCCCCTCTTGATATCCGGAGGAACATTGTGTCTTATGTATTGAATGACTGGGACAGGTTCAAGGTGTGGACTGATGACGGTACAGGAGATAATTATACTACACAGGAGCACTAGAAGAGTGAAATGCTTAAGCCCTTCACCTATGGTTCTGCATGTGAGTTGATGGCTGCCGCTGAATTGTTTGGTTGTCGCTTTCAAGTGTACCAAAATGGCCAAATATTTTACACCTTTCAACAACTGCCAATGCCTCTTAAACATCTTAGACTCACAGGTGACAATTTCAGTAGTGGACACTTTGATGTTTATGAATGTTTAAACTCTCAAAAGCTGGATGAGAAGTAAACTGGTTGTCTGCTTACAACGCTTGACAGATGCCGAATGTCACTTCAACACAACTCCTGCAAATACTGTCGTAATTGAAACAAACCATGAAACTCACACCGATTATGACAGCAGCAATCCAAGATGTGAGATTTGAGACAAGATTACTGTTCACATGGCCAACTGTACGTTGCATGCTCTAGAGTAAGCTCAGCACACAGCTTGGTCATATTACAACTGGAGGGCCGAACTGACAACATGTTATACAAAGAGATCCTTAACAAATAATTATTGGTATATTTTCCCTCAGTTTAAAAAGGTTTAATTTTCTTCTTGATAAAAATTTTAAGGCAGTACTTCGCCGCTGCGAAGCCCGGGTATTTTGCTAGTGCCAAGATAAATACTTGATATAATTTTCATGATGAAATGCATTAAAGCTTGTATTAATCATGTGGGGGCACGGAAAACACTTAACACAAAGCATTTAATATGCTACATTAATGTCTGACGGGGTTTGAGAAAATCTAGTAAATTAAACATTGATTTTAGGATGAAGTTTAGTTTATGACATTGTACTTTAATGACAAAATAAACTATGAGAATAAAGTGGAAATGTCAGCTTTAATCTTGACATAAGCATCAAGATTAAAGTTGAAATGTCGAGAATAAAGTCAACATGTCGACTTTATTCTCGACATATACTGTAGTTTTTTTTCTTCCCTGTGTCTGTATTTTTTTTTCTTCACCGTTTCCCTAATACGATTCCGTACGGCTATACCACAAATAGCATTATAAATGCATGTTGCAGTTTTATTATTTATGTATATAGCTTAGCTTGAAGCAAGGTCCATAATAATGCAATTTGCCTAAATAATGGTTCAGTTGGTAAAGATGTCATCACCAAGTTGCACTTGTTTTATTTTATTTTATTTTATTTTTATTTGGTGAATACTGTGTAATGCACCTGGGCTTGAAGTCTTGAAGTAATAGTGTTATTATTGGAAGTTGCACTATTATTTATTTTATTGTTATTATTTATTAGTTTAAATATTATGCACTTTAATGATGGTAAAGTTGTTTAAAAAGTCACTTTAACATGTCAGTGAACAGAGATTAACATTAACAGAAAGTGTAGGTGGTTTACAAAAAATATTCACTATTCATTCCTTTTCTAAGGCATGTTCAGTGCAATACATCTTTTGACAAGCACCTCTGGATATTTTATTAAGTCTAAATGCCTCTTTGGATGGTTTAAAATATGTTGTCAAAATTATAGTTTAAGTTGTTTGCAAAATGTGTTCAATAAAAAGGTGCTATATTTTCACTGCATCTGTCATGCAGTGTGATTCCTTCTCTTTATTAGTGTCACCCCCATGAAAACTATCCCTTTATGGGGCCATGCAAACCAGTATTAATACTTGTGTGCACATTAAAATATTTTAAAAATGTAAAATATATTTTTGCTCATCAAAGTGGAATAGGTTATTCTTAGCTAGTCTACTGCAGTAATTGCAATGGAAAATGTGGTTAACTTCCACTTATGCATGGGAAAAAAATACTGTCGAATACCGTGAAACCAGGATAATTTAGAAAAATATCGTGATATAGAATTTTGGTCATACCGCCCAGCTCTAGTTTCACAGTACATGAATATATCTTACTGGGCTAATTTAAAATAGCCACACCAACGGGGGAGAACACGCAGATCCCAAAAAAACAGGGACTGAGCTACCTGGCTTTGATGTGTATTGTCAGTTCCTGGAGGCAATGGCGCTATCAGCGAACCTAAAGTGATTATCAGGTATGAAATTTACTGAGATTTAGTATCAGTATCACTATAAAGTACAGGAGTGTTGTCATTTCTAATTTTTTTTGTTCAGAAATTTCTCTTGTTTGGTACATTTGTATAAATCCAGGCAGTTTCTAGTAAAGGGACTCTGGTCTAAGTGTTTGAGGGTAAACTGCTTCTCCTGTGGACAGGGAGGTATTTGTACTTTGTCTCCTGATGAGAACTGTTCAAGACCTGTTTAAGCAGGAGGGTAAGTGTTAATAGGTGAATTAAGGATCTGGAGTATAGAACTGTGAATTAGGTGCCTTTGATATGAGTGAGTTTTAGTAAAAAAACAAAACGTACAGTGATTGGTAATTTTGAGCACTTGTGTGAAATGCGTAAAATGGTCCACAAGAATTAAATTTGGCTTAAGTTGTGCATAAAAGTCATCATCAGACCTTTCACTTTAGCTCTGGTTGCCACTTGTAGGAGTGTTTGAGTACCTTTGTGACTAGGAAATACAAGAACAATGATACACTTAATGGTCAGTTCTCGTCAAACCTAATGAACTTACATGAACATTGTAGCACATTCAGCATTTTATAAATAAATACTGTAAATGGACTGCTTTACTAATCGTTTTCAGAAAACATTAAATAATGTTATAATACAGTGTAATATCTGATTGGTTGACCATAAATATCAAACATATTCAAAAGTTTGACTTTTCTCTTCATATTTTAAATATACAAATAAAATAATCCTGTGGTTAGCCATTATTTCGAAAAAGGCTGCTGCTTTTCTATATCTTGAGTTGTAGTGATTTGCAGTTGGTGTATCTCGTCAAATAAAAGTGTTCAATGAGAATTTAGTATAGCAGTCTTTTAATACAGTGCTTTAAAATTTAAAAGCATGCAATAAATATACTAGGAAATCGTTAACATATTCTTTAAAAAACCCTAATTAAAGTGTAAATGTAAATTAGTATTTTTAACACCACATAATTAGATTTTGTAAGACAACATTCCTAAACCTTTAAGCCAGTTTATTCTCATGGTATGTCAGAGCCTATCCTGGTATTTAAGATTCATCTGTGTTTTTTTTAAATGTATTTATAGTAATTTATGATACTTTTCCAGCCTTTCTAGAAAAACATCTAGCAGAGGTTTTTTTTAAGACTAGCAAATTTTATTTTGACAGCACTATAAGGTGACAGATGTTTAGATATACCAGGTTGTTAAAGCAACTTGTAATTATGTCATTTATTATTATGATGTAATTTAGCTCTGCTAAGACAGCCCTAGTATAAACCTGCTTTGTCTCATGAAGGTTCTGCATTGACTGATCATTACTGAAACCAAACCTGTGCAATCAACAAAAAGCATAAAACACAAGAAGTTTAAGATTAGGAGGAGACAGTCCAGTCTGTCTCTATCATTTGTTTCATTAATAATCAGGATTAGAGATGCACAATATATCGGGAACTGTCATCAGATGATGTTCATTAAAAATGATGCCATCGAAATCAGTAAGATGTGTACATTTTAACCGATACCGCTAACCGATATAATTCAGACTTGTCAACAAGAATGCCCTTTATATAACCCAAATCATTAGACATCAAGCTTTCAACGTCACAAGTTTTTATTAATGGCGGTAGTTGGCACAGGTAGTTGTCCTGTTTTTCTTTACCACACATCTGGTCAACCTAATAATAATCATTTATTATTTGTTTATCATAATATAGGTAAACGTTTGTAAACTTTTTTTTTCAGCTGAATAACTATCTCAGCGAGCCCCCTATCTCCAGAAATAACTGTGCCCTCCAGTATTGGAAAAGCAATGCAACCCATTTTTCAACCTTGGCCAAGGCAGCGATCAAGTACCTATCAGCACCTTGTACCAAATATAGTAAATGAAAAGAGAAGCGGGCTTGCTGGTGAAAAGACAGAAATGCTTCTTTTTGTTAAGAAAAACCTACCATTTGTACTTTTAAAGAAGCCAACTTAAGCCCAAGGTTACTGGCCTCATTGTACCCTTTATTTTAGTTTTACTTAAAGTAATATATGTCTAATTATAGCACAAAGAATATCCATTAATTTTTTTGTTAATATACCCAATGGCATGGTGTCTTGATGTGCTTAAGTTACTCAGAATGTGTATGTTAAGCAGATTTTTGTACATGACTTGGAGTATTTTTTCTATAGAGATGATCCATATCTTGCTCTTTTCCCCCCGAATAAAGTGCTGGCTGCTTAGAAGAGCTGCAAAGAAGAGCATAAAATTTAGCAAATTAATAAAAAGTTAATCTCTGTTTCACATGCTACTGTTGTTTCTTTGATAATGCATAATGTATTTTCAGCATACCTAAAACATTCATACCTGAAGTAAATAAAAAAAATATATATCGGGCATCGGTTATTGGTATTGGCAAGGATGGACAAAAACATATCGGTTATCGGTATCGCCCATAATTTCCATATCGGTGCATCACTAATCAGGATGGCCCAAAATCTCATCCAAATGCTTTGTAAAAGGTTTATGCTTCAACTACATGTTTCAGTAATCTGTTCCAGATTGTAATGGCACTGCAAAGAAAAATGCTGTCTGGATTCAGACTTAAAAGCACTCACCATTAATTTCCACTGGTGTCTTTGAGTAGTTGTTTCACTACATAGTCAAAAGAATCTTGCTGAATCAGCTTTACTGATGAATTTGAGAATTTTGAAGACCTGGATTAGGTGCCCCCACAGCCTGCTGAAGATTAAGGAAGTTTAGTCTACTTGCCTATCAAAACTGCACATGCCCTTTAGACATGGGATGCATTTAGTTGCTCTTCTCTAGCTAGCTCCTAGAGCTGTTATGTTTTTCATTTCCTAGGAACATCTGAGTGTTTTCCGAACAAAGTTTTTTAGTGAAGCAGTATTTAGTTATATGAAATTAAATCAAATGTGAAAAACTCGCTGTGCAAAAATTTAGGTTGCCTTGTAATTTTGCTGATTTTAATGCATGTACAGTAACTGCTCAATACTGATTATATGCAACACCAAATTGGTTGGATTAGCTCATTAAGCCTTGAACTTCATAGACAGGTGTGTCCAATCATGAGAAAAGATATTTAAGGTGGTCAATTGCAAGTTGTGCTTCCCTTTGACTCTCCTCTGAAGAGTGACAGCATGGGATCCTCAAAGCAACTCTCAAAAGATCTGAAAACAAAGATTGTTCAGTCTCATGGTTTAGGGGAAGGCTTCAAAAAGCTATCTCAGAGGTTTAAACCATCAGTTTCAACTGTAAGGAATGTAATCAGGAAATGGAAGGCTACAGGCACAGTTGCTGTTAAAGCCAGGTCTGGCAGGCCAAGAAAAATACAGGAGCGGCATATGCGCAGGATTGTGAGAAGGGTTACAGACAACCTGCAAATCACCTCCAAAGACCTGCAAGAACATCTTGAAGCCCTTTCTGCACTCACACCACAAACAGAGTCGCTTGTTGTATGCAAATGCTCATTTAGACAAGCCAGATGCATTTTGGAACAAAGTGCTTTGGACTGATGAGACAAAAATTGAGCTATTTGATCATAACAAATATAACAAATAATATTGCATATTTTCTGTTAATTCAATAAACTTAATGTCACTGCTGAAATACTACTGTTTCCATAAGGCATGTCATATATTAAAAGGAAGTTTCTACTTTGAAAGCTCAGCCAATGATAAACAAAAATCTAAAGAATTAATTCATATGACTTGACTATTCAAACGTTTTACAACATAATTGAAGGTTTAACTTGCCTTTTTAGTGTGTTCAGAGCTATGTTTGTGTGTATATTTATTTATCTACCTATTATTGTATTTATTTATTTAAAAAGCTTATGTGAAAAGCCAAATTCCCCTGGGGACAAGTAAAGTTAATTCTGTCTGTCTGTCTGTCTGTCTACATTTCAGAAGTTGCTTCCTGAAGATCAGTGTTTCCCCTCTTGTATTTATTTATGATTAATGTTTCTTTAGCCCATGTTTAACACTTTTGCACATCTCAGCATTAAACTGCAAGGATTTTTACTGCCTCCTCATTATCGCCTGTCTCTTCATGCTTAGTGTCATTCTTGAATCTTACCAATTTATTAACTACTCCAGAATCAGTGCCATTGATATAGATTTAAAAAGTAATAGTCCATGGACAGATCTCTGCGGTACTCCACTCCACCCCATATTCACTTCATATTTGTACTATTTTTCTCCAGGCCAGTCAACCAGCTTGAAATCCAGTTTAGTAAGTTACTTCTGACGTTAATGGCTTCTGGTTTCAGAATTAATCTTTTGTTTATCACAACTATTTTTATGTTTAATTTAACTCCTTATCTTGTATATTTTGCTTTAGTTTACTACTCAATTTGCCCATTCAGAAAAAAGGCAGTTTGGTTTGACATAATCTTGATCTCATAAACTCACGATGGCTTCTTTGTAAGAGTTAAGAAGTACATTAAATAAAATGGTAAATGCATTGAAACAATTTTGTAAGTGATATTTGTGATAATATAAAACTAAATGGCATTTTGGCAAAGTAAAGTATGAGAAGCTGTATTATATTCATGATGTAGACATGTTTGACTTATTATTATACAAGTCTGTTTTTGCTGCTGGTCAGGATTTTTTCTTGTTCCTATTTTGCATAACCAGAAAACAAGCATGCATTGTATGGATACACTTTGCATGTATCTTATGCAAAACAATGGTTGGGATACTTTATGAAAAAACTATTTTAATACATAATGCTGTATAATATCAGAGTTGTGTAGTAGGGACTGGAGTTGTATGGATGGGCGCACAGGCTAGCCTTAGAGAAACCAAGCTGCTGCTTGTTCCACCATCTTTTACAGAGCACCCCAGTCTCAATAATCAGCTCATCTACTGAAATAAATATGTCAGTGAATGAGTTAAATAAGGCTGTTGCCATTTGTGAGCACAAGCATACTTTTTTACCTTAGAAATTGGGCCAGAGTATAATAGGGATGCTCTGATCGATCGGCCGCCAGTCTAAATTGGCCAATTTTCACTAAGAAAGACTAAATCGGTAAAAAGGCAGATCACAAAAGCTGATATTTTTAGCCCCAACTACAGTATTCTAAGCTTTGCAGTAATTTAGTTGTTGTGCACCTTTACGCAAGGTATTATAATAATTAAACCAGTGCGCACCTTTTTTTTTTCTTTTCTTTTGCAGCAAACATCCTACTGTGTAAACAAACAGTAGAGAGTGGAGGTTTGTTTTATCAGTGAACGAGAGATGATTGGTATATTACATTACCTTGTTAATCAAAGTGGTGTAATCAACTGAAAAAAAAAAAGCAATCTGAGAAGCAGTCCTGTGCAGCTAGACAAACAGCAAGAAAAGCTTCTTTAAGGAATTCAGACCCTTGTTTTGTCCTTTTAATTAAAACAGACACCGCTTGAGTTTGGACAGCAGGCTTGCTTAAAATGCAGCAGCTTACACTTTTAATTGCAAAAAAAAAAAAAAAAAAAAATTTGAAATTTCTTCTTAGTAAACAATAGGCTTTTTTTAAAAGATTTGTACTGAATGTATTATTTGTTGCTGTGTGTCATACAGAATACGTTTTGGTAAAAAACGTATAATTTAAAATGGTAATGCATATTTTATAATTACACCTCAAGAATTACGAATGTCTAGTTGATACACTGAAGAAAAAAAACACCTGTATACATATATTAAATCTACAGTGCATCTGGAAAGTATTCACAGCGCATCACTTTTTCCACATTTTGTTATGTTACAGCCTTATTCCAAAATGGATTAAATTCATTTTTTTCCTCAGAATTCTACACACAACACCCCATAATGACAACGTGAAAAAAGCTTACTTGAGGTTTTTGCAAATTTAAATAAGAGCATTATTGGGCTGTAGACATTGTCATTTAAAATGTTTTATGTTTTGATGTTTTTTTACTGTTTTTGGTAAATGTTGTGAGTGAGCTTAACTCTGTGAGAGAGATGTTCAAGTTAAATCATTGTTGTACAGTTAAAAAGTAGTGTAATGCTAACCTTTGACCTTTAAAGGAAGGGTGACAGACAAAGGGAGTGAAACCTCTTTTACCTTTAAACAAGAAGGTAATTAGATAACCTAAACTAAGTCTGCAAAATATTTAATCTATAAGAGATCCATGAAATGATACAATTCTTTCAGTTGGTGAATCAAGTCCCTAAAGTGGTAAAAAAGGGGAAGTGCATTGAAAATGGAGGCTGGGAAGCAGTTCTTTACACAGAGAGGTGTGAGGATCTGGAACACCCGAGTCATGTTTTAGTGAGTATCAGGTTATGATATTTGTGCAGCGTTACTAATACTGGGGCAAACCAATTGATTCTGACCAATAGAAAAGTCTCCTCTCATTTGTCACATTTCTTGCTTAGATTATTTTATATTCAGTTTGAGTTTTGGATTATGGTGATATATTGGTTGTGGCAGGATCCTGGTAAAATTTGGTGGCAACTTTGTAGCTTTAATAATTAGTTGGTTAGTCAGGAGGTATTATGTGTATTCATGTAAAAAGTGTTCAAAAATGTTTATAGAAAATTAACTTTATAGTGTCTTATAAAATAGTGACCAAAGTGTTTCTTTTTCAAATATTACTTAGGTCAAGTTAACATAAACACATCCTCTAAGATGAAGCTGAGCTGTCAGGGCATTTGCAGAGCAAAGGTGTCACCCACACTGTCACAAAGCGGTACAGAGTAGTATGAGGGACTTTCCTACAGAGAGAGAAACAGAAAGTGGCACATGATAAGGCATGTTTGTGCTGCAGGTGTCTATCCATAAGTGAATTCTCATAGAGAAGTAGAAGGCCACGAAGGACCGATTTATTCATACAGTGTCATGCAAAAGGCTGGGCACCCTTGCTTAAAATGTCTGTTACTGTGAATATTTAAGTGAGCAGAAGATGATCACCAAAGAAGACACATTTCTTTTAAGGATTTTATATAAGATTAGTGAAATGTTTTTGTTTTGGACAATTGTGAAAAAAGGAAAGGAGCTCCATGCATACGTTTGGGCACCCCAAGATATTTGAGGTCTCAGATAGCATTTACCAAGATGGCCTCAGACCTTAATTAGTTCATTAGGGCTATGGTTTGTTTCCAGTCATTGTTAGGAAACCCCAGGTGATGCAAATTGCAAAGCTGTATAAATTCTCTGACTCCTCAAAACTTGTCTCAACAATCAGCAGCCATGAGCTCCTCTAAGCAGCTGCCTAGCACTTTGAAAAATGAAATAATTGATGCTCACAAAGAAGGAGAAAACTACAAGAAGATAGCAAAATGTTTACAGGTAGCTATTTCCTCAATTTATAAATCTTGAAAGAACTGCTTGTTGGATTGCTAGAAGACATCTAAAAACCCCTGTTTGACTGCAAAAGCCCTTCAGGAAGATTTAGCAGACTCCGAAGTGGTGGTACACTGTTCTACTCTGCAGTGACACCTCAACAAAAATTAGACCTTCATGGTAGATTTGGCAGAAGAAAACCTTTTGTGCATTCTCGCCACAAACTTGAGCACCTGAAGTTTGCAAATGAACATCTAAGCAAGCCAGATGAATTTTGAAAACAAGTCATATGGACTGATGAAGTTAAAAGAACTTTTTGTCCACATTGTGCAAAGATATGTTTGGAGAAAAAAGGGTACTGAATTCCAAGAAAAGAACACCTCTGCAACTATTAAACATAGGGATGGATCAATCGTGCTTTGGGCTTGTGTTGTAGCCAGTGGCACAAAGCACATGTCATTGGTAGAAGAAACAATGGATTCAAATAAATGACAGCAAACTCTGGAAGCAAACATCACAGCATCTGTAAAAAAGTTGAAGTTAAAAAGAGGATAGGTACTACAACAAGATATTAACACAAAACACACCTTAAAATCTTCAATGGAATACCTCACAGTCCCCTGATCTAAATATCACTGAAAATCTGTGGATAGATCTCAAAAGAGCAGTGCATGCAAGACGGCCCAAGAATCATGCAGAATTAGAAGGCTTTTGCAAGGAAGAATGGGCAAAATTAAAATTAGTAAGAACTGAAAGACTCTTAGCTGGCTACAAAAACCATGTACAAGCTGTGACTCTTAGTTAGGGGGTCTTAACTAAGTACTGACTATGTCAGGTGCCTAAACTTTTGCATATGTATTAGTATTGTATATATCTCTCTATTATAAAAAAAAAATCTTGGAAGGGAGACTAGGGAGACTAGGGAGACGAGACGTGATCTTCTCGGAAGACAATTTGACGTCCCGCAAGAGACACTTTAACATCTTGCGAGACAAGGCAGTGAGACAACGACAAGCAACAAGCAGAACATGCAGCTCGCCAGCAGCAGCAAGTCAGCAGATGATCCAACTGTTACTCCTTAGCATACGTTCAGGCAAACACAAGTGTATATATACATAAATTATATATATAAGTATTTATACTATATGTGTGTGTGTGTGTATGTATATATATATATATATATATATATATATATATATATATATATATATATATATATATATAGTGGACGCTAGGGGTCACTGTTGCCCTGTTGAACCCACGAGACAGACGTCCAGGACACACATTTAAACCACCAAGAATAATTTCTTTAATAATATTCTTCAATAAAGTGCACAAAGCACTGCGCACTCCACAATTCTCCAATCACTAATTAATAAACAATAACCAATCCTCCACTCCCAGCAGCTCCGTCACACTCCCTCCCAACTCCGGCTCGGCTTGCTGGGTTTCCCAAAGTCCTCTTATAGTCCATGACCCAGAAGTATTCCTTCTCCGGGTCAAACGCCACATCCTCCTTCCTTAAGTATCCCGGAAGTACTGCGAGCTTCCGTCCTCGTGACTCCAAAGTACTTCCGGGTTGGTGTAACAGGAATAGTCCCCAGGTTCTTGGTGAGCTCCCCCTGGTGGCACCCACGGCATTCAACAGGACTGAAGAAACTGACTCAATGTCCCATACTGCACTGAGGGAATCCGGGGAACCATTTCCGTCCAGGGGAGCTGCCATCTAGCGTCCCGGGGGATGTAGTTCTGAGGAGACATGCAAGTAAGAAATTCACTGTGCTGTGCATAGTACACAGACAGTACACTTCGACTAGAGTCAGATTTGAACCCATCAAATAAAAATCTTACTTGTGGTGATTTTTAGAACTCTTGTGTATAACTGTGAAATTGAAAAGACAGCAGAGGGTGCTGTCCTGCTGCAGTTTGATTTTGGATTACTTGCAATAATATCTAAACAACAAATTAATAGTAATGTACTGGTAATGTCAGCATTTTGGGTTGAAAATTATGCTGTTAATAGTAATTGTTATGCTATAACAAGTAATGAAATAAAATCCATCTATCCATCCATCTATGTATGATTATTTTCTTTAACTGGTGAAAATTATTGCTAAATTAAGTACTGTAAATAAAACCCCTTGCGCAGATGGAGTCAGAGAAGACTACATAAGCAATGAATCACAGTCGATGGGACTGTAGGCCTTTACAACTCACTCTGTTATTGTAATGTTGGCAGTTGCTGTATTTGAAACATTTTAGTAACGCTGTATCTAGTGATCCATAAAGCAGATATAAAATTAAAATCTTGTTTAATTTGGGTGGAGGAGCAGTGCTATGTTTTGATTTTTTTTGTATAATTCTAAATATGAATGCTTGGAATGCTAGGAGTGCTGCTGCCAGACAAGGAGACAGCAGTTCAAGTTTCAAATACTTCCTGCATGGTGTTTGCTTGTCCTCACATAGTCCAAAGAGTTGTGGGTTAGATAGATTGATGATGATACATTTTCCCTGATATTTGTGTGTGTGTGTTTGTGCGTGTATATATATGTGTGTGTGTGTGTTTGTTCACCCCACAATGCGATGGTACCCCGCCCTTGGTGTTGGTCCTGCCATTGCCCAGAGCTTGCTGAGATCGACTCTAGCTGCCCTTAGACACTGCCCTGGATAAACAGATTTAGGAAGTGGATGGAGGAATTGTGGAATTAAAGTCTTACATAATTTGGGGGTCGGAGTAGTGATATGTTTGACTTTATTTAATTTTAAATATAAATGCTTGAATATCATGTTGATTGTATTTTTGAAATAATTTAGTTGCTGAATAAAATGAAATAAGGAGTGCTTACTGATTCTAAGGAATTTAAAGCCTATTTCCTATCTAATATAAAGTAACCCAAACTATCTAAAATATAAAAATAATGTACAAATTTAAATGCATGAAGCATTTGAATATCAAAATGTACATGTTTATAGGTTTGTTTTCTTCAGGTGCAAGTTTTGCTTTGACAGATTTAACAGCTGTTCAGCATTGCACTTTTTTGGTCACATCCTCCCAAGGGGCACATCCATCCAGCTGCTGAAGTGCCTTTGTGATAGACAGTAAATAAAAGAGCTCTTGTGATTGGCTGGAGACATGGACAAAATCGGGGCAAATCGGAGATCAGTCAGATACAGTCAGGTCCATAAGGTTTTGGACAGGGACACAATTTTCATAATTTTGGCTCTGTTCACCATCACAGTGGATTTGAAATTAAGCAATCATTATGTGATTGATATAGACTTTCAGCTTTAATTTAAGGGGTTTACCAAAAATATTGTATGAGCTATTTAGGGATGGCAGGTATTTTTCTGCATAGCCCCCCTATTTCTAGGGGCTCAGAAGTATTTGAACAAACTAACATAATTATGAATATAATCCATCCATCCATTTTCTAACCCGCTGAATCCGAACACAGGGTCATGGGGGTCCGCTGGAGCCAATCCCAGCCAGCACGGGCACAAGGCAGGAACCAATCCCGGGCAGGGTAACAACCCACCGCAGGACACACACAAACACACCCACACACCAAGCACACACTAGGGCCAATTTAGAATCACCAATCCACCTAACCTGCATGTCTGAGCACCTGGAGGAAACCCACGCAGACACGGGGAGAACATGCAAACTCCACGCAGGGAGGACACGGGAAGCGAACCTAATTCTCCTAACTGCGAGGCAGCAGCGCTACCACTGCGCCACCGTGCTGCTCATTATGAATATGATTATTTTAAATATTTGGTTTAAAATCCATTACAGTCTATGACAGCTTGAAGTCTGGAACCTATGGCCCTCCAAAGTTTGGTTGCACCCTACTAATGCCTTGCTAGGCCTTTACTGCAGCTGTCTTCAACTGCTATTTGTTTGTTTGGCTTTCTGCCTTCAGTTTTGTCTTCAGTAAGTAAAATGCTTGTCCAATTGGGTTGAAGTCAGTTGAAGAATAGTCTTCTTCTTTGCCTTGAAAAGCATTGGTTTGCTTTCTCAGTATGTTTTGGCTCATTGCCCATCTGTACCATGAAGCGTCGTTCTATCAGTTTTCTGGAATTTGGCTGAATCTGAGCAGACAGTACAGCGCCCTGTACACTCATCCTGCTACTTCTGCCAGCAGTCATATCATCAATAAACACTAGTGACTGACTTCCATTCACAGCCATGCAAGGTCATTCCATAAAACTGCCTCGTCATGTCTCACAGATGATGTGGTATTCATCGGATCATGAGTCATTTCTTCTCTTCTCCATACTCTTCTCTTTCCAACATTATGGTATATTTTGATTTTA
The DNA here is from genome assembly GCF_016835505.1 of Polypterus senegalus. Lineage (NCBI taxonomy): Eukaryota > Metazoa > Chordata > Cladistia > Polypteriformes > Polypteridae > Polypterus > Polypterus senegalus. The sequence continues at coordinate 68,572,159 of NC_053164.1, read as the reverse complement.
GTTTCCTTTGTGCAAAGAAAATTGTTGAGAACTCGACAGGCTTTTAAAAAAATGTTTTTTGACAAAGTCTAATCTGCCCTTCCTATGCTTTAGATTTCCAGTGGTTTGCGCCTTCTGGTAAACCGTCTGTTTTAGTTTCATGAAGTCTTCTCTTGACTGTAGACTTGGGCGATGATAGGTCTACCTCCTGGAGAGTGTTCTTGGTTTGGCTAAATGCTGTGAAGGGGTTCTTCTTCACCAAGGACAGACTTGTGGGCTAATTGAGCACAGTTGACTTCGGTGGTTTTCCAGACCTTCTGGGCCTTCATGTATGACCCCATGCATAGAATTCACATGGCGTACGGGCAAAAGTAGAAATGTGTGTACGCACAAAAAATTCCAGATGCATAAATCTGTGTGTACGCCAAATTCCATGCACTTCCCCTTTACAAATCCCAACGAACGTGAAATTTAATGCATGATGCATGCCCCAGCCCCACCCCAACTCCTCCCAGAATTTTGTATATTTTAATAGGCAAATCAATATAAATATCACCTTCCATTCAGTGTTTGGTTAAAAAACAATGGAAAAGGAGGAAAAAAAGAAGAATTACAACGAATGTGAAGTGGAGGCAAAGACAAATGCCCTATTTGTTGGTTTGCACAGTGTTATAAGCAACAAAAACGTGACGGAGACATTCAAAACTTCACGTTCAGAAAGTCGCACAGTGCCCGAAATTAAAAAAAGAAGTCAGGTATCACAGTTGACGTGAAAAGGAGAGACGCAGCCAGTCATCTGTTTATTCTGTTTCAGACAATATTACAAAAGATGGTCAGGCTGTGATGATGCTGCTGTGCCAAGTCCGTCTTTGGGTGCTGGCTACTCACACACCTCTGCCTCGGAAACCGCTGGGAGGCCATCTGGCTATGTGCTGATGGACTGTTCTGGTGTCACAAAATGCAATAATGGATGCTGTAAAAGATGTGTCCAATGAACTAAGGAATACAAGGGCTGTACTATGTGATATTGACCACAAATTAAATGAAATGGTTAAAAAATAAATGTTGCATCTGATTACCTATTTTTACATTCTGCTAATTACATTAAAGCAAAGTTGTAATGCTGTCCAATTTGCCGGATCATTTGGTGGGTCAGTGGCAGGTTCATCATAACACATCTTTTTGGGTACGAGTTAGTCACGATTGTGTCCCACATTATGCAGCACGCCACACGCTTGCACACTGAAACATACTTTCTGTGCACTATAGAAATATTAATGGAGTGGAAATGCTTTCTATTTACATAAGCAAATTCATTGTCTCAGGTGTCTTTATAGCATAACGACGGCAACGAGCGCCACAACAGACTGATTCTCTGCACTTTACTTTCAGGCGACCAGCTGTCCTTAAAAGGACTGCTTGCCTTTTGTCGCACGAAAAACCACTTGTGATTGTGCAGAGACGACATTTTTATAGGTTCTCCTGCTATAGATGATGTCATGTCAGCTCATTCTTTTGGTGATTCATCCCTGGCTGATGTAACTTGTCCAGCGTCATTACAATACCAATGTGCGTGCAGTTGACAGCTCAGATTACATTTGGAAAAACAGATGTTGCTGCGAATTGCTATTTTATGTTTTCCAGTTCAAACACAGTGAAACAAAATCATATCTATCTGGATGACAAGTGGATAATATCATCCTATACAGTTGGCATGTTTGTGAAATACCCCATCGGTCAGGAGATTCACGTTGAAAAGCTTCTGTGGTTAAAAACCTGACTGTGGACAGAACTTGCAAAGCAGCAGGTAGAGCACAATTCCTCAAAGTCTGCCTTAGTAAAGCCGGTGCCAGTTCAGCACACAGCGCCAAGAGGATAGCTCTTGGAGATCGAAATCGACTTAGAAGCCAGTCATCATTATGGGACAAGAAATCAGTATGATCTCTAAATGCACACTCTCTTCTAATTGTTCCATTTGTGATGTCTTCTAACAAAGCTAAAGCCGCCATGGTAGCTGGAAGTCGTTTGGTCATTCCGTGAGCCATTATATTGTTACACAATGAATACAATCAAGTGAATTAAATTTGTAATCGATATGCAATTTTGGTACATTTGATAAAACCCACATCATAGATGTGAATCTAAAAAAGAAAAGCAGACCACAGAAACAGTAGCACTGCTTTGACGCTGGGTGCCATCAGTTTGCAAAACCGAGCAGAAACGTGCGTACGCAAGGGGGTACCCTGCTGTGAAACTGTGCATGGCTTTACGGCAAGTTTAGTTTTTATACATCTAGAAGTGAGCATGGAAACGGGCGTACACACCATTTATATATGAGGCCCCTGGTGTTACTGAGTTTACCACTGTGTTCCTTCTTTTTAAGAATATACCAAATGGTTCATTTGACCACTCCTTGTGTTTCTGCTGTCTCACTAAAGGGTTTGTTTTGTTTTCTCAGCCTAATGATTGATGTTTTTGCTTGGATGGGCAGCTCTTTGGACCTCATATTCAGAGTTTACAGTGACAGCTTCCAAATGCAGATTCCACACTTGGAATCAATTCCAGACCTTTTACCATTTTAATAGTTCATGAAATAATAAGGGAACGGCACCCACTAGGCTATGGAGCAGCTTGTCAGTCAAATGTCCAAATGCTTTTGAACCCCCATGCACAAAAATGGCTGTCATTCCTAAATTGGCTCATATGATATTTTTGGTACACCCCTTAAAGCTTTAAATCTACACTTCAATCACATATCCATCCATCCATCCATCCATTATCCAACTCGCTATATCCTAACACAGAGTCACGGGGGTCTGCTGGAGCCAATCCCACCCAACTCAGGGTGCAAGGCAGGAAACAAACCCTGGGCAGGGCGCCAGCCCACCGCAGGGCTCAATCACATATTGATTGCTTTATTTTAAATCCATTGTGGCGGTGTACAGAGCCAAAATTACAAAAATTGTGTTTCTGTCCAAATACTGATGGACTTGACTGTACTTCCATTTTCTGTTGGGTTCCATCATCCCACGAATCTCCCCAAAGAGGTGAATGGAATTGGATGTGGGCCACATATCACAAGAGCACACCGACAGCAGGCCATCTCTCTCACACTGTATGGGCGGCAATTCCTATGTGTTGTGCGTGCAAACTGATGACACATTATAGGGAGGAAGTTCAACTGAGCAGATATGCAGTCAGCCAGTGCCACCTTTTATTAGGCTTAGTCCGCATTAACACAGTCGTCTTTTTTTTAAATTTTCCATTCACACTACAGTAGTGTTTTCAGAATGTTTTCAGAATTTTTGTCATCCACACTGAAATGACAAAAACATGCAACTCCTGCCTATTGAGTAAGCGCGGCCTATCAGCCAAGTGCACCATTTGTTTATGGAGCACTACTCAAGTAAATCAAAATGCAGAAAGAATGAACGACAAGCAAAAGGCACATTTTGGTGTGGAAGGACAGTGAAGTTTGGCAGAGCCTAGGGAGTAGTGCCAAAATCAGCACAGTACATGTTGGCGGAAAGAACAATCTTGACAGTAAAGATGAGATCACAAAGGCCAACACAAGATCAACAAAGACGTTGTGTCTGGTTACAGTACATACTTCTGTGTCAGTGTGTTCCTCATTGACAGTCCTACGCGAGACCCAGCATTTTCAGATTTACACACGTTGTTTTCAAAACAGTGTGTTTCTGGTGTTCAAAACTACAATTTTCATTTGGAAGGCAGGCCAAAATGAATTTAAAAAAAAAAAAAGTTCAGTTTTCAAAGTTATCTGTGTTAGTGTGGACCCCTCGTCAAAGTCCACTTACATGACTGCCCCGTGACTGCACAGGCGATGCTTCAGTGTAATTCAGGGTTAATCATCATAAACAGTTTTCCTTTGACAAGAGCACATGGCCGATGGGGCTGTCCACTCACTGTTTCACATACTGTGCATCTAACACGTACTGAGCTTTAGGTGTAGACATTGTCAGATGTGCAGTATGCATATGAAACACTGATTTGGTGATTAATGCTAAATAACGTTTTATACCTTTAAACTTTACAATTATAATATTAACTCTGTGGATCAGTTCCATTTAGTAACAGTTTCAGATGGAAAACTGTCCCTTCAGTAGCTCCAGTTTATAAACCCCCCCAGAGTGAGTGACCAGCCTGGGATTGACCAAGACCATGGTAAGATGTTCAGCTTCTCGCAGAGATTTGTAGTCAGAAAGCAAAGCAGGAACCTTAGTGTAAAAGCTGTGGGACCTGCATGTGCAGAGCAGGAGCGATGAGGGGCACACTGTTAGCAGTTTCTCTCTAATTTCACAGAGCCAAACGAGAGTAGAAGGGAGCCGTCTTTCATTTGCCTTTCAGGATGTCATCTGGCGTGGCTGCAGCCAGCTAAAGAGAGAGCACTGAGCACTGAGCTGGAGGCATTTCTTTAACCTGTGGGACTCTTGTCGTGTTAGACATTTGATGGCCAGTGCGATTTTCTATGCTGTGGTGTGCTAGGGGGGTAGCATCACTACAAGACAGGCCCAACAAATCAACTAGCCGATTAAGAAAGCAGACTTACTGTAGTTAGAGCACACACTCTGGACCCCCTGGAGGTAGAAGTGACAGAGAAAGTTAAAACAAAACTGACCACTAACACTGAGCAGTTTCAGCCAATGAATTATTCAGCAGAAATGTGTCAAGGAACGCTGCCTTTATACCAACAGCAATATGACTGCTGTAGATGCCATATGAGCTGGATGGGCATCCCAGCCAGAGAGGAAACAAGACCTGGAAGGAAGGATCGTAAATGATGGATAGACAGCCCATGAAAAAGAAAAGATATCGCTGGGGAGTCTTTATTCCCCCAGCACACTAGATTGTAGAAGTACCGGATATCCGTGCCCTGTGGGAAGGCAGTGGGGCATGCTGGGAAATGTAGGCTGCTGGGGTCACTGGGTGCCGTGAGGGCGTTGCAGAGACACAAAGCTCCCTGTTATAATGGACTTCCGTGTGACCCAGAAGTGCTACCATCGGGCTATCTCCCTGGTCTTAATAAAAGAGACCGCACTTCCTTATCCAGGCATTGGAGCTGGGAGGTAGAGAAGCAACACTCGCCTGGAGGAGGGCATTGCGCTGGTCAGAGAATTATTGTGAGGAGAGAAAACCTGTGGTTTGTGCTTTTGTTGTGACATATTTAAAAGTGATTGGGTTAATAAGCCAACCTTTATTTGAACCTGGGACTGTACTTGTGTGTTTGCGTTGGGGTTTGGGCCATTCACACCCTCACTGGAACTGGGACAGCCAAGTCAGAAGGTTTCATTCTTGTCAGGTTTCTTTCCTTTTAGTCATTTTGGTGTGTTATTTAAAATGGGGGACTGTTTGTATATTTATTTATTAAGCTTCTGTTATATCCCCCAGGGACAAATAAAGTTATTAAGCTTCTGTTATATCCCCCAGGGACAAATAAAGTATCTATCTATCTATCCATCCATCCATCCATCCATCCATATTTGGATATTCCAATAAGCCTTTCATTGGTCCTTAACATTTCTTTTATTTTAATACTATGCGCGGTTTTCATATTCTGAGCTCTGCATTTGCCACTTGCACAGTTGCTCTGCATGTGCTTAACAGAAACCTGCCTATCCAGCCGCTTCCTCCCTCTTCCGATGTGCTCTCTGTGTTGTGGCGTCTGTCTGCACAGCATATCTGCCCACCATCTTTGCCGTTAAATAACCCCAAGCCTGCAGTGCTCAATATTTCTGTTAATGTAATACGCCAAGTTATCTGGCGTCAAAGCACCTGCCTTCAGACCCCTCGTTGGCCAGCTGCTCACATGCTGCTGCCCACTGCGCCAATTCATGCCCAGCTGAATGGTATGGCTATGACTCAGCAGCTAATCAGCACAAAAACACCAGAAGAATTTCCAATTATGCAGTTTTTCCATTTTAAATATTTATCTTGTGCTTTTTGTATATAAAATGTAAGCACTGAGTAACACCTTTTTTATTCAGCTCTGCTTGTTCTTTGGCCGTATCCTGAGGTGGAATTAAAGTTAGCTCAAGGGATGGCACGTCTGATCCACTGGACACGGAGGCCTCTTGTGTTTTTGGTCAAGTACCTTGCATGTGTTTCCCTTTTGTGCTGTTTGTTGTTAAGGATGTCATGTTGGCACAGTGGCAGCACCACTGGCTAGCAGTAAAGAGACCAGGGTTCAAATCCCAGACCATCCCTTTGTGGAGTTTGCATGCTCTCCCCATGTGTGGATAATCCTAAATTGGCCTAAGTGTGTGGTTGGTGTGTGCATGTTTGGCCTGTGATGGACTGGCACCCTGTCCAGGGTTTGTTCCTGCCTTGCGCCCTATGCTAGCTGGGATAGGCTCCAGCAGACCCCCACAACCCTTGATCAGGACTAAGCAGGTGAGACAATGACTGACTGTATTTGCTGTAAAGTGATGGTTGGAGCTGCAATAAAGCGGTGGTCAACTCCTGCAATGTGCCAATTGACATTAACAGGTCAGAAGCTGCCCTTTTGCATGGTGATGGTCTTTACATCAGTGCCCACTCAAAACCTGTAGAGACACAGGCTCACAAGTTTATGCTTTTTGCTTTAACTCCCCGTACAACTCAAACCCAGTAGACACCATGATAGTCAAATACTCAGGATTGTCCGCTGGCCATCGCTGCTTCATATTTCATTTGTATGTGGTACCTCCTTGTGCCCAGGCACTTCTATGAAACCAGTAGGTTTATGGGGCCACTTTCACATTCTGAGAGTACAATTAAATTCTTGCCTGTATATTTGACATGTACCAAGCTAATGAAGCCATCTCTTATTTTCGTTTAGGTCTTGAACAGCCCTCTAGTCTTGAAGACAACGACCAAGATGACTCCGAGGTTGATGACGCACACGCATTTTCTTACCACCAGATTTCCAATCCGTCTCAGTATGGCAGACTTCCAGGTCAGACCAGTGGAAGTAAAAGACAAATACTAGATGTACAACACCATCAGCCCCCATCACTGAGCCAACACAGCCACCCAGCTCCCTTCTCTGGCACCTTCAGCAGTGGCGGCCTAGATGAACAGGTCAACTTTTGTGAATCATCCCAAGATTTTGCAACTACCTATGATGAAATTGAGGAGGGTACTGGTCAGGTTTCCCAGAGACCTTTGCTACAACATCCTTCTGAACTTTCTGGCAGCTCGATGTTGGCATATGGGGCTGGCCCACAGGGCATAATTCCACCGACATCCAGTGCAGGTGGGACAGGTTTTGGTTTATCCCAATGCTCCAGTTCACCTTTAGAGCAGACTGGCACAGGCATGGCAGCTGCTGCACCCGGGACTGCTGGGTACTCTGGGAAGGTCCATTTTTGCCTCTGTGGCAAAGCCTACAACTTAAAAAGCATGCGCGACCGCCATGTTAAAATGCAACATCTAAACCTTCGGCCCTTTGCATGCCCAGTATGTGAGAAGATGTTCAAAATGAAGCATCATCTCACCAAGCACCTAAAGACCCATGCTGGATTGGAGCCCTTTGAATGTGAAATTTGTGGCAAAAAGCTCATGTGGCGGGACAGCTTCTTGCGACATAAAGCTCACTGTGAAAAGTTAGCGGCTGCTGAAATTGCAGCTGCCACGTCGGTCACAATGGCCGGCTCAAGTGCATCTGAAGTGAAAGAGGAAGTTGTGGATCGCCTGCAACGTGAAGAAGATGATGACGAGAGTCTACTCTATCCCGCCGGGGGCGGAAACTATTTCATGAAGGAAGAAACGGAGGAAGTCAAAGAGGAAGGAGAAGAGCTTCAGGACCAGTCAGAGTCTTCTGTTCATGAGGAAGATGTTTTTGTTTAAAGCATGGCCTTGACATGTTGGACTGTTAAGAACAAGTTCCTGCGGTGGGATGGTACTTGGCAGTGTGATGGTGGCACCGAGATATCTACCAAATGGGATAAAATGTGTACCTGTAAAGACGAGCACAATTACACGTACAGTTGTCCGTTTCTTAATCACCTTTTTCACTTCACAACAGTCCCATTAGTGGTGCCGGTGATGATACTAAGCACTTCCACTTACAAAAGAAGCCCACTTCACGGGCAGAACAGTTTGTGTTAAGCCGAGAATCCTGAGGCGGCTTTGTGTTCTCGTTTCACTGGTTTATTCCATTTCCTTGTGCTTTTCTCAGTGTTTTATTTGGCATCCCAATGGCAGTGCTGGTATCTGCTCGCCTACAGTATTTGAATCACTCTTTGTCATACAGTGAAACCTGTTTAGTTATTGTTGTACACTGAAATATATTCAAGTTCACTTTTTAAAAACTTGACAAGAATGCGTTTCTTCATTTCTGAACAATGTGAGGAAGTATACAGACTCTTCATTAAATATTTTATTAATATAAAATTTTCTTTCTAAAATATAATCCAGTGTTGCAAGGAAAAAAAAAATCAGAATACAGGCATAGATTTGAGTCAGTCCATCTCTTTGGGTGTACTGAAATGGTTTCTTTCTAACGACACCTGCGAGACAAACCCAGTCCTGGGTATAAATAGTTAATTAAATAAGCTGCGCTCTGTAGTGTTGGCTTCCCCACCCCAGTGATATGTAATCGAGGTCTAGTGTTCACGGGCCAGCATTCACGCCCCTCCAGGGACACTCGCACTTCTTAAGATGCAGCAGTAGATCAAGAATTGAAGGAGAAGGCCTAAGTGGCATTTTGGAAAGTCAGCCTTGTGCCTGAGTTGGTCTTTTGAGAAGCAGCACCCTTTGGTGAATATTAACAAACAAGTATGGTGGGCACTCCGCCTCGACTGATACATTGAAAGGGCTTAGTGACGTTTTGTTTGTACACATCCAGGTAATGGACTGGTTTTTTTCCCCCTATCTTTGCACCCCAGCGGCTGCTTTTTCTTCTTTCAGCAACTTGTAGCATTGTAGTGGAGTTTTTAGTATTACAAGTTACTAACTTTGTGCTTTTGGGCACACAAAAAATTCTGTAAGGTTAATTTTCACAAGGCTTTACAGCACCTAAAAAGATGCGGACAACTTCATATAACTTATCTTGAAGTGCATACGTATTTTGTAACATGCGATTTGCTTTTTCAGTGTTGCGTAATTTATCTAAAAATCACATTGGGTAATTATGAATGAGTTTACTTACTATTAGTCTACACTGCCAGCTTTTTAATGTCTTTACAGCATTAAAGCGGAGGGCATTTAAAGTGTGGCTTTTTAGGGGAAACAATACTTGGAAAGAACATTCTACGGCCTACTAAAGTTCCCCTGAGTTTACTCGGTTTGTCCATATTGAGTGATGTGCGTTTTAAGAAATAAATGTACGTTTGCAGCAGCCATTTACACACATGTTTCTTTCAGAGAGTTCAATGGATTGAATTGCTGCTCCTGAGACTCGTAGACCCCCAAGTGTGGCTTGACCGCTCAGGACCATCACTGATAACGTGACATCTACTGCTCAGGCTTCTGTAATTAAGTGCAGTTGTCTCTCCCAAGACCACTTTGTTTCTCTTACCCACCTTCCTATCTGCCAAATCAAGCACCAGGGGTCTCCAAATTAGAGAATTCATCTCATTGAACCCACTGGTTTGCCTTTATGTACCAGAAATAATCCTCTTCTTCAGCTGCCCTTGGAGCGAGTGCTACAAAGCACCCTCTGCTACCAGTTAGTTTGGAGTTCTGAATGAAGTCATAACATTATAAAGAGTTCCTGGCTCATTATGGCGTTACATTCTGAACCAACTGAGGCCACATGATATGCTGTTCAGTCATCAGAATAAATTTCTGGCAATTTTAAATCCTTTTTTGATTCGTGGAAAAGTGGCGCCAGGCTCATTGTTCGTTTGCTGAGGCTGGGGTGAAGGAGCTTGGCTCTTCTTTCGCAGCAAGAAGTCAACGCTGGAGGAGTTCATTGCATAGAAGACGTTTCCTAAAGGAGGTATGATGAGCTCTGTGGAGGAAAGACAGGACCAGTTTAACAAACATACAATGGCAAGGGCAGAGTAAGGACCAGAATTACAGGGTCCTGTCATCAGCCATCCTCAAACTCCTATGAAGCCCCCTGATTTAAGTACTCCTAAGTATCTTGAATATGAAATGAACATTTCAAATGTGGGAGCAGGAGAGTTAAGATGCCTGTGCAAAGCAACACCATTTACCGTATTTATATGCTTTATATTTGGGATTTCACTTTTTAAGTGACCTGAATCTGCTTTCAATGCTAACCTTTACACAACTTGGGAAAATGGTCCCCGCTTTGGTTCTGTTTCAGTGCTATTTCTTTCCTGAAATGTACACAGTTGACCATCTCCATTGTTCACTCAGGAGAATAGATGATGGCTGAATTAACGGGATGGATTCAAACAAGGTGGAATATGCCAATCATACTCCTGTGACCTCCGTTAGTTGAGATTTCCAGGCCCCTTCAGTTAAGATGTTCTCGCTAACAGCACTTCTGTGCTCGAGAGAGATACAGGGCGGCTGTGTGTGGGCGCTCGCTATGCCTGGTCGGCACTGCCGAATGCATGTCACTAAAGCTTCATTTAAAAGCACTGGCGTGGGAGTTTTTACCATCAGATAAGCAAATTTGTATTCTTTTGTCTGCGGAAAAAAAAAGGATAAAAAGTGCTCTGTAGCAGGTACAGTTGAGGCCTGCGTATGCAGTCCTAACATCTTCTGGTTTATAAACTAATGTTCTCTTGACTAGACTGAACAGACTTACTTAAGCAAAAAATGATAATTCTCTTGCTGAAAGGGACAATAGTTCCATCACATTTAAATTTTCTGGATTGTTTCCTTACCTTCAAGTGTAGCTATGGAAAAGGTAAGAGGAATCTACATTTTTCAGTTTGTGGTGACATTTCTCGACTGTCTGCACACTACAATCCAGACAACTCAGTAAACTCACGTGAGCAGTGCCAATGCACAAATATTTTGAAGCCACAAGCTCATCTGTGCTACTGTTACCACTTTGTGTGAAGGAAAGAGCTGCAGATTCCTCCTGCAAAGCACAAGTACAATGGGAGGAATCAAGTTACAATGGTCTGAATCATCAATTCATTAATAAAAAGCATCCTTTCATTGAGGGGTAAAGTGTACGAGCTGTTTAATGTTATCTCAAAACAAGACCTGACCATTCAAAGCAAGTCTGGCAGTACCACATCATCTCACAAATTGTTGGAAAATAACTTTCCTGCACTCAGCAAGTTACTTCAAGGTGGTGGTCTGACGCCTATCTTGTCAGCATTTAATGGAAGGGAGGATCAAAATTTGGGCAGTGGTCCTCTGTGGGCTTCAGAATCTCATGCTGAACTAATTTAGAAGTTCCAAGTAGACAAACACAGATGTCTGTTGGGATGTGGGAGAGGAACCCGTGCAGATGTGAGAAGAATGGGCAAATGCTGCACAGGCACTGCCCTGGACCTGGGCCTGAACCCAGGAGCTACACATGTGAGGCAACAATGCCAACACGCAGCCAATCAAAAATAATGTAGTCTAATATAAAATGATTTCTTCTTTCTCACATGTTGTATAGTAAGCAATGGGAAATTTTGAAATTTCTCCTCATAATATAATAAAGCTCTGAATCTTTCCTTAACACACATTTGCAGTGGTGGAACTTGGAATCCTGAACTTAAAGGTTTACTGTAAAGTAATGCGTAGTAATGGTCGCTATTAAATCTGCTCAATTATTAGGAAATTATTGAAAAAAAATATAAATGCCTAAATTTATTGCTTTCCTTTTATTTTAAAACTGCCCCCACCTCTTACTGAATCAACAGCTCCGCAGGTATGTGGGTTACTTTGGAAATGTGCTCTCCTCCATACTAGTGTTTTCAGCTATTCACGTGCTCTTGAGAAGGACTTTTCTCCCAGTACTTTGGTTAGGTTTCAGGTTCCACATGTTGGAAATGTGTGTCATAAGCAGTAAATAAGTCAACCTTAGGTTTTTATAAAGATGGATTTGTAATAAATGTAATGTCATACAACATGTTGGCAATCAGTCAGTGAGATCAACTACTGCCTTGACAAATTAACAAATCAGTGAACTTCAATGGTTCCCTGGTTTGGACAGCGTCAGATGGGACTGGCCTATCTCACCAGGGTACTCCTTTCTTTTTTCACTGCAGTGGCGAGCCACAGCATAATCCCGTAGCCAAAAGGTACAAATCTCGAGCCATTGTGAGTCATTGTGTCAGTTTTGAGTGGCTATGAAATGGGACCTGACTGGGTTTGAAGGTGGAAGACAAACGAGGTTTACTAGAAGGCACAACAAAACTATTGGGGCAGGCTGTGTGGCAAGCAGCTAGACAGTTGGATGTTGAAGTGCAAATTAATTTCTGTGTTGACTGTAAGTCAGTAAGTCGATGGGTACAATTCAGGTATCGGACATGACAGGTATCATCGAATCAACAAAGACTGAAAGAAGCTCTGCTAAAATGGGGTTCCTGTAGCTTGTGAAAAGTAAGCACTGACATACTACAGAAAAATGTACAATTTAAATTGTAGAGTAGTGCTTAACACATTTACTTTATTTAACGGCAGTTATAGCTCATAATGAATATCCACTGTATTCAAAATCTATTTTGTTAATCCAGCTGGTAGGAATGAGATAAGATGAGTCAAAGTGTTAGAAAAATAAAAAAAGGCTACTGGTGCATTGTGCCACTTAAAGACAGTTTGCATCATAAGAATCATTGAAAATGAAATCAATACTAAAAGGCGGGGGGTGCTTATTTCCACATACCTTTATCCTCTATTACTTATTGTGTTTCTTATTAATATCAAACCGACTATGATTTTTCACATGAAAGGCCTTTTTTTTTCTTCCTCCATTACATGTAGCTGCTACATTTCAAAATGGTCAGCTCTGCTACCACAAAGATCTTTAGAGTCCTGGATTTGAATCCAGGCCCAAGTGCTAAGTGTGTAGAATTTCTTCACACTCCCTCTCTCTGTGTGAGGTTTTTCCCTGTGCACTCCAGCTCTCCTGACACATTTCAAACACACTCGTGTGGTCAACAGAGCGTGGGCCATTGGTGAAAGTGCTCTGCAACAGACTAGTGCCATAGCCAGGGTCTGTTCTTGCTTTGTATCCAGCACTGCACCAATTATTCCAAATATATTCAAATCAAACTTTTGAAAGTTTTTCCGTTCACAACAAAACATCTTATTTCAGACTTCAAAAGCATTGGCAATTATGCATCAACCTAGTGGTTAAGAACTGGAACTCAATCAAACCACAGTTTTGTCAATTCATTTCTTAGGTCTGTAGCACTGTGGACCTGGGGAGTCTCTTCGTTTGTGTCTTCTACATCTTAAAAATCATGCTAAACAGTTTTGATGATGTGCTTTACCAGTAGTCCTCATACCAGGCAGTGGGTATCGATGGGAGGGAAAAGTTTAAAAGATTTGCTTAAGGAGAGCTAAGAAGATGAAAATAAAAGCAGTAACGGTCATTAAAGGCATAACTTGTTGTACTGTATCTTTGGATTAATGCAAAAAGGCATTTCTTTAAAAAAAAAACAACCTTTTTTAGAACAAATTCTTTCACCATTTACAAACGGTCTTGAAATAGGACCGGCTGAAGGGTAGAATATTACTTGAGAGTCTGAAAGGGTTACCAGTAATGGGATTGCCAAAATTGCATCTACCAGTTTAAGTGTGCCAGTCAGGTGCCCAACAAGGTTGCTGCATCTCTGGCACACCTCGCCGCATGCAAATTTGCAGCTTTGTCAATTAAAACTCCAAGAATTGTTTTTTTTTTTGCCCATAATTTTTGATAGAACTTGCTGGTCTGCTGAAGGCAACACCTACCACAGTTCCTCACAGTATATGTCTTCCTAATGTAACACAAATGAGCATACATACTACTGTCTGCTTACAGAATGCTTTTCTTGAATGACCTGCCAGTCTCAATAAAGATAAGGAAAGTATTGACAAAACCAGTTTACAAATTATCACATTGAGATTTGAAGGTACAACTTCCAAATTGTATGTGTGAAAAAAAATCCTAATCTCTTTTGACACCCTCATTCGTTGCCCGAGTTCCTTTTGATGGACTGGTTTAATAATTACAATTTCCACTCTACTATCACCTTTCATAATTTTAAGCACTTCTTCTATGTCATTCCTTATCTCGGCGTGTTTAAGTACAGAGTGAAGAAGCTGACTCTTTTGTTTTATAGCTCATTTAAACTCCATCTCTGTCAAGGTTCTCTGCTATTATGTAGACTGATTTCATAAGCTTCACGTGTGCCCTCAGCATACGTAGCTCCTGACTTGTGCTCCACACAGCATATCCTCCACATCCTATGTCATTATTTATGTACCTGTGGGCAGTGAGAAGTTCAGGAAAATGTTTGTCTTCCTGTTAAATCAAACCTACTACATCCAAGCTCCCATTAAGTAATTCTGTCAAACCATTCTCTGCTTATATCTGAATTTTCACTGTTCAGAGTTTTGTGATTTTGCTGACTATAGCAGTTAAAATGTGACTGAGACGGGCATAGTATCTAAACTTGTTGGCCATCATCTGCCACTGGACCTTTCCAGTACCCAGTTATCTATGGCACAGTGTGTAGATGCATTTCCCCTTTACATATTTTATATGAATCTGTTTCAATGTAAATTAAAGATTATTAGCAGTGGATATTTTACACACCTACAGAATGATTGCTTTCTTAATTTTTAGTGCCTGTTAAAATACTTCTTGAAACAATCTGAGGACAATAGCAGGGTTAAACTGTTTATGCAACTGAGGCTTTTCATAGTTCATATACAGACATCAACATCTACGACAGAATTTGCGCCAGGACCACTTGAGATTGTACGAACAAAAAATGAATGGATTTTTATATTTTTGAAATTGAAGTTTATTGTGACATTAGTGTGCTTTTATTTGACTCTGATACTTGCTTTGGTGGGTGAAAACAGATTTTTAACAGATGAAATTGCAAGTGGGGCCGTACTGAAACAAGTTCTAAATGGCTTTTATGAATACGTCAATTATGTAGAGGGAGACAGTTCTCTCATATTGATACACATGATGCATTTACATACTTGTTTCTTATAACCGCATATCCCAAGTGTTTTCACAAGTTTTTCGAAGACTCTACCCACTACTTAAAAGATTACCTCCCATCTGTATAAATGGATAATCCCATTTCACACTCTGCATATGCAAGTCGTAAACCTAGAATAGTGACAGTACTTTTTTCTATTCTCTTTTAGAAAACAGTCATTTACACTATCAAAATGCCTGAATTAAGTTAAAACACATCTGAAATAGATCTAGAATGACAGGGTGGTGGAAATGGAGAGAGACAGGAAAATTCACAACCCACAGGTACTGTGAGGCATTGGGGTAAATTGTAACGCACGTGACAAAGTGTCAAATAATGTCCATGACAGCTTGTACGTTGTAGAAACGAGCCATGTATCTGTGCCTTTTCTTTTTTACTTTCCTAACAGACCTTATTCACTTCACAATGCATACTCTGAAATATGAATTTCTGTGTAGTCACACAACCTGCATGCTACCAGCCATTACTTACAAAGCATGGGGGCGTCTGAAGTGAGGCTGACAGCGTAGGCACACGACTTCTTCATTTTGTTTTCTTATCCTGGGTGTTCACATTTGTGCGCATTTGTAACTCAATTTTCATTTTCTACCAGACTGCTACAGGCAAATGTTTTATGTAATTATTTGTGGTTTTCTGACATTATTTAGCCTTTACAATCAACTTTCTTTGTACCACCCAAGTGTAGCTCTTAGTCACATTTTAATCTCAGGAAAGACAATAATAGTATAATGAGCTATTTCAATTTTAGTTTTTTGGTCACTGCCAAAACATAGCCAGGGCCGGATTTTCCTATAGGCTAACTAGGCTTCAGCCTCGGGCCTCAAGATCAAGAGGGGCCAAACTTAAAAATGGGAGGTGAAAGGGCCTCATAAGTGGAATAGCCTAGGGCCTCTTTTCATCTAAATCCGGCCCTGAACATAGCCAACATGTTTTGTGAAATTATGAGCTTTGCCACTTCAAAGTGAGCATATATTTTGTGTTTGAACTTACCCCTAACTGCTAGTTGTTCAGGGTGATTTGAATAAAATTACTTTATAAACAAATTGATAAAGCACGTGTCAGGGACAAATGGCTACACCACACTATTGTAAAAACAAAGGCTGTCTTTCTATCAATATTGAACTATTAAGTCATTTTTTATTTGCTTTATTAAAACCAAAACATCACTGTCGGCAAGTAAAAACTAGGCTTTCCTTACCAATAAATAACACTAAATAACTGTAGTTATTTGCATGCATGCAAGAAAGACAGCTCAAACTTGTAAAAGAGAATCAAATTAAGATGAGCAGAAGTGTGATTAGCATTTAAGGAACAAGCAGCACAGGCAGCTCAACAAGGGAATGGCGTTACTGGTGTGCATTTAGTAGTCAAATGGTTCTACTGACATTTTATAGGGGCATTAATTACAAAATGTCATTCCAACTTAACTTTGTGAGAATTTGCATTTCAGAAAAACAAAAATACAGTAGCTCTAATGTCCATAAAACCCACCTTTCCCATCAGGCAGCATCTGTACGAGCTCATATGCAGATACATCTACAGAGCTTAGACTGTGCTTCTCCAAAGCTTTGCTGATAACTGATGGTGCTTTATCATTGCTGTTTACCTGAAGGTATTCCAGGAAAATAGGGAACAAACATAAAAATCAACATTAAAGCAAAAATGAACATTTTTAAATAAAATGGTTCAAATGTTTAAACATAAGCTAGGTTTGAGAACAAAATCCATCCATCCCACTATATCCTACTACAGGGTCATGGGGGTCTGCTGGAGCCAATCTCAGCCAACACAGGGCACAAGGCAGGAAAAAAACCCCGGGCAGTGAGAACAAACACTTCATGTTAGTGAGGAACAACAGCCATTTATTAAGACACAATAAGGCAAAAGCCAACCCTGGATAGTGCAAAAGTAAAAAACATAGGGCCTAAATTTAAGTGTATGTTATAAAATCTGCATACTGTTAATTTTTGAAAAGGAGTGAGAAATTCCTTTCTATGTACTACTGTATTAAAAGTACTTTTAGCCATTCTTAAGTAGTATACTACTATAAATTCCTTAATTTCTTTTTAAAATTAACATTCAACACTTCTTATTTACAAATTATACTTGAGGTTTTGTGGAGTATAAAAAAGCAGAGTATATGTAAAACAGAAATTATTTGCAATGCTTTTTACCCAGAAAAGACAAAAAAAAAGAAGCCAGCTAACCCAATAAAATGCAATGTAATAATGTGCCATCCTATTCAGATAAAAACTAGTTATTCCAAATGGTGATGAGGCAGGCAGTAGACAATAGCTGATAAACTATGGTGAAGGGAGAAGTCTGTATGACCAGTGAGGATTATAAAAAAATATTCTACTTAAAATATGAACACATCAGTACAATTACTATATTTAAAAATCATAATAATTAACTTTTACAAAGTTTATTTCAGTTGTAAATACTTCTGGAATATCAGAGCTGTGCACAAATAGAAAGTGCATTCAAATGGCATACAGCAATTAAAATTATGACAGGACCCTTGTCCAGTTAGTGAGTGAAAATGCTTCCAATTCATGCAATGCTCCGATTTTTCAGATTTAACAATATTTTTGTAAAAATCTAATGCACATTGTGAGCATACGAATGGATGAATAACTTGGATTATGCAATATAATTTATTATAGATATTGTAATATTGTTTGCTGTTTAGTGTTAGCCCCACTGAAGCCCATTGTATCCTTGTGATCTCCTTCTGCACAAGAGCACAACTACCACTACAAACACCACAGGGTAAGTAAGTAAGTAAGTAAGTAACAGTTGAAAAAATATATATCATTTCTATGTGGAGTATTCATTTAAAGGCTGAATAATTAGCAATTTCTTATTTACTGTATACTTATAGATTGGTAAGCACTTTAGATATACTGTAAAATATATATAATGAGTGGTATTGCTTTACTGCCTTGTGCTCAATGCTGCTGGGAGAGGCTCTGTAACACGCAAACCTAGAACGACGTACAATTTATTTCTTCAGATATATAGTGAGTGGATATTTAATATTTTGTATTTCTATAGTCGCATCATTCCTTTTCCAAATTTTAAAACACTATTACCCCCATAAAACAGTTTAAAGGTAATGCATGGTTTTGGTAGTTCTCATCTTGGAGTAATAAAATAACCTTTAATAAACTGTTTGCTTAGTTATGTTAGTCAATATTTAATTTACTCCATAAATAAGGCAATCAAAAGCATAACCACTGAAATGCAGCTACATTCATGTCAGATAGTACTGACTTTTTTTGAAAACACCAGATACACTTGTAAGGTCAGCTATAAAATACACAATTAAAATGCAACCTGGTTAAAAATGCATCTAAGTAGGAAATAACAGGCAGTGCTCATGACACGTGGTGTCTACATTGTTACGCTCCTCCTTCTATAATATATGACGGGTGAGCCATTTGAATTGGTTTAACATGAAAAGAGCCCCAGTGAGCGGTTACTGCACACGATTACCTTTACGACAAAGGCTGAACTCAATGGTGACACCTGTTAGTGTGCATTTTAGTTTGGCCTGTCAATACGCAAGTTTGCAAAAATGCTAAAAACATTGAGACCATCTCATGTGACTTGTGTATACTCCAGTAGCATACTAAGCTGTTAGATATGAACAGTGCAATTAGCTTACCAATATACTTCTGTACATGTTGCCATCCTCCAAATTCATACCCACTCGGATGATCCTGATATCAGATTCTGCCTTTTGACCAGCAACTGGAGCAGAAGAGCCACAGGATGCAGACCGTCGGTGAGATTTCACAAAAGGTGGAGGAGACAAAGTGGATGGTGGGGATGGCAAAGAGGGTACAGAGGTGGGTGTGGAGACTACAGTGTCTAAGCTCGACACAGATGGTGACTTTGTGTGCTGAGAAAAATATTACAGGCAAATGAAGTATTAGATTCAAAAAGACAAATATTACAGAACAAATTTTTATAAACAAAGAAATATCACTAAATATACTACATATCAATAAACTGGCGAACTGCCTTAAATGTTACTTTTCAAGTAGTTGTTATTACTCATTGATTTAGCAGTTTTACAGTATACTGTTCCACGTATAATCAAAGCTGCATTTAATTCTATTTACATGCAAGCTTACTTTGTAAAGTACTTATTGATTTACAAATAGTGCAGCCACTCAAACCATAATCGCAAGCTGCTGGGATCACATTAATGTCGACCGCAGTCTTTGTAAGTATCAGGTATAAGGCAGAACTTTATTGAACAGTAATGTCAAAGGGGAGTTGGGTCTAACTAGTTTAACCGGGACTGGTGTCCTTAAGACATACCAGTGCACAATGGGGAACATGGACTGTAAATCATCACATGAAGAATTCATTTGAACTTTTAGAATTTATTTATGAATGTAAATTCTGTATTGTTAGAAATCCGTTCAGGTTTTTAAAAAAAAATGCTGAATGAATAGTTTATAACCCTGTTATTGTATCAATATTAAACACTGCTTGTTTGTTATAAAAAACGCTGGTACAGTACTAGGCGTGTGCGATATACATCGTTTACGATTATATCTTAATTGCTGTTTTAACGATGTGCGGAATTAAATTATCGAGTATGTAACTCGCTTTGCAGAAAAAACAGTTCATTCACAAATGCAACAGTATAGTATAGCTTGCGCAAAGCGAGTTGCGTAGGCGTGAACGTCCGTCCAGCAATCCGCAAGTTAGCGTCGCTCCCTGCCTCAAAATGAGTGAACAAACAGCACCAGATGACAGAACAGCCATGCCATCTACGTCGTCAGAGTTAATTGCCAGACATCGTTCATTCTCACTCGCATGGCAGTGGTTTGGTTTTGAAAAGACTGATGTTGCTCAAAAGACGGCAATCTGCAAGCTATGTGGTAAATTTGTTGCCGTTAAAGACAGCTCGACATCTAACATGTTTCACCATTTGCGAACTAACCACCGCACAGAATACGAAGAATATGAAAAGCTTAAGGAGCCAACTGTCCAGCACAAGTCTAAAGTAACCAAGGTACAAACACAAAAACACACTGCAAACTTTAGCGGACTCATTCTGCAAAAAAGTGCCTTACGACAAGAAAAGCAACAGATGGCGTGACATAACAAACACCGTCACCAATTACATCACAAAAGATATGGTGCCAATTTAAGTGGTTGAGATAGATGGTTTTAAACAGCTATTGAATACTTTAGACCCAAGGAACACACTGCCTGGGCAAAAATATTTAAGTCAAACAGCTGTGCCTAAGTTGTATGATTTGTGTCGCCAAACTCTGACGCATAAACTGCAAAAGGTTTCACATTTTGCCACAACAACGGATTTATGGTCAAGCCGAACATCCAAGCCATACCTTTCTATGACAGTGCATTTCATTGACGAAAACTGGCAACTGCAAAGCTTTTGTTTGCAAACATCCTACTTCCCACAAGATCACACATCATTGCGCAAGGTCTGAAAGATGCGCTGGCATCATGGTCACTGCGAGAAGACCGCATGGTTTGCATGACAAAAGACAGCTGGGCTAGCATTGTCAATGCACTACGGATTAATAACTGGAAGAGGCTACCTTGTTTTGGGCATAGGCTTCATATTGCGATTGGTGCGGAATTTGGGGTTCCTCTATAAAATGCAGTTTAGGTTAAATTGATCTTATTTATTATGACGTTTAAAAATACAAAAAGACCTGATAAGTAAAGTTATAGAGGACAAAAATATAATTCAATATAATTTGAAATAATACATTACATTATCTTGGAATTATCGTTATCGTCAAAGTCCCTGAAAATATCGAGATTTTTTTTTTTCCCCCCAATATCACACACCCCTATACAGTACATACCCTACAAGGAAACAGACTTTTTTTGTATTTTGACTGTTTATACATTTATCCATCAATCCCTCAAATCTGCTGTTCCTTTTTTAGGGGTGTGTGGATCACAGAACTGCAATCACCGCACTAAATACTAAGCCAAGAATAAGCCCTTAATGAGATGACGGTAGATGCTGTAGTAAAGATTAGCCGGAGAAAATAAACAAGAGTACAAAAGGAGCATTCAGACTTTATCCAGAGAATATCAAACCAGAAATCAAGGGGCAGCGATACTCATCATGGTGTAAGCTTTCTGCCTAATAGCCTATGTTGGGAAATTGTAATTGCTGCCATATCACTAGAAATGTGCAATAAACTAACAGACGTGAAGCCTTCTTTCATCTTTAGCGGCTCACAGATTTCTTCAAAAGAGCCATTCCAATGAATAAAACAAAAAGCAATCAAAACACTGAGACTGACTCTTTGAAATATGAAAAAAAAATTTTATATAAAAAATTTTTAATATTAAACTGTGGCCTTTGAATTAAACTGTTTCATCCCCTTTTCTAAAAAATGATTAGGCGAACCTTTACATCATACTTGTTCTTCTGTATTTTAAGTGATTTTGAACGTTTCTGGATCACTAAAATCAGTAAATGGTTCCTAATGGTAACACATACATGCTGCAGCTTTGAAAAGCATAATCTTGCAAAAATGAATGTGTTATGAGAGTTTTGCCACCAGAAACTA
Source organism: Polypterus senegalus (assembly GCF_016835505.1). Taxonomy (NCBI): domain Eukaryota; kingdom Metazoa; phylum Chordata; class Cladistia; order Polypteriformes; family Polypteridae; genus Polypterus; species Polypterus senegalus. The sequence continues at coordinate 68,550,507 of NC_053164.1, read as the reverse complement.
AGAACAGATGGCTTCTCTGCCTGAGCCACTTCTTGGCCTTACTCTACCTTAGTCAGTCTGGACAGCAGGGGGTTACTTGGCTTTAGTTGTCCATCTGAAGTTGATGGGGACTCGAGAGACCCTTCATTTGAAGTCCTTGGTGTCCCCAATCCAGGCCTATCCCAGGTCACAAATCCCATTGGCATAGCTGTGCCTGCAATAGATGTCAGGAGGCTAAAATAACAAAACAGAAAAAATAAAATTGTACATTTTTTTTTATATAAACACACAGTAAACATTCTGCTCTATACAAATACTATACATATACACTATATATAAATATTTACACATACTAGTAACAGTATATATTATTGTAATACAGACGGTTTTAACTACAATTCATGAATGTGTGATACAGTAGGCGTGTCATCATTTTTCCTAATATTATGGACATTTTTTTTGTAGCATTGCTGACATCACAAACCTTGAGATTTGACAGAATCTACCAACAAACGTTCACTTAACAAGTCCTTCAGACATGGCCATTTAGTTTGATCCTTGGGGTTTCTACATTTTCAGTATTTTTCCCCATTTTCTGTGAAACCAGGCAATGGGGATGATGAAGCTACAGCAAACATGGTGTGGTTGTATGAGGCATAAACGGTCAACTGAAATGCTGGTCTACAGCTGCAATGGTGGCTAACACACTATAAACGCAACCATATCATACATACGTACATAAAGACTGAGAAATGATATTCCTTATATTAATTACTGTTAATTCTATTATATCAGTGGTAAAATAATTTATTCATGCAAGCTTGACTCAGCATAAGTAAATTATCAACAACACTAGAGAGCTGACAGCTAAGTGTCTTCCAGCTTGTCTCTCTTTACCAATGCTCCATTACAAATAGAAAATCAGACTTCACTTACTCAGTGCAATGTGTGATTACAACAGTTGGTTTCATGGCTTTTGTTGGGGTTGCTATTTCAACGTGTGATTCAATTTCGCATGATAGCTTGTAACTAAAAAGATAAAACACAGCACACTGTGATGATCTGACTCCAGTAAGAGAATTCTGTACAGTATATTCTTACCTCAACAAGAAAACAGCTTTATGATAATTCACATTTACTTTATTGATGTTTTAACATTATTTTACATTAAGCTTATACATGATAAGGATGCCCTGCTACACATTTCACAACAGTGTACTCCGTAAATTAAAAAAACATACAACAATAAAGACATTTATTTTATACACGGTTATGCAAAATAGTGAGCCTGTAAATATTAAAAAATGGGAATGTTTGCAGGCTACAGTACTTATAAACACGGCCTGTTTGATTGCAACCTTTAAACAAAAACAAAGGAGATGACTTCATTGGTTTTATTGCATAGTGAATCACACATTTTACAACCAATACCATCATATAAACACAAAAACAGCATTTTCTGCAAATACTCATATTTTATAAACATGCTACAAACACAGAACTAAAAGTTTTGCATCATTCCAAAAATGATTTCACTTCTAATTTGCCAATTCACAATGCTAAAGTGGCACGCTTTCCTTCTACATATATGAAAATAAGAATGTCAGAGTTGTTTGCTTTCAGCCAAACCCAACATCTTTGCCAGCAGGCGGCATAAACTGTTAAACCGCCAAAAGCACTTTGCAGAAGCACAGACACCTTGTGCAGTGTTTTTCCTAAATGAGGGAAAACTGAAGCAAAACATGGCGCCTGTAAAACAAAATCCTCCTCTGTATCATAGATAACCGTTCTTAAATTTACTTAGTCAAACATAGCGGAGCAGTAGAGGCAAGGTTACTTTTCATTTCAAAACTTTGTTTTCATCTTACCAAAGTCAATTAATATTGTAAAATAATTAATACCATACATTTACAGACACTTTCAACTTTTCCATCACTTTTTCTGTATAACTTATTATTATATCATGGTTAAAAGCAATGGCAATTATACATGATTTATTTCAGTCACAAATTTGATGTCTTTAATAGATGGCAGGCAGTGTTAAAGGCTGAATTCTGGACTGAGGTGCATGCTGCATTTAAGTTTTATTTTTTTACCATTTCTGGGAAGCCATACAATAGGTAGGGTAAGGCTGTAGTAAACATGGCGTGGCTATCCCCTCCCCAGGTTTTGTGTGCATCTCAGTTCTTCCCTCAATTCCTCTGCACACAGGGTAGGTTTTCCCTCAATTTCAAAACATACTGCTAGCAGGCAGTCATTCATATTCTGCTACAGTAGTCTATGGAAGCTACAGTCCCTCATGCTGCAATTGTGAAGATCATATGGAAAAAATGGTAGACATCTTAAAAGCAAGAAATCCTATATATTTCTCAAATTTATCCAAGTATAGCACTAAGTTTAAAATTTCTTCCTTTAGTGTTTTGTTTCTACCGATATTAAATCTAGTGGTTTGGGATTTCTTAAATGTTAAAATACACTGCTGGAATGGGGCAAATCATGCGGTCAATATTTCCTCTTAACAAAACAGATGTAGAATTTGGGTTGCATCCATGCAAGTGAAAAGGTAAAGGAAATTAGGCATCAAGTCCAAGCCTTTCAACTGGTGCTACATTGTACACTGGGTATCTTCAGGGTGTTTAGCCAGACTTCTGTGAGAATGCTATACTTGATTCCAACTGGCACCTGCACAAGTATTGTAACATAAAACTGCCATTAGTGTTGACTGTGCAGTTAAAACCAGAAGATTTCAGGAGTGGTTAGGGCAAATGAAAGATCTTCTGGTTATATCTCCAGATTTCACCACCTGTCATACACAGGATCAACTCCTGTTGAAGTTTGTTGGAAACATTTTAGCTTTCCCTTCCTCTAGCACTGTCCTGGCACACCACCACCAGGCAGGTGTCATAGTACCACTGCTAGGGATGCCAGGCCTTTAAAAAATGCATAGCCACAAGCACACCTCAAAATTAACAGTGGCACAAAAATCTAGCCCAACAGCAGTCACTGACAAAGTGACACTGCAGAGGGGTGGTGTTGAGAATTTCCCCTTAGAAATTTGAGAGTGATAGAATGAGTATATATCATCGCACCGCTCTGGGTGTCACCCTCGGAGATGGATATATGGATATATGAATAAAAGTAAAAGAAGCAGGGAGATAACAATAATAATAAGGTGGAGAAGGGGGTTTGAAAAAAAGTCCAAAATACTAGAGCTTTCAAAAAAGCAGCCCAAAGAAAACGCAACTTTCAATAACCCAATTGGGCAGGAAAACCACAGACCTGGCAACACTGACCACTGCAAAAACTTTTAACTGGCATCTTCTTAAATTTACACTACCTCTCAAACTGCTGAACGGAACAGCAGTCACTATAAAGTTTTTCTGAAACTTGTGGAAAACCAGCAGGCAATGCAGATTATTTTCTATTAGGTCCATGTATTCTGCAATGCTACAAGCAGACACAGTTGGGGCTTCTTAGAGCCAGGAGTGGGAAATGCTGGTTCCTTTTGGTACTGCTAGACACATTCAGGTCTAAAACTAACAAACACGCAGACTGATGGTTATAGCAGTGGCAATGACATTAATCTTTAACTGGTTTTCTACTAATACCTGGAATTTTTTGTGTGATTCACTCAAAGGCACATTGTTAATCTAATAATATAAACGACAGTGGAGTAACATTTTTTCATAATTTTTACTAATAAGTAGCATGCTCCTTGTTCATGCTAGCACATTCCCAGTAGCACAGATTACAACCCAAGTGCTAACAGCAGATGGGACACTTATCTAGCAAATGTTTACACCTATTTAGTAATTACCCACAACATTAAGTATGTAGTAGACTAGTATATAGCGGACCTAATAGCAAAGTATTATGATCATTTAGCTGACAAGTTTTGAAAGATGGATTTCTTCCACATTTCAAATGTGTCAGGCACCAGGGCCATTTTCCAGAATTCAAGATGTACTTTAACACTAGAATCCCTGAAGCTTATAAAATATTTGTAATGCCGGGCCACCTTAAATTCCCTCGCAACACATCTTTGTTTTGCAAATGTGTCAATCAGCACAGGCAGCAAGCAGCCTGCTATCACATCCCCCACCGAGGCTGCTGAAGTGAGACGCAAAATTCTCAGAGTCGTGTATCTGGAAATAAAGGTATCTAGATTCGTATAGGGTAAATAATAAATCTTTATTTGGAATACGTGCATGTCATGTGTGTTCCATGTCTACAATGATCTATGTAAATGTAAGATGACAGGAAATGTGAGGCAAGTAATGTTGAATACGTAACTAAAAAAATTGTTTCATGTTTTAGTAATAATTGACAAAATGTTGAGGTGAAGTGTATAGTGTGTGTAGTCTGAAGTCCAAATATCAAATAAACACGTTCACAAAAGGCACAACAAAAGAAGTGATTTTTTATTCAAAAACATATTGTTCAATGTACATGTTACTGGCAATATGTAAAAAGTGAAGCCCAACTCTCAATTGATACAAAAAAAAAAGTCCTATCAGCTTGGCTGGTGCAGAGGTAAGGACTGCTGCCTCATAATCAAGAGGTTGCGGGTTTCATCCCAGGTCTTCCTCAAATTTACTATTTTCAGTAGCGAGCTGCTGTTATTATTACATTACATTATATAATAAAAACATACATTTAATTTGAATCTGTAACAGCTGGTGTAAAATTTATGGTACATGTAAAAGTGAAAAAAAACCACTAACTTTTACAAGTCTTATAAATTTACACCGGTTTTTACAGACACAAATCAAATGTATGTTTTTATTGTCTCTCTATTATAAAAAAAAAATCCTGTGGAATGAATGACTAGGAGACGATACGTGATCTTCACGTTAAGATCACGAAAGACAAATAAAAGAACCGTGAGATGAAAGCAATGGGCAAAAAAAAAAAAAAAAAATCAATAGTATAAAGGGAAGCAGCACACACAGATACAGGTGTCTCAGTGCAAATAAAGCATATAAAAGGACAATACGTTAGAAATGAAACGTCAATGAATAAAAGATCGTATTAGCGCAAAAAAAAGGAAATTAATCATCAGGACCAGGTATAATTGAAAAAATATCAGGACAAAGCGAGGTCAGAAATAAAAGGAAAAGAGCCAAAAACAAAATCTTTTCGCATTCGCATCATTCAATGCACAAAACGTAGATTTACACAATAATGGAACATACAGTTTGAGAATCTGTGGACCTGCAGCAGTTAAAGCAACAACAAGTTTAATTTCAAAGAAAACACAATTCGGGCAGGTGTATATTTATGATCATGGAGAAGCGATCCTAATGCGAGCAGCAGCGACACAAAGTAGCAAAAAGGAGAGCAGCTGTATGGGCTTTAAAAAGATCGAAGGGTAGCACGACAGCAGCTTACCCAACCCGGCCGTTATACATCCTGAAAGATAGAATTTAACCACCCCCGATGCCGGAAATACAGGACAAGTATTGCTTTTACAACGTCACGCGAGACCAGGCAATGAGCCATCATTTGAAACAAGTCCACAGGCATCTAACCTAGCAGTTACTGGAATGCATTTGCCAGACAAGCATCATGTGCTCCCAGCTCTTAAAACACAGCACGAGCAGCATTATACATCTGGCAAGAAAGAGATGTAACCAAGCACGGGGCCAGAAATAAAGGACAAGTATTGTTTTTACAAAAGTTTTTAAAGTAAAAGTGAAAATAATGCATATGTAACAATTCCCAAGAAAATAACAATCTCTTTAAATTGTATATTGCCTGCCTAAGGTAAAGTCATCCCTGATGGAGGATCTCAGGAATCGTGGGAAAGAGGTGTCCTTTCATTGGATTAGTGATATTTCAGCTGTGGAATGGCCAAATGGTGGAGGCAGCTTGATGAATGAGGTCTCCAGGACTCTATAAAAACAAATCCAAATCATATTATGTGATATCATCTAATGTGAAATTCTACTCCGTACTTCTAGAATTTTTATTTTTATACTGTATTGAGGATTTGTTCTGTTCTGTGTATTGTATTGTATTGACCCCCTTCTTTTTGACACCCACTGCATGCCCAACCTACCTGGAAAGGGTCTCTCTTTGAACTGCCTTTCTCAAGGTTTCTTCATTTTTTTCCCTACAAGGGTTTTTTTTTGGGAGTTTTTTCTGGTCTTCTTAGATGGTCAAGGCTGTGCAGGCCTTTAGAAGGCAGGGCCTGTTAAAGCCCATTGCTGCACTTCTTGTGTGATTTTGGGCTATACAAAAAATAAATTATATTGTATTGTATATCCGGTAAAACAAACACAGGGGTGGGTGAGCGAAGTGAGCAGGGGGCGGAGCCCCCTAGTATAATATTAACAATGAGAGCAGCTCACTACTCAAAACAGTAAATGTGCGGGGGAGCTGGTTTCGAACTCACGACCTCTGGATTGTAAGTCGGCAGTTGTAACCACAGCACCACAGAAGCGGTCATATTGTACTTGCACCTTTTGTGAAAGTGTTTATTTGATATTTGGCCATCAGCCTTCACACATTATACAGTTCATGTCTGCATTTTATTTATTACTAAAACATGAAAAACGTTTCTGTTTTAACAATGTGTTTACATAGATTGTTCTAGACACAAAACACACATCAAATTATTTCCCCTTACAATTCTGGGTACCTCACTCCCAGATAATCAATCAAGGCAGGAACTGGGAGAACTTCTTGCCCGTTCTGAGGCGATGGGAGGGATGGTATAGCAGGCTGCTTGTGCTTATTGACACATTTAGAAGACAAAAGACGCTGACAGAGAGGTGCAAAAGGATATAAGGTGGGACGGAATTACAAGTTTTTTTGTTGGCTTTGGTAATTCTAATATTCGTTAACGAATGGAAGGTATTTTAGTAGAAATAACAAGGATAATTAAACAAAATCTTGCCGATACTGTATCAAACTAAAAGAAAAAGACTACAGATGATTTTGGATGCTGTATGTGGAAATAATGAAAATTATTTCATTTCAATTTCATTTGGACAAGCTTGCCAGATTATCAGACAAAAAAAGGCATCTCATGTCTTTTTTTTAAATTTTTTTAACAAACAAAATTATAGACGTTGAAAGTATTTTTTAAGATTGACATAAAACTTCTGCGGCGGGCTGGCGCCCTGCCCGGGGTCTGTTCCTGCCTTACGCCCTTGTGCTGGCTGTGATTAGCTCCAGCAGACCCCCCCAAACCAAATGACCTTGTGTTAAGATATAGCGGATTGGAAAATGACTGACTGACTGACTGACTGACTTACTGACATAAATCTTAAAAAATTAAATATAAAGTAAGACAGCATGCCCTCATTCCAATAAAAGGGTTGTGACTTTTGTTTGTTTTTCTCAAATAGGACTGCAAAAACAAATTGATAATGGAGTTCTCCCTTATCATTGTGTTTGCCCAAGAGATACCAAGGGAGGCAAAATCATTAAAACATTTACCATCACATAGCATCCCAAGGCAGCACTTTAAAATGACCAACCTTTCAGCCTCACTCAGTTGAGGTATCTTGTCAAACCATTTCAAAATGTTTTCATTGCGTTCAAAGACAAGGTTTTTACACGAGGACTGCAGCAGTCTGATCTGGGAAATGATTTCAAACTCCTGCCAGAAACACAAAAAGAAGAACATCCAGTCTTCTTCAGGACACAAACTTGAGCAGTACATAATAAAATACCTAAAATCATATTAAAAAGATTATAACTACAGGATAAAATAAAAAAGTCATTGTTCAAAAGAATCAGAAACCCCTTGCACATATGCCAGCGATTGCTGGTAATTTACAAAACTATCCTAAAAGCAATGTGTATCAGGTATCCTGGTAAACTCAACTCAACAACACTTGGGAATTTCCCACTAAGCTTATGCATTTAAAAAGCAAGAAAACTCATGTTAAACATGGATAATGTAGATCCCAAATTGTAAGACTTGCCTATGCTGATGGCAAGTAAACCAATGAAATGAGAATGATGACAAAAGTAAACCAATAAAATGAGGGTGAGGACATTGAGAAGTCTATAACATTTTTCTTGTTTTCTATAGGCAAGCTACTTGAAAGCTGTCAAACTGAACTATTCTCCATTCAGAGCAAGGAGAAACTTCTTGAGTGTAGTGTACAACATAAGCAGCCTAGTGTCATCTGCTTCATACACACCACGAGCAGTAGTGAAGTGAAGCAGCAGCGAATTAAGGGTTATGCAGCATTAACTTGGTTGAAATGGAGCTTCTTAAAACTTAAAGTACTTATTTTTCTCCTTTTCTTTCCCATGAATAGCTTCACCTATGCTGTCAATGTATGCTTTCAGATAACACTACGCAATAAATACATAAACAATAACAAACCTTGACCATTGCTACTCACCAAAAGACATTTTTGCATCTCAAAGAAAGGGTGAATTTGATGTGTTTGAAGATCTTATTCAGACTTACCTGAAACTGGATATGTGTGAACACTGTCAACCCAACAAACCAGCATAACGTGTAAATGAGACAATCCCAATAAATTTAAGGGTTGATTAAACCTGGACTTTAACAGTTTCTATTTGTGAGAAAGTGGATTAATGAAAGAACTACATAAACAAAAAAGAAAGAAACTAACCTTCCTCCTTTTGTCAAAATTAATATATCCATTCTGAAAAGAAAAAAAAAAGAATTTTACACATCTACCCATTGTATTATATTACAATCAAATAACTGGTGCCTGTCACTGCCTAGCTACGGCCTCTAATGCTCAGAATACTTGGTGGATGAACACTGTATTCTGCAAACAAGCTTCCTTGGTAGCAGGTGCCAACAGAGGCACAAGTAGGACTAAATGGCAATGAGGCTCAGAATGATGAGAAATGCTTCTGTTAAAATGCATAAGGAAGTGAAGTTCGTTTAAACAACAAAAAACCCTTTGAAGCAGGAAATGATGAATTGAGATAAGCATACAGTGGGATTACACAGAAGAAAAAATCTACAGTCAGGCAGTGCAACTGATGCAAGGCTCATTGCAAAGTGGTAAGTAGAAATGTTTTGCAAACCTCTAGGTGATCTTTAACTGCCGTGTCCAGCATGACCAGGTCTGTCAGAAAGGTTCCAAGATAAGGCACTGTCCCGTGAACTGCATGCTGTTTAAAATAAAAACACACACACAAGCCATTAACTTGAGTCTCTGCAGTCATATAAAACAGGAAATGTAGATACTGTAGGTGGAGCAATATGACCCACATGCATAATTTGTTAAAACTCACCCCAGGTCGCTTCTTTCCCAGTTTTTTGGGATCTAGATTTGCAACCTTTGATTTCCCCTCCTAAAAGGAATATGTTTGAATGCTAAGCTTTAGCTCTTTAAGGGAAAAAGTGGACCATTTTAACTTCTCTGAAGTAGGTCAAGGCCAGGGTCTCTCACCTTGCCTCCCTCAGAAGTCTCGGCAAAAGATTTTCCCCATGTGGTAAATGGCTGAAAAAAAGAACAGACGAAAGGTAAAGATTTATTACCTCCTTCAGCAGTTCGCGGCTCTGGGAATAGTTGTCCTTGTCTGAAAAGATGTCAGCCAATTCCTCATAGCTTCTTACTGCTTCTCTAAAAAAACAAACGTACAAAAGAAAGTAAGTTCAATGCTCCAATAAAAAAGAGAGCAAGTAAATAAATCTTTAAATATATTGGATGCATTATTCATTTACAGTCATGCAGGACTTGTTTTGTGTGTCTCTGCTCGTAAACTAGTGCTTCAAACAAGCACTCCCCAGTTTACCAAAACAAAATATATAACGGTAATCATGTCAAAATCTCATTTCAAAAAAATCAGTTTTAAGACATTTCTGTTTAAAACTAGTTGAGTGATTATGAGTTAAGTGTAAACACTGAGGATTTTCATGGCTTCTTGTGCTGATACATCCAACCCCTTTTCTCACACCAAGTAGACAAAATCCTTACTTGAGTCACATTTGGATCTTTCTAAAAGTTTCAGCAAAACACTTCAGGCAGTATTGTGATACCCTGTTTGTTTGTGTGATCAATATAATGGACAACGGAACTATTATGGGCTTCTCCTTATGACAGCTCTTACAGTACTGCACAAACTACAGTATCCCCAGCTAAAAGTAATGCTTGCAAAAGCCCAATAAAGTTTTCATTCACGCAAGATCTGCTGAAACAAGACAAGGGCATGGTGTTAAATTACAGTGTAGAGAAAGTTAAATTGCAAGCATGGCAGTTAAAAGGTCAAGCATGCAGCCTCAAGGTCTCACTGAATGAATAATAGATATCTTAGTCAATTTAACAACCAGTTAAAGAAAAGAAAGACTGAAGAATGTCGTCACTGCAGAAAAAAGGGAGGTTTGTGCACGTCAAGAATTAATCCTACTGGTTAAGACCACAGTGATAAATGCCTAATAAAACAAAATGTCCGGTATGAGCATATGGATATTACGTGGTATCAGTCTATCATGTTTTCACACATTTGGCCAATACCTGGATATTTAAACGTATAGGGGGTAATATATACAGAAATTTACAGAATGCTTTTAAATGTTTATAAAGGACATATGCAAAAACTTTACTCTGCACTGCAATATACTGTCTGTATACAATTACATATCTGCTGCAGAGGCAGGAGGGAGGATTGTGAATGTGAACTGGAGGTTGACCACTTGACTAGATAGATTAGATAGATCTTTAGAATGTTTCCAAGTGAAAGAGAAACTCTATCAGTGGCCAGTCAATACATTAATGCAAAATGTTTGCACTAACATGGACAGGTATTCATGCAGATGCCAAATTACAGGAATATTAAAGTGAAACTGTCATGAAATAAACTGAGGAGGTAAAATAGGATCACTTTATTGACTTTTGTGCTGTTAATAGCACAGTTTCTGTGATTATTTTGAAGGGAAATAAATAATGACAAATATTATTAGTGATTAAATATACTTTTCTTAAAAGTTACAGTTTGTATGCAGTGTTATGTATATTAATGCTGTTCTGACAACAGACTTTTCTTTCACAGAACTCCCTGTCCAAATATACCTGTTTGTCTCCTCCCAAGTTTTCTTCAGGCGGTGCACGGAGTTGGAGTTAAGTGCTGAGATGATAGCATACAGAGAAGAGAAGTTTTTCCTGGCACGACATTCCTAAGATAAATGACAAGTAATTTAACAAAATGAGTCAAGTCAAAAAAAAAAAAAATGCAAAACACACAGTAAGGAAAAGGTTACATAAAAAAAAAAAAAAAATCACCAGTTTTAAAACAAACTATTCTATTTTCTGAAAATATGTTTTCCATTATAATGTTGCACAGAATTAAAAAATGAATAAATAGCATCAGGTCCTAGCCAGTCTATTATAGGTTAAATATGAAAGTACAGGAAAAACCGCTACCATCTGATCAGCCATAAATGACACTACAGTTCCAGACAGCATTGCTAAAAATAACAGTCAAACACTTCCCCAGACTTAATCATGAGCACTAACTCCAGTCATCCATGCACAACTTTTTGAATTTAGAAAACATCCTTTTTATAATGCTGGAAACATGCCTCAGCGGTTTGAATCCACTTCTCCAAAATGCGTGCACGCTGTTGGCTGCGCAGCTGAGTGTTACACAGGCATGTTGACATCACGGCATTGATGAGCTTGTTGAACTGGCGCACAGTGGCACGTACTGAAGGACAGATATGCTCCATGCCCTTTTTGTCACGCTGTGTCCAGATAGATCCCAGACAGTGGTAGGGCACCACTTTCACAAAGAGTTCCTATATTGTCAAAAAAATATAAACTGTCAAAAGTGCCAAAATTAAAAATTATTACAACGTCTTCCTGCCACATGCATTTATTTCCTAAGACATCTGTTGAGTTAATTTCAAAAAGTCACACAAGCAGTTAAGTATACAGAGAAAAGAGGAACTGCACAAAGAAAAAAAAAACCATAAGCATACTCAAGGAAAACAATTTAGACACACCAAAGCAATCAAAAAAGTAACAGTTAATAAATAAACAAATACTCAAAGAAGCCCATAGACACCTAGATTCAGCAATATGACAATATCTAAAAGGAGGCATCTAACTATGTCATTTATTCTCTTGCTATTTAAATTAATTTAAAACTCTAAACATGAGTCACTTTGATATGCATAGTAACCAACTTTCCACAATGAACACCTCCAGATATTGGTGGCCCTATAATGTAAGTCTAAGAGTAATGGCTTATCACTTTGAAGATGTTGCATTAGCATTTGTCCTGTTACTATTGCTGTGCACTATGGAGTTATTCCTAGTGTTTTTATAGCATATTGTACGATTAAAATATAAGGAATTTTAAAATACAGGCTGAACAAATTAAGAAATAATCTGTCCCTTATTCCACACACACTTTCCCTACTTAATCAAAAATTGCAAAATATTTAAACTTAAAGAATTACAATAAGAATAGTCAAATGTTATATATACTGTGCATCTGGAAAGTATTCACAGTGCATCACTTTTTCCACATTTTGTTATGTTACAGCCGTATTCCAAAATAGATTAAATTCATTTTTTTCCTCAGAATTTTACACACAACACCCCATTAATGACATGAAAAAAGTTTACTTTAGATTTTTGCAAATTTATTAAAAATAAAATAATTGAGAAAGCACATGTACATAACCATTCACAGCCTTTGCCATGAAGCTCAAAATTGAGCTCAGGTGCATCCTGTTCCCCTGATCATCCTTGAGATGTTTCTGCAGTTTAATTGGAGTCCACCTGTGGTCAATTCAGTAGATTGGACATGATTTGGAAAGGCACACACCTGTCTATATAAGGTCCCACAGTTGACAGTTCATGTCAGAGCACAAACCAAGCATGAAGTCAAAGGAATTGTCTGTAGACCTCTGAGACAGGATTGTCTCGAGGCACAAATCTGGGGAAGGTTACAGAAAAATTTCTGCTGCTTTGAAGGTCCCAATGAGCACAGTGGCCTCCATCATCTGTAAGTGGAAGAAGTTCGAAAGCACCAGGACTCTTCCTAGAGCTGGCCGGCCATCTAAACTAAAAGATCGGGGGAGAAGGGCCTTACTCAGGGAGGTGACCAAGCACCCGATGGTCACTCTGACAGAGCTCCAGAGGTCCTCTGTGGAGAGAGGAGAACCTTCCAGAAGGACAACCATCTCTGCAGCAATCCACCAATCAGGCCTGTAAGGTAGAGTGACCAGACGGAAGTCACTTCTTAGTAAAAGGAACATGGCAGCCCGCCTGGAGTTTGCCAAAAGGCACCTGAAGGACTCTCAGACCATGAGAAACTAAATTCTCTGGTCTGATGAGACAAAGATTGAACTCTTTGGTGTGAATGCCAGGCGTCACGTTTGGAGGAAACCAGGCACCGCTCATCACCAGGCCAATACCATCTCTACAGTGAAGCATGATGGTGGCAGCATTATGCTGTGGGATGTTTTTCAGAGGCAGGAACTGGGAGACTAGTCAGGATAAAGGGAAAGATGACTGCAGCAATGTACAGAGACATCCTGGATGAAAACCTGCTCCAGAGCGCTCCTGACCTCAGACTGGGGAGACGGTTCATCTTTCAGCAGGACAACGACCCTAAGCACACAGCCAAGATATCAAAGGAGTGCCTTCAGGACAACTCTGTGAATGTCTTTGAGTGGCCCAGCCAGAGCCCAGACTTGAATCCGATTGAACATCTCTGGAGAGATCTTAAAATGGCTGTGCACCGACGCTTCCCATCCAACCTGATGGAGCTTGAGAGGTGCTGCAAAGAGGAATGGGCGAAACTGGCCAAGGATAGGTGTGCCAAGCTTGTGGCATCATATTCAAAAAGACTTGAGGCTGTAATTGCTGCCAAAGGTGCATCGACAAAGCATTGAGCAGAGGCTGTGAATACTTATGTACATGTGATTTCTCAGTTTTTTTTTAATAAATTTGCAAAAACCTCAAGTACACTTTTTTATGTTGTCATTATGGGGTGTTGTGTGTAGAATTCTAAGGAAAAAAATTAATTTAATCCATTTTGGAATAAGGCTGTAACATAACAAAATGTGGAAAAAGTGATGCGCTGTGAATACTTTCTGGATGCACTGTAAACGTACAATTTATAAAAACTATAGAAATTTTTTATATTTTTTGTTCTTATAAACAAAATGGATCAAGCATCTGAAAAACAATATAAAGCTAAAATGTAGCATACACAAATATTTTAAATTGCTGAAATTGCTAGAAAACTGGGAAAAGGCAAATACATCACTGGAATTTGGTAAGAGTATCCCGAGAAGTAGAAGGTGGGGCTTGACACCGGCATGAGTGGAATGTACAAGCCTCCCTAACACATGGAGTGGGCCAGAAGCTGAAACATGTCACCTGGTAATGAGAAACAATGGCTACTGTGTCTCCCTGGAGACATAAATGAGGACATTCAGGAGTTTTTCAGATAATATTATCATTTCTAAGGCTACTTTGCTTCCTTCTCCATCTTTAATAACGACACATATTACACGTAGTATAAAAACTAACTTGTGGTAAATGCAGTTAAAGAAGCATACATTGTTTAACTTACATTACAAATAAGAAACATGGTATTTTCCAAAATAAGACACAGCTTTCAAAAATCAAGTGTTATACTTTAGCTCTGTAAAGGCAAATGTGATCTAGACAGATAGACAGATAGATACTTTATTAATCCCAAGGGGAAATTCACATAATAGTATACCGATACAAAAAACAATATTAAAGAGTAATAAAAATGCATGTAAAAGCAGACAGTTGCCAATTGCTACATGAAATGTAAAACAAACAGTAATTATAAATAAACAATGCAAAGCAAATTTGTGCTGGAAGACAGATAAAGAAGGAACAATATCAGAATTGAAGTCCAAACTCAGTGAAATTCATAGCTGAACTATTCTCTAAAGTAACTGCAGTGGATTTCTGATCTCACACTGAGATCTCAGCAGCCTACCATATATATGGATTGAATGCCTCAACAAGTCTTATTGTCCGTTTCAACAAACTACAGCCCAAATTAAACTTCATGTTCCTTCTCCGACAGAAAGAGGAGATTATATTTGAAAACAACTACATTTTTATTTTCCCCCGATTTCTCCCCTGTAGCAGCTGCGAAACGCGCCTCATATCACAGTATCAAACAGCGTCCACGCAGTGCGGATGTCAGATACAGCCTCTTGAACCTACCAAATTTTGAATATTGAAGGTCTGTTTTACATTTTTAGCTTTCTGAATGAAGCAGGAAAAGAGCTAAGCAGACTGATCCCAACATCCTTTTGAAACACGATCATGAGTCAAACTGAGTTCTGACAAATCAAAGAATATTCTTCTTGCGACTTGGACCATTTTATAATGCGACATTTACCTATTTCCTTTTCAGCTACTTTTCCATATTTGTCTTTTTAAAAACTGTAATTATCATATTATATTGAAATTTATTTGATTGAATATATGTACTTTTTGGCAACTACAAGGTCACTAGCTATTCACAGGGTACTACTTCATATCCTTGATTTGTTGTATTGGGAATGTACGCTGGTTTGACTTTATGTCAAACGAGCGGTTGCTCATAGAGTCACGAATGAGGCATATTACCTACATTGTGAGGGAGCGTCAGTTACGGCACTACAGCCATGTGCAGTGATTCCCCAAGGGTGATCCGGCTCACGGGATCCTCATTGTTGAGGACCCGAGCAGCTGGACCAAGCCAAGGGGATGCCCATGTAACACCTCAATGCATCAAATTGATGGGTCATTTCCAGAGGGTGGGACTGAACCACGTGTCTGCCTGGGGGGTTGTCAACCAAGATCCTGATCGGTTTTGTCATGTCGTGGTTGCGGCAATGTGCTGTACCAGTGCATGCTCCCCAACCTGAGCTGACCTGACCTGAATGTACTGTTATATGTTATCTCAGTCTCCATTGGAACTGTTTAACATCATTCCTTAGGATTTATTGTATTGGGACTGTACTTAAATACATTTTATTTCTATAGCTCAAGGTGCTTCATAGATTCTCATAAAGAAACAGCAGGTATATGTAACATTGGATACAGTTGTTCCCTGAATAGAAAATTTAAACAGACCGATTACATGATATATAAAGGCATTAAATAGAATAAAAGACAATAAAACAGAGTAAAAAACTAAATTCAATACTAAAACAAAAGTCTGGAAAATAACATTACTTGTGATATAACACACACTCAAATTATACTGAGCATCTGGACAGGGAGGAAGACTGAAATAGGGGGCTGAATGTCAGGTTAAGTTTAAGGCCATCCTGAACAGGCAAGTTTAAAATTGTTTTAAAAAAAAAATGAATGGAGTCAATGGATTGAACTAATTTCTCATTTTCTCAAGTTAGTGCCAATTTGCAGGAGTTCAGTTTTGTTGCAATTTAATTTTAAAGAGTTCTGCTCCATCCAGATTTTAATTTCACTGAGGCAAGTTGTGAGCTGAGAAAGCCCTGATGAAGTTTCACTTTTAACAGTGAAACAGAGTTGAATACCATCTGCATAAAAATGATAACAGAGTCCATAGCTACACATGATATGGCCAAGGGCAAGCATATAGATACAGAAGAGCAGAGGGCCAAAAACAGAGCTCTGAGGAGCTCCCTGTGTAACTGGCACTGAACTGGATTTTCTGTTGCAAAGACTAAGTAACTCTTGTCTGTGATTCAGATAGGACTTAAACCACTGGAGGGCAGTACCAGATGGCGCTTTTCCACTGCATAGTACGGCACGACACGGTTCAGTTCAGCTCACTTTTGGGGGGTTTTCCACTGGGAACAGTACCTGGTCCTTTTTTTAGTACCACCTCAGCCGAGGTTCCAAGCGCCGAACCGTTACCAAAACGTGACGTGTAAACTCTGCTGGTCACTGATTGGCCGGAGAAAATCGTCATTACTGCGTCACTGGCTATTCTTTTCTTTTAGGTACACACACGCGGAAGTTTGTGTCCCGTCTCTCTATCGCTGGACGCAGTTTGTTGCATAAGTGGATGAATGTTTCTTCAGACATTCAAAAGTTCTCCAGCCACTGAGTGTTTGTAAAACCGGGAACAATCACATACCACCACTCTGAAGCACGGTTAAATGTCCAAACAGATGGTCTGTTGCGGCAACTTTTTTGCAAAATGTGGAAGATCTGTAATATACAGAATCAGCATTTTAATGTTACACTGGCAGTTAAGTTCATTTTATGCTTTGCAACAGTGATATAAGTTAGCTAGTGATGTGCTTTTTTTAGATGCTTACCCTTGCGTGTCGTCGAGCTAAAGTGTTGTCGTTGTCTGCGTGTTGTTGTAAAAGTTCCACGGTGTCACGGCAGTAGAGGTGGCGCAACTATAACGACGCGTGATCCCGCCCACTCTAAAGCGGTACTAAACTGCAGTCGAAACGCAAACCGAGCCAAACTGAGCCGAACCAAGGTGAGCTGTACTGAACCGTGCTGTGCCGTACTATGCAGTGGAAAAGCGCCTAGAGATACCCAGCATGTTCTCCATTCTGGACAGTAGAAGGTCATGTATGACAGTATCAAATGCAGCACTAAGATGTAACAAAATTAATATGCTGGTTTGTCCAGAGTCTGCTGCCATGAGCAATCATTAGTCACCTGAAGCAGAACAGTTCCACAACTGTGCTGTGCCCTGAAACCTGACTGAAAGGGTTCTATCAATTTATTAGAAGTTAAGTAATTGGTGAATTGGGAGGCTACATCACACTCAGAACCTTTGACAGAAAAGGACAGTGACAAATAGGATGAAAATTGTTAAGACTGTCAACATGAAGACCAGACTTTAACAGTGGGGTTACAGAAGCGACTTTAAAAGTGGCTGACATAAAGCCAGTGTCAAGGGATGTACTTATTTTTGTCGTAATAGTCAGGATTATACCATAAAGGCAGGGTTTAAGTTTGTTGGTGATGGGGTCCAGTAAACAGGTAGTGAGCCCCTCATCTTACAAAGCAGGTCATTAACAAATGCAGATGTGACTGGTGAACATTTAGAAAAAGAGCTGGATGGAGTAGGAAGACAGATTAAGATATAAATGGATGATGGATTTATATTAGTTGAATTACTTAGATCTTTAATTTTATTGCGGAAAAAGTGGAGGAACTTTTCAGACTTCATTAGAGGAGGTAATTGGGCCAGATCCAGGTTGAAGTAATTTATTAACTATAGGGAACAAAACCCTTGGGTTATTATGGCCACTTGCTATTATTCTGCCATAATGTTTGTTCTTGGCTGCAGTTAGTGCGTCCATGTAAGCCTTTTGATGGTCAAATAAATCCTGGATGTGCACAGTGAGGCCAGTCCTACGTGACATTCTCTCAAGGCGTCAACCTTATTTCAAAGTTGATTGTGTATATTGCCGTAAACCCAAAAGTCAATCAATAACAATAATGGTATTTTACATTCCCAAGAATGTCTTCTTTCAAATAATAAATTTCCATGTTGTCTGCTCTCTTCCATTATTAAGTTATGCAATTTTCACATGTATACTCCCTGGCGAACAGCGCATCACAACTGAGTGAATCTGCTTAAAGAAACCTCCTTATGCTTTAAGGGAGCCGTTTTATCTAGTGCTGAAAGAAGAGCTGTGTTATAGTGATCAAGATGAATATCTAGTTTTGATGGAATAGGCGAAGACAGAAAAAGATCAGAAATGAAACTAGCAAGGATAGAAAAACAGATTTTTAAGGTTTCTGAAAGAAATGTAATGTTTACAGGTAAGAGGAGGGAGAGGTAATGAGACGATGAAAAGTACTGCTTTATGATCAGAGAGTCCCGAATCATTGCTATAAATGTTGCCGACAGATAAGCTAGATGTGCAGTCCAATATATGACCACCAGAGTCCAGTAAGGATAGGAATTTATTTCTCATCTTACATGTAGTAATGTCAGTATGGATGTTGAAATTGTCAAGAAGAATGACTCTTTGAGAAAGGAAACTTAATCCAAATCAGACAATGACAAAAATATCTGCAATATATTCGACTAAAATATGCAATGACAAAAATATCTGCAATATATTCGACTAAAATATGCTCAACAAATAAGTGAACTATACATCTCTTTCCAGAAATGATTTCCTTCAGTATAACTAGGGGGTTTTGCGACCTGCTCGCTTCGCTCACCAACCTCCGTGCTTGCACTATGCTCTAGCCTCTTTGCGGTTCTGACGCTCATGTA
This sequence comes from Polypterus senegalus, assembly GCF_016835505.1. Classification (NCBI taxonomy): domain Eukaryota; kingdom Metazoa; phylum Chordata; class Cladistia; order Polypteriformes; family Polypteridae; genus Polypterus; species Polypterus senegalus. The sequence continues at coordinate 68,531,346 of NC_053164.1, read as the reverse complement.
TGGAGATGCGGATGTACAATTTACTAACTATTTTACATTACAGCGAGTAATTAACCATATTAAAAAATATTAAAACATAATAATTTGAATGTAAATTATGTTTCAGAGTTATTCATTGCGTAATACGATTTCGTTCTGTTTGGCTTTGGAATTAACATGCAAAAACTTTTTGAACTTACACTTTTACTGTAAAACTTAAGTAAAAACTATTTTTTTAATTAAATTTTCTTCAGTATCGTATTGAATTGTGATTCTGTGTTTGGACTTTCATCGTGACAACGCCACATATAACTGCATGTATCGAATTTCATTTCTTTCTCTCTATTAGATAAAACAACTTTTTCGAATGTTTGGCTCCGAGATTTGTAAATTGTCCTTGCAAAAACTAATGGGAAACTGCTAATGTTTTAATATGAATAGCATATCAAGATCTCCTTTGTTGTGTAATGTTATTCCTTGAAGATGTTCTACATTATCTTTCTTATCTTTTTCTATAGTAATTCATGCGGAGGAAGACTGGACAGTGTTAACAGTTGTAGATATTCTTCAGAATATTGCAAGTTGATGTTTTCATCTTCTGCACGATCACCACCAACTGTTTCAGCATAGTCTATTGATACACATTTAACCAATTTGCAATGTAATCGATCGTCATTTTTGGCGTTAATTTGTTTGACTTCATTGTTTCTCGGTGATAGGGATTGCCAGTGTACTCATTTTTACTGTTGATAACCCTTCATGATGAAACGTCTCATCAGAGCAAGAACTGTGTCTGTCACAAGCATTCACATGAATGAGAGGTACCGTGTGAGTGGTTTTCTATGGTTGAGAGGAGGGCATGACTTGAAAACATCTCATGGCCAAAGATTCGACTCGCGGAACTTAGAAAAAAATAAAATCTCCCAATAAGTCTTGTCTTGTTGCAGGATTTTTTTTATTATAATAGAGAGATGTGGAAGGGATTTAGAGCCTATAGGCCAAACTTATACACCCATTCACACTGGCAGATTCAATAAGGGAAAAATCTTTTGAGTATAAGGTCTTCGAACTGAGCAAGATAACCAGAATTCTTGAACAAGACCCATGTAAACATAATTGTAGGATGAGTTTGGGGGTTTCTAGTTACCTCAAACAAGAATGTGAACTTGGATTTCATTAACCTTACAATCAAACTGAAACAGTATAAGCTTGATTGTTATACTTAAATATGTTATAGCAGTGTATATATTAGTACATTTATAGAGAACTGTATAGAAGCAATTAGGCTAATAAAACATTTTTATGCCACAGCTGGAAATGAGCATTCTGAACAATGCTTCTCTCAATGTAAACATCATATGATACCTGGTGTTTGGGAAATGTTAAGGACTGCATATATGTAACACAGTGCCATGTTTTTTTTTTTGTTTTTTTTTAAAAAAAGGCACTCAAAGGATTGAAATAATTTAAAGAACTAAAGAATGAAGCTGAAGTCATCTGCAGATACTTTAATGCCAGCATACACTATATGGACAAAAGTATTGGGACACGTCTCTTAATTATCGAATTCAGGTGTTTCAATCAGATCCATTGCCATAGGTGTAGAAAATCAAGCACCTAGCCTTGCAGTCTCCATTTACAAATATTTGTGAAACAGAGTGGGTCAATCTGAAGAGCTGAAGAGTTCCAAACTTCCACTGGCATTAATGTAAGCACAAAAAAAACTGTGCAGCGCAAGCTTCATGGTTTCCATGACCAGGCAGCTGCATGCAATCCAAGCATCAGATGGAGTGGTGTAAACCACACCACCACTGAACTGTGGAGCAGTGGAAATGTGTCCTATGAAGTGACGAATCACGCTTCTCTGTTTGTCAGTCTGATGGGCGAGTCTGGGTTTGGTGGATGCCGGGAAAACGTTACCTGCCTGACTGCATTGTGTCAACTGTGAAGTTTGGTGGAGGAGGGATAATGGTTTGGGCTAGGCCCCTTACTTCAATTGAAGGGCAATCTTAATACTTCAGCATACCAAAACATTTTGGACAATGCTATATTTACAGCTTTGTGGAAACAGTTTGGAGAAGATCCTTTTCTGTTCCAGCAAAACTGTGCCCCAGTGCACAAAACAAGGTCCATAATGACATGGTTTGATAAATTTTGTGTGGAAGAACTTGACTGGCCTGCACAGAACCCTGACCTCAACCCCACTGAGCACCTTTGGGATGAACAAGAATGGAGATTGCAAGTCAAGCCTTCTCATCCAACATCAGTGCCTGACCTCATAAATGCTCTATAGAATGAACGGGCACAACTTCCCACAGAAACACTCCAAAGTTTTGTGGAAAGCCTTCCAAAAAGAGTGGAAGCTGTTATAGCTGCAAAGGGGGGGGGATCAACTCTATATTAAAGTCTATGTATTTGAATGCAATGTCATTAACGTCCCTTTTGGTGTAATTGTCAGGCGTCCCAACAATTTTGTCCCTATAGTGTGCATCGCATTCATTTCCACATCAGGTGTTTTCTCCAATAAGTGTTTATTCTGAGCATATCACATAGAATTACTACTTTCCACTCATTAAATATTACTTCTGATTAAGCCATCTTTACATTTTTTGAACCCGTCTTCTCCATAAAAGAATTACTGAGACTCAAATCTTGCTGTGGGGAGCAATTATGAAATTGGCCCAAGACTAGGTCATTGGAGAGTATTCAAAGTTACCAATAAACCCAACTACATTGTGATGTCAGACCAAACACAATAAATGCAGTGGCACATGCACAGTGATGTGGCCAAGATAGTCTATAACACTATATGTGAAGAAAGCTTTGGGGTGACAAGGATGGAGAAATGCAGCTTTCTGCAGGAGTTAATAAAAAAGCCAAAATAGCCAAATTCTTCTGTTCTGGAACATTTTAAATTACTTATAAGTTATGTACACTGATTTGGACATCTAAGCAGTGATTCCACTCCTTTTTGGTAGTCTGAGTGCAAAACAGGTGGCAATTTTTGTCTCAATTCAATGATTTTCTTTAGGGACAATTTCTTGTTCTTTATTTTCCCTTGCCCAAGATGAAATGCTTCAAAATGAATAACCTGAAGTAGTGTGGACAATACAAAAAGCTATTTTACAGTTACTAGTCTCTGATATTTAAAATTTTTAAGTTGTTTATAACAGCATTTAGAAATTTAAGTCATTATGTCTTTAAATGTTAGTTTGTCCTTGAGATAACTTCCAGCATTTACTCCTTACCATTGTTATTTAGGTTTCTAACATACTGTATGTCTGAACTCAAAAGAACTTGATTAACCAACAGTTTCCAAAAGGTTTATATATGGATCATACTCCACCAACATTAAAACACTGATGACACTTTTCACATTTTAAATGTAATATTCATTTAAAAAAAGCAACAATAACCTGACTTGGTTTGACAAAGCTGGCCAAACAGCATGGCACATAAAATCTCACTAAAATGCCTAGCAAGTCTTCTGTATGAGACAGAAGCAGCTAGGATAAAAAACAAATCAAGAAATGGAGACACTGCACTCTTTAAACTGCCTTTTCTCTACTATGCTCAAAAACATTTTTTAAAAATAAGGTCCCAGTTTGGGGATTTGTTGTACAATAAAATGACCATGTACAGTTTTCACTGAGTTGCATTATTTGTGCTGATTATGCTATAATTATTATACAATAAATATTCATACAACATAATAAAAACTATAATTTAAATAATAATTGTTAATGTTTAACTAACCAGATTTAGTTTTATACATTGCCTTCTATAGTGAACAGCATCGTAAAGCACTTTACAAGCATAAAACCGAAAGAACAGGGATATTAACAGAGATTTTGTGCCTGCTATCTAACCACAGACTGGAAACATCATCTTTGAGTACGTTTATTTAATGATTTGCAAACTTGCATGAAGGGCAGTTGGACCATAAAACCGGGACACTTCATTCTTCACAACAGTACTCTGAATTTTAGGGGCATTACAACCAAAAACCACTTTGTTGTTAGAAACAGCCCATAATTGACTTTTATATTAACTTAATACAACATATAAACATTAACTTAGCATCTTTTGAGACAACAGAGCAGATATAAAAAAAGAAACTTCATTAGCACACTCCAATCACAACAAGGGCTTTGTCAGCCTCTGATCCATGCTTCCAGACCCAAGAAACAGTTTCTACAGCCACATGTCTTCATCAGTGCATAACTCTACAGTCTAGCCTAACTAAGGTGGAAGAACACAATTATCTTTGTTTGTATGCACTGGTTTTGCCAAGTGTGCTAGGTCCACAGCTTTTGGGTGTGCACATACATGTACAGCTTACAAGGAATGGAGCCTGTAATGTAGCTTTATGCATTCATCCATTTCTAAGACTTGCTTAGACCTTGTCAAGGATGTGAAGAGATTATACATATCTCGGTATCATTGGGTGCAAAGCAGGAATCAAGCCTAGATAGGATAGATAGGTGCACAATTCATTCCTATGCGACAGGTAACTTGATGTTTAAGAGATTCAATGCATTTTGTTATGCAGCATAAAATACCACAGAGCAGCCAAATCTTTGTGCCGGAGCCTCAATTAATTATTAGTTATTTGTATATTGTAGGTGGCATATAAGACTGAAAATGCTAGGCAGTCTATATAGTGTGGTGAAGGTCAATGATCAAAGCAGATCAGGAGACAAACATAACACTGAAAAGATTAAGTGAATTAGACCAAATCTAAAGGCATTAAAAAAAAAAACACAAAAACATACAACATTATGTTGTATACTTTTGAGTGATTCTATGCATTTTAAATTTTTATGTATGAACTATAGCCCCTTATGCACAAGGTGTCCTGCCGGCAGGATACAGAGCAATTTCAAAGTTGTTTGTGTAGGTTACAGTAACCCCACAAGTCAATCAAAAACAGTAATGGTATTTTACAGGCGAGCAGCAGTGAATCTGCTTTTATCAAAGATCTCAGCCCCCCTTTTAATAGAACTGTATCACGGCACTCACATTTCGTTGTTGTAAGCACATGACAGAAAGAAGGCATTTCAGATTGTGGCTTGTTCAAGGTATAATCCACCCAGCCACCACACACTTTGAAAGGGATCGACTGTGCCGCCTATTTTTATCACATTTTAATTGTTCTCTCCATCCCCCACACACCCCAAAATCGGAAACAAGTATAATTACAAACGGAGGTTAAACTTGGAAGTGTATACTTTTTGGGGGAGTTCAGGTGGGATTATGAAGCAAGTGTGATTAGAAATGGGACAAAAGAAATTCACACAGCTCTACTGGACCCTTTGATGGTAATGTCTGGGGAGGAGCAGATTATACCATGAGTAATTCTCATGATCTTACGTCTCAGTGAGTGCCACATGCAACTTAAAAGTGTCTGAGAAACTTTGCTTTATATGTACGGTGTCTATATGACTAGCTCTGTGCTCAGGGATGCCAGTAAAGGCACTGTCCCCACAACTGTAACCAAGCACTCGAAGAATCTGGTATGAAAATGTATGTACTTAGTTTATTCCAGAGGTGAAATGACAGAAAACAACAACAAATCAAATAATTAAAAACACACCAAACTTTTGTGCGGCAACTGCAACAAAAGGCAGGAGAAGAGAGCTGAATTGCAGCAGAAAAAAACCCAAACTATTGTACAAAATGTAATTTCTCTCTCTCTGTGTTTAGTGGTAAACAGAAATTGTTTCATGGACTGGCATGAAAAATAAATTTGAAAGTAAAGGTTTTGATGAGTACATAATTGTACATACAAAAATATGTTAAAAATTGTTTACTTATTTCTTCGGAGTAATATGGGTGTGTTTGCATAGATTTGTTTTTAAACTGGTACTGCAATACTTCCTTTGAGAGATTGTTTAGGTGCAAGAAACTACATGTTTGGAAAAAGGAAAGTATTATTTCAAACAGGGAAATGGGGAACACCTTGTGCCAAACAGTTTATTTTACAATGCCATGGGGTATAACTTATAAACTTGATACAATGATAGCTGATAGATTGCGAGTCAAAAGAAAATTAATTCCAGGGTTGTACAACATAAAATATCTTTGCTATGTACTATAAAGTTCAGTTTTTTTGAAGAGAAATCCCTTAAGCAACAATTTTTTGTGCTTTATTTAGTTGATATTGTTATAAACAAATGTTTATTTTAAAACTTAAAATGTTGTACTCACTTCTCTTTAGCCATTTGCATCAGTAACAATTATTTCTGGGTACTAACCTAACCCCTACCACCAGCACTACGCGCTGACAAAGGGAGCTGAATGCACCCCAACCTAGACGCTCCTCCGAAACCCCTCTTAAACGGTGATACAATGAGAAACAAATAACAGCTGTTGTTTTTTTACCTCCTCTTTTGTCGATCAGCTGCTGGCTTGCTGCTGCGAGATCTACTATCCCGAAACAGCAGTGCTGCGTGCCGTTGTGAAAATTGGGAGCTGAATCTCACCAATGCACCTAAACCTCTTTGATATTAGAAAGTAAATTCTTAACTTACTGTCTCGATCATAGTCAGCTGCTCAGCTATTAGGCTAGAAGGAAAATCCAGCACACCAGTAAAGTCCATGTATGAAAAATCACTGTCTTGGTACTCAGGAGGGGAGCACAGAGGAGGTGCAGATTTTGTTGCTGCTAAAGAGAAAAAAACAGAAAAAAAATAGACAAGGTACATTATTAAAAAAGTGTAAAAGCAACAACAACAATGTTTATTTCAATAGCACATTTTAACACACACGATCTATCTCTAAATGCTTCACAATATGTCAAAGAAATGGTTATAAGCAAAGAAAAACCAATTAATTTTTTTATAGAATAATGATGAATAAATAACATATAAAAATAAATAGCACACGCCAATATAAAACATATATAATTAATAGAATAGTAGAGTCTTTAGATACAGAATCGATTTTCAAGTCCCAAAAGAGGAGTTCATCATTTTGATAGGTATGAACAATAAAATACAGTAAATGCCAATCCAGACTGGTATATAGTTTCCTGGGAAGTACCAGCAAAGAGGCCTTTTTGGCACAATATCAATTTATGTCAAGTAATGAGAAACTGCCAAGATTTACCTGTTTAAACAAGTTGCCTTTAAATAGCCAAGATCTCCAGATACATGTAATCTGACAAAGACACAGCTCAGTCCCAATAGTACAGATGATAGTTATGTGACCTACCTTGTGCCTTCTCTTTGCCATCAGCTGCATTACTCTTAATTGACTGCAATAATTTTTTTGCCCTTCGTTTCAAATCACAGCCCCGGAATTCTCTCTGTAAGATCCCATACAATTTATCTAAAAGAGTTGGATCCCTCAACTCATGGAAGTCCTCAGGATAGTCCTCAAACCAGGTGGAGAAAACAGAAGAGACAGCACTGCAGAAAGGGGAAGAATTTACTAAAAGCATTTTCTTCTCACATGCTTGGGAAGAGTCATCAAAAATGTAATTAATTACCTCTTAAGTTCCAGTTGTTTTTGGGTGTTATTTACTGTAGTATCCTCCAGTGTCAGCAACGAGTACTCTATTCTGCAAGGGGAAAAATACATTTTTGAGGCATCCAGTCATTCTTGGTGCCCTATTACACTCTTGGGATTACAAAAGCAAAGCTACCAGTCATGCAGCTTGCACACAGATCAAAAAGGTGGCTGAGGTGAACAGAGTAAATTACAGAGAAAAGATCACTTACTTCTCCAGAAGGATGGTCAGAACCACTTTTGTATTGCTGAAAGCCCGATATGTAGCCAGAAACACAGATGTGTAAGACGAATCTCCTGAATGGAATGAGTCCAACAGATGTTGGATGAGTTTGTCTAGTGTCCCAGCTTTGATTACACGGATTCGACATGTCTCACTTAGTCCAGCACTATCCTGAGCAGAGAAAAATAAGGCAAACAGACAAACAGGATGACACACTGCACCAAGGGATGCATAGATAAATAGACAATGACTGATGAATTTCACCCAAATTTTAATTTTTTGTTCTTGTTCACTTAAAAAATGCAGATGTTTCAATTACTCAGTCTCCAACTGACATATTTAACTCCTCTATGCATTCAACATAAAGGTATAAACATTGGACTAAAATAAACATGATTCAGAAGAAAGGAGGGGAGTCACTCTATGGCTCCTTGTCTAATACTGTATTAATGATTAGATGGAAGGGAAAACAGAAAAACTGCTAGGACTGTATCAAAATTAGAACAGCTGGTAGAAAATGTAAAAAAATCAAAACTGATAAGACAAATAGATGAATTAGTGTGGGCAAACATTGCATAAATATAACACCATACTACTTTAAACACACTCCTAGGAAGTTTTACAGATGGAAAACTATAGTACAGCATTTTTTCAGTTGACAGTTTAACTAGTTTTAACAGAATCCGTCATGGTTTTATAGTGAAGTTATGGATGCCACAGACCAGTTTCTGAACCACTACACCACACTCCCTTCTTTTGTGGTACTTCAGTTACATTGTGTGAACTATTTAAGGTTTATTACTTGCTAATAATTTCTCTACACTTAACACTGTGCTGCCATAATAATGTTTCACTGGTTACAGGATGTTTTATGAGATAAACTTTTATTTGTCAGTGTGGTTAGGTTTCTCACATAGTCTAGCCTTGGCTATATTTCTGTTGCTACTTTTAAAACTTTCTGTTTTACTATACTATAGACAAACCTCTTTGAATCCCAGACTGTTACAAACTCTCAGTGCACTAAACAATGCAATCCTTTAGCATAATTTGCCATGGTCATCACAAAATTCAAAACAAGTAACTACAATCAAAAATTTTGTAATCAATTATTTCTTTACAACCCATCTTCAAAGAACATAGGGTCATACGTATTTTTATAAAGAAAACAAGGCAGTGTACAAGCTAATTCAAATACCAGATACTGTAAATTATGGAAAAATGCAGAGAGCTATCGTACCTATCAAACGCATTTAAAGAAATGAAACATTGGAATGTCTGTTCATCTTCCTGTTTTCATGAAGACCAATCAATGCACATTGGAACTATAGTAATAAAGAACAAACAACACAAGACTACTGACACAGTCTGACAGGAAGTTGATACCTGTGTGACCTACACACTAACACAGTATGGAGGAATATTTCGGACAAAATGAAATAAATAAATAAATGCGTAAATAAATAAAAGTACTGTGAAATGTGAGCATAAATAAATAAATGTGTCATGAAATGAGAGCCTTAATAAATAAATATGTCATGAAATGAGAGCATAAATAAATAAATGTGTCACGAAATATGTTTTTCGTTGCTTATTTATTTATTTCATTTTGTCCGTAACATTCCTGCAAACCGTCATGAAATACGGCTTGAAATAAAACTGTCAGTTTCACTCATCAAAGTTGAGAGGGTGGGCTCTAACACGCCCTCTAGTTACTGATTGGTGAATCGATAGCACAAGAATTAATTAGAAAAATGCTTACTACTGCCGATTAAATTGATTCTGCCGAAGATATTACGTATTTCAGAGAGAGAATTGAAGATTTATCGGAAGAAATTACAATGTTGGCGGCCCTTTTAGAACTGAGTATTTGACCCTTGTTTTACGAGTATAAAGTCAGTTGCATATTCACAGCAACTTTTCAAACAACTGTACAGCTCTGATCAGTGGTAAAGTTGTTCAGTTCAAAATATTAGGTGGAGCTGCTTTGGGCATTCCATGTCAAAGTACCTAAACTAATACAGCCGTTGCAGCTTACCGTATATCAAACTGGCTCATTCGTCTTCTCTGATACATCATACAGATCTGCAATCTGTTGTACTTTTAAACCGCATAACAGAAGGTGTTCTATTGACTCAGCTGGAATGTCAAAGGATGGACGTCCAGAGCAGGGAACTGCGTCACCTGAACTGGAGTGTAGTAGAGTCCGTTCCACCTGTTCTTCGATAATTTCAAAAACAGTTTCATCTATATCGGAATCTAAAAGGGCCGCCAACATTGTAATTTCTTCCGATAAATCTTCAATTCTCTCTCTGAAATACGTAATATCTTCGGCAGAATCCATTTCATCGGCAGTAGTAAGCATTTTTCTAATTAATTCTTGTGCTATCGATTCACCAATCAGTAACTAGAGGGCGTGTTAGAGCCCACCCTCTCAACTTTGACGAGTGAAAGTGACAGTTTTATTTCAAGCCGTATTTCATGACGGTTTGCAGGAATGTTACGGACAAAATGAAATAAATAAATAAGCAACGAAAAACATATTTCGTGACACATTTATTTATTTATGCTCTCATTTCATGACATATTTATTTATTAAGGCTGTCATTTCATGACACATTTATTTATTTATGTTCACATTTCACAGTACTTTTATTTATTTACGCATTTATTTATTTATTTCATTTTGTCCGAAATATTCCTCCATAACACAGAAGTGATGAAGTCCATCTGAAACACATACCCCCTTTCGCCAAGACTATGTAGGCCAAGTGAAATACAGGCTTGTTCAAACATGTTCAGATGGCTAAGTACAACACCTTTCAGAGATTTCCATGAATATAAACTCATGCCCCCCAACGCCCCTGCTCCCGACATATAAACCAACACTTTTGACAAGCTGACACTTGTTTGTTGTTTACTTTTTTAGTGCCAGGGCCAGCAGTTCTACATATTTTCTTCAGAAAACCAACACTGCAAAACATCTGAGGCAGATAATGTGGACTTTATAGAGTTTGGGGTTTCATACAGCAAAAAGATATGTGAAAAACCGACATATGCCAAATGAAAGAAAAAATAAGTAAAGCTGTTATACAATTTAACAATGACTGTGCTAGCCAGGTCACTCCTCACCTTACTGGTGCTCTGCTGCAGTTGGAGTTGTTTCACTGTAACAGTGTAAATGGCACCGTCATCACACTCCTCAGTGACAGAGGTGGGAGGCGGCTAGAAGAAAGACGAAGGAAAATAGTTAGATCCATTTTGGACTGGTTTCGAACATATGACTAAGATGGGGTGAAAAGACAACAATTAGATGCTTTTTCCAATTGTCAGCTGTTGGGTCATAGAAGACTCTTGTGCAGAAAGCAGACATTTAATGATTCTTTGCTTGGAAAAGGACACAAATTTACAACAAGCACTTACAAAGTCAAAAGAAGATTGAAAACATGTTCTCTATGACCCAGACAAAGAAATAGTGAAGAAACCCAAGGACATCCTTTTGGTTTAGTAAGGAAAGAATAGCACAGCTATGAAAAGTATGAGCGAACTGCATTTGCAACACTTAATTGAGTCACCACCACCAAGATTACACTAAGGCACCACGGGCAAAGGTGCAACCCAAAGCATGCCTAAACAAACATTTCCAGATTTATATTACATTTCTGTAAAACTCTGAATGTTCTCAGAGGGGCCACAACCTTTACCAGCCTGATGGCATCTGAAGTTGAGTTGCACCACTGCCCCTAAAATTGCACATTGTTCTCTCTCTCCATAACCATCAGTTAGATTTTTCACATGCAGGGCATTTAGACTCTGTCCCCAATACTTTTTTCTGAAAAATGACTGGATAAAAAATTCCAAATCATCTTTTGCATTCAACAGAAGATGAAATCATATAAGAAGTATCAACAGCAAGCAGCGTGCCAGCCAAGATCGAGTGTTGCATACCGTTTCCAAAGAACAGTACCACTTAGTCTTCATAGATCCAGATGAACCTCCAAATGTACCCTGCAAAAACAATCCATGAAAATTCAGGCAACAGTTGTAGGCCTGCACTGCTTAAAATGTTAAACTACCACAAGTAATCTAGTCAAAACAGTGGGCCAGCTCTGTTGCACCAGGCGTCTGTTCCCTTGGCTGTGTGGAGCTGAAGGCTAGAAAGTGGCGGACTGACAGCTGAAATGCAGAATCATCTATCTCCTTGTGTCATTTCTGGTGGTCTCTGCCAGATATAGACCCATTGGCATGCATAAATGCCAACTGTAAACATTTTTTTTCTAAACTGGTCCTATTATACATAACCCAGTAAACTGAAAGGCTGTCAAAAAATATGCATTAGGAAATAATGTGAATAGAAGCAGAATGATTCAGCAACCATTACCTTTGGAACATATGTTGTATTGCTGATAAAGCATTACCCCAACAGGCACTATATGAAACTGAGCTCATGCTCTGACTGTGTGGCAGACTGATGGACAGACCAAGTGCAGTAACTATACAAGCCTTATCACTTTTATCGCAAAGATTCAGTTGGCTGCTCATTAGTACTAGTAATGTCTGAATGTTTTTCTTGTTATAAAGCAAGCAAGCGACCAAAAGGTGCTGCTTAAAATAACTATCAGCATGCAGCAATCACATGAGGTTGCCTAAAATAAAATTTAATGAGTTGTGCTGCGAGTACGTAACAGCCCATTATCAGCCTGCTTTGTGAACTAGTGAAGCAAGTAGTTCTCCCTCTGAGACAAACTAAATAGCCTATCGTTGTAAAACTGAGGCAGGCTCAAGCAGACATCCCAGTTTGGGTATGGGATCTTTTATCTCAACACCTGTAGAATCAAAAAATCATCCACTAGTTAAAAGCTCAGCTTTCAGGCATCTTATAATTTTTCACATTGTTTAGAAGTCTGCCTTGGTCTTCTGTTGCTGCACCATGACCACGCATTCCACACACAAAATCTTGAAATGAACTGAATGATGCCCAGAGCCTAGAATGAAAATGTGATTTCCTTTCCACCAGCCACCATATCTTACACGTTGCCATCTTTAAATATCATAGCAAATATACGCCACCATTGGGCCAAAATATCAACCTGACCAACACAATACAGAAGATAGCATGATTGTTAGATTGCGGATAGCTAACGAATTTGCCTTCATAAGAAGGTGTCTTTCCAGGTTCAAATACAACCTTACACAAGATACAACTATAGTACAACTCCTCGTGATCCAATCAAATGTTTTTGTTTTTTCTTATAAAAGTTATTCCTATTGCTCGATCTTTATCGCTTCAAACATCCATAGTGACCAAACACAGACTCACTCTTAAAGCCAACAGTCCAAATCCTCAGATCCCATCATTACTTCAAAGTTATGACACAAACATATCTATACTGCTCTAACATGTGTAATTATCTAGGTAGGAGATCAGGTGCAAATATGTATAAAATATGTGCATGCTAAGGGAAAGTAAAATTTTAATATTAATGAAAGGATGAATAGTGGAACCACCCTTTTAGAATAGAATATTAGAATTTAGAATATTCCACCCAAAATTATTTTTTTGTGTTACTGCATAGTGGTGGCTGAAAAAAAAAAATTTTAGTCTCATGTTTTAATGCAGAATGGAGAAAAAGGAGGTTATGCTATAAAAACTCATTGGTGGCCTGTGCTATGCAATGGCAATCGATGTGTATAATGAAATAGAAAAAAGTAAAGTTACTCATGTTACATAATCCATGTGTGTTGTCCAGTCGCTTGCTCAGAATGTGTAGAACAAATGCTTTATTTCCTAAGATACCGTTAAATAATTACTTCCAAAATTATCAGCATGTACATATACAGGAAACCCAAACACTCGTGAGAGTTACTTTTTGACTTGAAGGCAGAACTCTTGGCCAAAGAATGATGGAGAGAGGAGAGTCTTCAAGTCAAAAAAGTTAATTCCATGAAGCTTTGGGTTTACAGTTTATTCTGATAATTCCAGAAGTAATTCATAATTTGTTAGATAAAATAATGTGTTTTTCACTTTTTGAGCAAGCAACTGGATAACAGATATGAATTATGGGACATGATCAATGTGAGACTTTTTTTCAAAAGGAGGTTCTTCCATATTATTTGCAGTTCTACAGCACTGGCCACAATTCAGTTCTCTTATGGTATTAATTTCTGTCTCTCCATTCTATGTGAAACATGAGATTAAAATTTACTTTCAGCCCCCATTGTAAGGTACACAGGGTAAGTTACATAAAAAATATAACTTTTGAGTGGAATATTCCTTTAAGTGATCACACAATTTAATGGGTATCTTTTGTACAGAAGGTTAGCTGGAATCAAGTTAACCTGCAGGCAGTGTGGATGAGACTTTAGACTTCAAACCCTGAGGTTATGGGTTCAAACCCCACTACTTACAACTGTATGACCATGAGCAAGTCACTTCACCTACTTGTGTTACAACTCAGAAAAACCAAAAGAAAGAAATGTAACAAATTGTACCATAAATGTTGCAAGTCGCCTTGGATAAAAGTGTCAGCCAACTAAGTAAATGGAATCTATATCAACCCAGTTTCCATAAAGATCCAATATATGATTCACTACATAAAGAGGTACTTTTCTATTATTATGACGCAGATCGGTGCGGCCGCCACCCCACTGTCTAAAATTATTAGACTGGCCGACCCCAACCACAGATACTAAACTTAAAGTTAGTGGGGGTGGAGCATAGTTACCTATAGGTCCCTAATGCGTGCGTCATGCTGAAATTAAATACAATTATAATAAAATTAAAAATTCTCATGTGGATGGCAGTTAATCCAGATGATCCTCAATGTGCAAGCTTGTCATTGCTTTAAAACAGAGAGGCACATCATTTTCAGACGTTTCTACTGTCATCACACCTCACGTGGACTTTAGTAGCAAGATCTGGAGAGAAGGGATCAATACCAATCAAAGTCTTTCATTACTTTTAAAAACTTAACTGTTGAATAATAAAATCAGAATGACCAGCGCATACGGTCTCATAGCTCCAGAAACCTGTATTCAGTTTTTGTCCATGTGGAGTCCGGGCATTTGAACTGATTCGAGGCTGTTTCTTCTACATCTCAAAAACGGTAATGGAATAACTGCAACTGTTGGTGTGAGCTTGTGCATGTGGTTGTGCCCTGCCACGAACTAGCCTTCTAACTTGTTTTAGCTACCCCAGACACAAACGAGTTTCTGTTGATAGACTGAAGGGGGCTTCTTTGGTAAAACCTAATCTATTTAATAATCATTACTTTAAAATAACTGTAATCATTACAACAATAAAAGAACTGACCTGATGCCGGTATGCTCTTCATCTACACTCAGGTACGACCCATTTGAAGCTTGCCCTCCTCACCGCAGCCCCCCTGTGTTTAGCAGCTGTCCTCTATATTGTCGTCTCCAGCCCTTCCTTAAAGGCAGCCAGTCCTTTGCCACTCGCTCCATGTTACGGCTTTCCCCCACTAATGTTATCGGACTTACCTGCAGCCTCCGTGTTCGCTCCTTCTCTTGTTGTTTACGTCTGTACCCCGCCTATTTTTAACTTTCTTCTTTTCCCCCCACAAAGGCAAAACCAAACGATGGTTTGCCGCAGTCTGTTTACTTCTAAACGACCATGTGGCAATTGGAGTTGCCCTTTTAAACGTTTCTCGTTTTTCGGTGCCTTCTGTCGAGCGGAACTCTCCAGGTATATAAAGGCCGTCCCCGCCTACCCCAGTTCATTGCTTCAGTCGATATAAATATTTTGTTTCACAGAAGTCTCTCTAGCAACTCTTGTTCCTGTCATTGACAAGATCGCAGCTTACTCTGGAGTTTCACACACAACCAAACGGCTCCACTGACGCTTTTCTACCAGTCTTTAATGTACATTCAAAGAAAGCCAAACCTGAACAAAAAAAATTCTTTTCCTGAGCCGCAGAACTCCAGCCTCAGTGTCTGATGCCGCGCCTCTCCTCCTTAGTGCTGTAATTGTGATGTAGACGTGAAGGACAGAGAGACTCAGAGACGTAAATAAAAGGGGAACTGCACTTGCACAACTTCAGCGCACGCGGGCTAAATATAGACCGATCAAAAAGCCTGCGAGGCCTGAAGGGGGCGCCCTAAGCCTGCCAAGCCTTTAACAAAAGAAGCTTATTAGAAGACAAAGGCAGAATGAACCTCTAATTTTAGGGAGACATCAGGGGCTGGTCCGACAGGTTTCACGAAGCAAACATGAGAAAGAAGAGAAACAAAAAATGACTAAAAGAAGGAGGGATCGTCGTTTTTTTTCTGCTTTTTGCAAGTGGCTCTGTCTTATCTGACATTAAAAAATCTAAAGCCTAAAAAGGCTGAAAATACGTAAACAATAGGTAAGTTTGCATCATCCCCATAATAGGTTTAACCTGTTCGCTGTATGACTTAAGGACCAAAGGGTAAATAAAGTTTAACAAAACGTTAAAAAAGATGCCCCAAATGAAATGCTTTAATTATACTGTAACGCAGCATTTATGAATAAGCCTGCGTGTACAGTATAAACAAAATTCTTTTTTTGGTCCATTATACACATTTACAGTGATGCACAACGTACTGTAGGCATGACGCATGAGCAAAAGGAAGGGCAACTAAGCAAATGTCTGGTGGTTAAGCAAAAATAGTCAAGCACAGGCTTCCTTTGGGGTCGCAGATCTAAGTCTTGCAAATTTAAAATTATCCAGAGTGCAACACACACACACACACACACACATCCGTTTCTGACCAGATTGGCTGTAGTCTTCACTTTACATTTTCAACTTTTAAAGACTCTCTAAGCATATATAGCTGTTGGCTCCCATTAGTTAGTATTTGTTATCAAATGATATGGACATCTTACACGTAGTATAAAAAGGTCACCATTATGCTGCTAAACGGTGGCCAGTGACCATCAGTTAGATGACAAGTAGACAATCTTATTTAAAAAAAAGGGGGTATTCAAAACATTACTACTACTCTCAGGCTTCTCATTACACATCCCTCAAGCACTACAGGGACTGGACTGTTCTCGTAATTAGAGCATTAGAATAATCTAGACAAGAACAGGTCATTCTGCCCAGCAAGGCTCACCAGTCCTATCCACTAAAGTCTTCCAAAATAACACCAAGTCTAGTTTTGAAGGTCCCTAAAGTTCTGCTACCTACCACACAACTTGGTAACTTATTGCATGTGTCTATGGTTCTCTGTACTGTAGAAAAAAAAAACTACAGTACCTAGTGTTTGTGCACAATTTACTCAGTTGTGTCCCTGTGTTCTTGATGAACTCTTTTTAAAGCTTTGTCTCTTCGGAAAATCCTTAGTACCGTTGGTTTGACTTTGTGTTGAATGAGCGGTTGCTCATGGAGTCCCGAATGAGGCACAGTACCTGCATTGTAAGTGAGCGTCAGTTACAGCACTATGGCCATGTGGCGCATTTCCCCGGGGGTGATCCGGCTCGTAAGATCCTCCTTATTGGGGACCCAAGTGGCTGGACCAGACCAAGGGATCGCCCACGTAACACCTGGCTGTGGCAGATAGAGGGTCATTTCCGGAGAGTGGGACTGGACCACGTGTCTGCCTGGGGGGGTTGCCAACCAGGATCCTGAGTTGTTTTGTTGTGTAGTGGGTGCGGCAACGCACTGTACCAGTGCATGCTCCCCAACCTGACTTGAGTTTCAAACCACTATACCAATTCCCTTCATAATTTCAACACTTCAATCATGTCTCCTCAAAATCTCCATTTGTTTAAAGTGAAAAAGCTCAGCTCTTTTAATCTTTCCTCATAGCTCATCCCATGTAGCCCTGCTCTTGTCTGGACTTTTGCTAGCACTGCTGTGTCTTTTTTGTAGCCCAGAGACCAAAATTGCTCACAGTACTCCAGGTGACATCTTACATTGCATTATAAAGCTTGGGCATGACCTCCTTTGATTTGTACTCTACATATCATGCTGTATAACCTAACATCCATCCATCCATCCATCCATCCATTATCCAACCCGCTATATCCTAACTACAGGGTCACGGGTGTCTGCTGGAGCCAAACCCAGCCAACACAGGGCGCAAGGCAGGAAATTAAAACCACGGGCAGGGCTCCAGCCCACCGCAGATAACCTAACATGCTATTAGCTTTCTTAATGGCTAATATTCTGAAGAAAAACAGTCACATGAAAAAATTTGGGAACTTCTCTTAATTCTTTGAAAGCTCATGCAATGATAAACACAAATCCAAAGTAGCAACTTCTTTTTGAATACAGTGCATCCGGAAAGTATTCACAACGCATCACTTTTTCCATATTTTATGTTACAGCCTTATTCCAAAATGGATTAAATACATTTTTTTCCTCAATATTCTACACACAACACCCCATAATGACAACATGAAAAAAGTTTACTTGAGGTTTTTGCAAATTTATTAAAAATAAAAAAATTGAGAAATCACATGTACATAAGTATTCATAGCCTTTGCGCAATACTTTTGTCGATGCACCTTTGGCAGCAATTACAGCCTCAAGTCTTTTTGAATATGATGCTACAAGCTTGGCACACCTATCCTTGGCCAGTTTCGCCCATTCCTCTTTGCAGCACCTCTCAAGCTCCATCAGGTTGGATGGGAAGCGTCAGTGCACAGCCATTTAAAGATCTCTCCAGAGATGTTCAATCAGATTCAAGTCTGGGCTCTGGCTGGGCCACTCAAGGACATTCACAGAGTTGTCCTGAAGCCACTCCTTTGATATCTTGGCTGTGTGCTTTGTGTCATTGTCCTGCTGAAAGATGAACTGTCGCCCCAGTCTGAGGTCAAGAGCGCTCTGGAGCAGGTTTTCATCCTGGATATGTCTGTACATTGCTGCATTCATCTTTCCCTTTATTCTGACTAGTCTCCCAGTTCCTGCCGCTGAAAAACATCCCCACAGCATGATGCTGCCACCACCATGCTTCAGTGTAGGGATGGTATTGGACTGGTGATGAGCAATGCCTGGTGTCCTACAAACGTGATGCCTGGCATTCACACCAAAGAGTTCAATGTTTCTCATCATTTGTTTCTCATGGTCTGAGAGTCCTTCAGCTGCCTTTTGGCAAACTCCAGGCTGGCTGCCATGTGCCTTTTACTAAACGAGTGGCTTCTATCTGGCCACTCTACCATACAGGCCTGATTGGTGGATTGCTGCAGGGATGATGGAGGCCACTGTGCTCATTGGGACCTTCAAAGCAGCAGATATTTTCCTGTAACCTTCCCCAGATTTGTGCCTCGAGACAATCCTGTCTCGGAGGTCTACAGACAATTCCTTTGACTTCATGCTTGGTTTGTGCTCTGACATGAACTGTCAACTGTGGGACCTTATATAGACAGGTGTGTGCCTTTCCAGATCATGTCCAATCAACTGAATGTACCACAGGTGGACTCCAATTAAGCTGCTGGAACATCTCAAGGATGATCAGGAGAAACAGGATGCACCTGAGCTCAATTTTTAGCTTCATGGCAAAGGCTGTGAATACTTATGTACATGTGCTTTCTCAATTTTTTTATTTTTAATAAATTTGCAAAAATCTCAAGTAAACATTTTTCATGTGGTCATTATGGGGTGTTGTGTGTAGAATTCTGAGGAAATAAATGAATTTAATCCATTTTGAAATAAGACTGTAACATAACAAAATGTGGAAAAAGTGATGCGCTGTGAATACTTTCCGGATGCACTGTATCTGACATGCCTTATTGAAACAGTAGTATTTCAGCAGTAACATTAAGTTTATTGGATTATCAGAAAATAAGCAATATGCATCATAACAAAATTAGACAGGTGCATACATTTGGGCACCCCAAGAGAGACATTACATCAATACTTAGTTGAGCCCCTTTTTGCAAATATAACAGCCTCTAGACGCCTCCTATAGCCTTTGAGTGTCTGGATTCTGGATGGAGGTATTGTTGACCATTCTTCCATACAAAATCTATCCAGTTCAGTTGAATTTGATGGCTGCTGAGCATGGACAGCCTGCTTCAAATCATCCCATAGAATATTGTACTTCTCCCTCTGCATGAATGCCTCTGTAGATTTCGAACTGTTTTTTGGGTCATTGTCTTGTTGGAATATCAAACCCCTGTGTAACTTCAACTTTGTGACTGATCCTTGAACATTATCCTGAAGAATTTGTTGATATTGGGTTGAATTCATCCAACCCTCGATTTTAACAAGGGCTCCAGTCTCTGAAATAGCCATACAGACCCATAGCATAATGGAACCTCCACCAAATTTGACAGTAGGTAGCAGGTGTTTTCCTTGGAATGCAGTGTTCTTCTTCCACCATGCAAAGCGCTTTTTGTTATGACCAAATAACTAAATTTTTGTCTCATCAGTCCAAAGCACTTTGTTCCAAAATGAATCTGGCTTGTCTAAATGAGCATTTGCATACAACAAGCAACTCTGTTTGTGGCGTGAGTGCAGAAAGGGCTTCTTTCTCATCACCCTGCCATACAGATGTTCTTTGTGAATTGTAGAATGAAGTACAGATACACCATCTGCAGCAAGATGTTCTTGCAGGTCTTTGGAGGTGATCTGTAGGTTGTCAGTAACCATTCTCACAATCCTGTGCATATGCCGCTCCAGACCTGCTGGGTTTAACATTTCTTGATTACATTCCTTACAGTTGAAATTGACAATTTAAACCTCTGAGATAGCTATTTGTAGCCTTCCCCTAAACCAGGGGTCCTCAATCACGGTCCTGGAAAGCCGCAGTGGCTGCAGGTTTTTGCTCCAACCCAGTTGCTTAATAAAAAGCACTTATTGCTAAAGTAACACTTCTGCTTCACTTTAGTGATTTTGAGCCCTTATTGCTTAATTTTGTCTTAAACAGCTATTTTAATTGCTCCTTATTATCAATAACATGCAAATGACAATTTCTCCATTTAGCTTATTTACATTTACACCTGTGTGTATTTATCTGCACTATTGGGTTTAATTAAATACTTGGAAGAAAAATGAAGAGAAAAAAGTGAAGGACTGAGAATTACTCGTCCATTTTAGCCTTCAAATCATTTGCATGATAGAAAGGGAAAGAAAATCTAGGATATGAGAATGACCTGACATAGCAGAGTTAATTTAATTTCATAGCTTGTTAGTGCTTTATTGGCAAGAATTGCTTTCTAATTAAGCAACCAGGTCAGAACAAAAACCTGCAGCCACTGCGGCTCTGCAGGACTGGGATTGAGGACCCCTGCCGTAAACCATGATACTGAACAATCTTTGTTTTCAGATCTTTTGAGAGTTGCTTTGAGGATCCCATTCTGTCACTATTCAGAGGAGAGTCAAAGGGAAGCACAACTGACCACCTTAAATACTTTTTCTCATGATTGGACACACCTGTCTATGAAGTTCAAGGCTTAATGAGCTAATCCAACCAATTTGGTGTTGTAAGTACAGTAATCAGTATTGAGCAGTTATGTGCGTTGAAATCAGCAAAATTACAAGGGGGCCCAAATTTTTGCACAAACAGTTTTTCATATTTGATTTAATTTCATACAACTAAATACTGCTTCACTAAAAATCTTTGTTCGAAAAACACCCCAGTACTCAGATGTTCCTAGGAAATGAAACACATACCACTGTTATCTTTTTTGTTGAAAGTAGAGTAAATTATTATGCAGGCTGAGAGGGGTTCCCAAACTTTTTTATATGACTATATATAATAAAGGGCAGAGGCTCTTTTTCTAAGACTCTGTGTTCCTTAATGTGGGTAGTAACATCCTTTACACGTTCAATAACTCTGTTATGGCCTGTTTGATTTTCTACACTGTGGTGTGCTGGGCCAGTAATGTCACTTCAAAGAGAGGCCCACGAAATTAACAAGCTATATAAAAAGATAGGCTTAGGTAAAGGATAGGCTCTGGGCCCCCTGGAGGTAGTAGCAAAGGACTTGAGGGAGAAAGAACAAAACTGAGTGCCATTATGAAGAATGCTGCACATTTTCTTTGTGACACACACACACACACACACACACACACACAGAGTTTCAGCCAATGAATCATTCAGCAGAAGTGTAATAGAAAACACTTCTGGGATTTCTTCACACCAACAGCAATATGCCTGCATAATGCCTCACTGTGACTGTGATTACAAAGTGAAAAGTTTTCTTTCTTTTTATTTTTCTTTCTTTTTAATCATTCTGGTGACAAGCATGTGTTGTTTGTCATAATATTCACTCAAAATAATTATTTATTGAGCTTCTGTAAAAAGTCAAATTTCCCCCGTGACAAAAACAGTTCTAAGTCTTTCAAGGTCATAATAGTTATAACTTGTTTATTTTTTTGATGCATCGATGAGAAAAAGTTTATAGTAGTTAATTTGTAAAGATGTGAAATCACAATAATGTGGATGGGCAGCAGAATTGCCCTTTAGTTAGTTATTAGCACTGCTGCGACATACAATAGTCCTGGAGATGATTTTTTTTATTTATTTGGAAGTGATCATTGCCCATATGCATTGTATGTCGTCTATGCCTGCATGTTTGTTTTTCCTCGTAGAATTCCTTCCATATCCTAATATGCAATATGTTATTTGTCAACACTAAAATACACCAGTAGGACTAATTTTATCTAGTGTTGGTTTCTGCCTTGTGTCTGTCAATTTTATAATACAACAGCAAGACAAAGCTATTCTATTACAAAAGGGAAAGATATTTAAAAAAGGAAACGATACAAAGGGGGCGGCACGGTGGCGCAGTGGTAGCGCTGCTGCCTTGCAGTTAGGTGACCCGGGTTTGCTTCCCGTGTCCTCCCTGCGTGGAGTTTGCATGTTCTCCCCGTGTCTGCGTGGGTTTCCTCCGGGCGCTCCGGTTTCTTCCCACACTCCAAAGACATGCAGGTTAGGTGGATTGGCGATTCTAAATTGACCCTAGTGTGTGGGTGTGTGTGTGCGTTTGTTCTGTGGTGGGTTGGCACCCTGCCCAGGATTGGTTCCTGCCCTGTGTTGGCTGGGATTGGCACCAGCAGACCCCCATGACCCTGTGTTCAGATTCAGCGGGTTGGAAAATGGATGGATGGATGGGTACAAAGGGAAACAAAGGTTAGGCTTGCTTAGGGTCACACAATCAGTGAGTAATGTGAATTTGACCAAAAGACTTGTGGTATGCAGCAGTCTAAAACCTTGTCCAACAAGCCACACTGCTTTATTGTTTAGAATGCTCTTCTCAGCCATTTCAAGAAAGTAACCTAAGGCTGGCTCTTTATTTTCACACTTTTAAGCAAGACCTTTCACTCCCTTGAGCTAAACCACTGAAACACCATACACATAATTTTTAAAGAGTAACAGTTAATATTTATGAGAGAATAGTCAAATAATGGGGAATGCTTGGGACAACAAACAATCTTTACAAATAGAGATCTGTAATTTATTCTGTACAGTTTCAGCGCAGGGAGGCGGTATTAAATGATCAGGATCACACAGTCAGACCTGAACTGATAACCTTGTGAATAAAAAGTTCATTTCCTTTGCCACTGAGCTACACTACCTAATACTGCCTTAGTGGAACTCGCAGGAACAGACAAGTCTGTGTTATAATAAATAGCCGTTGCATAAATGACCCTTTAAAGCACCGTTCTGAGAGATTTCAAGACGAGAAGGTTCACACTCTGAGGCTAAATGCCTGAATACATTAGTAAACAAGTCAGGCTTCTGAGAATGCCGCAACTGAGTCAACGAGCTGTCAGCAGCCAGCGTTGGTAGGCGGGTCACAGACACTTCAGGCTCCTAATGAGCTGATGGATTAGTGCAGCACTGCTCACTCATCAGTATTTTCAGTATAGTGTCTGAAATGTGTGCAGGGTGGGGGGTGCTCTTCTGACACACTGGTGCAGTGGTCTGAAGTGTCATGGTCATTTTTGGCAACCACATGAGTTAGGATGCAGCAGAATACTGCTGGTTTCCACAATATGACATTACTGCCGAAATACAAGCATAGCACATCTCTGTCATAATAGCAACTCTCTGACTAGCAAACATAAAAAGCCAAGTAAAACTCAATGGCAAAGTCAATGACAGGTAACTGAGAATAATGATTTACACTTGAGCACAAAGGCCTATTTGGATTTACAGTATTTACCAATATAACTTGGCAACATTTCTGACTTACTGTGCACAAGTTATATAGAAATAACATTCTCACACCCACATCAATCACTTATAAGGTCAAATTGTGGAGGATGAGCAGAGCTTACGTTGTCAGCACTGGACATAAGGTAGCAATCAGAACATCATATCATTATAGGGCCCAAACTTGCCCACACATGTATAGGATCAAGTGAGAAACAGTAAGGTTCCCTTTTATTATTTTTGTACTTTTGGTTTCTCCTTCTTTAACATTTCATCTTTGTATGTCTAATATTTGGAAATAATTCTAGCTTCCTTGGCATCATTCTGGGCACAAGAGTTGCAGTGACAGTGCCTCCTCCTGTTAACTTATAACACCAATTAATGGTGGTCATTGATCAGTGTTTTAAGCTTAGAAAGCCACACAGGGAGTCAGAGTCATGCAATGTTATGTTTTTTTAGTAAACTCCTTCCCACTACAACCACACTGGCTACTCAAGTTTTAATTTATGACAATTCGTAAACCACAAAAATTTTCACCAAGCTATTATAAATAGGACGGCACGGTGGTGCAGTGGGTAGCGCTACTGTCTCGCAGTTCGGAGACCTGGGTTCGCTTCCCGGGTCCTCCCTGTGTGGAGTTTGCATGTTCTCCCCGTGTCTGTGTGGGTTTCCTCTGGGTACTCCGGTTTCCTCCCACAGTCCAAAGACATGCAGGTTAGGTGCATTGGCGATTCTAAATTGTCCCTGGTGTGTGTGTGTGTGTGTGTGTGCCCACCTTGTGACCAAGTAGTTAGGATATAACAGGTTGGATAATGGATGGATGGATATTATAAATAAACATTTACATAAAAATGACCACGACTGATCTACCAAAACCGGATGGCCCTTTCCAAACTCTTTGCACTGGAAAATTAAAAATTAAATGAAATAATTATTATTATTATAAAGATTTGTGGCTTAATGGCTTTGGTGTTTGACTACAAACAACAAGGCAGCTACTTCAACTTCAACTACACTGCCTCATTATGTGACTCCAGTTGCAAAAATCTGTGCTATAGTTCTATATTTGTAAAGAGGTTGGAAAGAAGTATTGGCTATAAATTAAAATAACCCAGTTTATGGATTTAAAAATCTGTAAGCTAGGTCTGCCAGTTCAAAAGCATTCTGAGCCCTTCAAATGCCGATAGAGCAACTCAACATTCACATCTTGGAGAAGTCCATAGTATAACGCTATGCCAAATATACAATCAGAATAATTCATAGAATTAAAAAAATCTATATCTGTACAAGTTTGGCTTTATAAACAGGAATAAAACATCAGGGAATCATTTAAGTCATGTCATTTTTATCTTGTACAGGAAAAACGAAACAAACAAAAATAAACTTTCCGCAAAAGGAATTATTTTTGGGAGTTCCTCATGTACAAACAGGAAAAACATCTTCCAAAAAATCAGATAAACTATTTAATTTGATCTAAAATGGGACAAACAAACAAAAAATACTTCTGATAAATGTGCCTCAAGCCAACCATGCAACACATTCAGTTGGAATTTGAAATATTCAGTGCTTACAGCACTAACAGTCCTAATCCGGATATGCCAATTGTGTGAGAGGTTAATTACAAATGTGATATTAAAACACGTTTTGTACATTAATCAAGTTGAAAATATCATTACTTTTAGTAAGCGACAGCCTGGAATACCAAAATTCATTGAAGTATTTTCCTTATGTGCTTATTCCACCAGGTATTTTTCCAAATAGTAAGATGGACTAATTGAATAAACAATTATAAAGACTTAAGTACATTTTGCTACACTAAATAGAATCAAAATCACATTCATGGCTGGTGGTGCCTGCCTGTGCCCCTAGTATAAGATTAAGCAGGTTCAGTTCAGGTTTCAGAGGAAAACACTTCAGCGGATCATAAAGACTGCCCAGTTCTTCACCCTCTCTGGATGAACTGCACAGCTCTCGCTGCCTTAGTAAAGTGGAAAACATCTTAAAAGACTCCTCACACCCCGTTCATGACGACATGTTCCAACTGTTGCCATCAGGCAAAATATATAGGAGCATCAAAACAAAGACGAAGAGACTGAATAACAGTTTCTACCTTGTTGCTATTAGGGCACTGAATGCCACCTAATCACCTCCAATGCAGCAGTGCAATAGATGACATCTTGTGCAGTAGTGTTTCATGTGCAATTAAGGTCTTATGTTGAATGTTTGTGTTCTACCTTATTTCTTCTTATCCTTTTGTAATTATATTTATTTATATTTTGACACCGCAGGGACTGCACCTAACTTTGTTGTATTTGTTACAATGACAATAAACATATTCTGATTCTGATAAATGGATGGATGAGTAGCATTGTAGTGCAGCAGCTAGCATTGCTTCCTTGCAGCTCCAGTGCCCCATCACACTTTCTCCAGATACTCCTGTTTTCCTCCAACACCAAGAATTGAAATGGCTGACATTTCTTAATTGGTCAAGTTTTAGAGTAATGTGGATGTGTGCATGAATTTCCCCTTTAATGGGACCTTTTTTTCCCCATCTAGAGATAATTCCTGCCCTGCACCTTGACTGCTTGGATAAGCTTCAGAAACTCTACACCTGAACAAGGTAGGCAGTGAAAATAGATGGACAATTAGAATCAAATTTACAGTTGTTTGTTTTTTTTGGTTTGGGTGCAGATTATCACTATTTCAAATCATGTTGAATTTCAACTGCAAGAACTATACCACCATATCCTACAGCAAAGTAGTAGCAACATTTTATGTAGATACGGTATATATACAGTGTATATTATATATATAAATATATATATATATATATATATATATATATATATATATATATATATATATAAATATATATATATTTCATTGCATTCGTAGTCTGAGTTCCGACCGGAATTGTGTAAAAGACTCATTGCCAGTTATCGCAAACGCTTGATTGCAGTTATTGCTGCTAAGGGTGGCCCAACCAGTTATTGGGTTCTCGGGGCAATTACTTTTTCACACAGTGCCATGTAGGTTTGGATTTTTTCTCCCTAAATAATAAAACCATCATTTAAAAACTGCATTTTGTGTTTACTTGTGTTATATTTGACTAATGGTTAAATGTGTTTGATGATCAGAAACATTTTGTGTGACAAACATGCAAAAGATTAAGAAATTAGGAAGGGGCAAATAGTTTTTCACACCACTATATGTATGTATATACACACACACACACACACACAGTACAGGCTAAATAAAACCATTTCAGGTGACTACCTGTTGAAGCTCATCGAGAGAATGCCAAGAGTGTGCAAAGCAGTAATCAGAGCAAAGGGTGGCTATTTTGAAGAAACTAGAATATAAAACATATTTTCAGTTATTTCACCTTTTTTGTTAACTCCACATGTGTTCATTCATAGTTTTTATGCCTTCAGTCATGAAAATAAAGAAAACACATTGAATGAGGAGGTGTGTCCAAACTTTTGGCCTGTACTGTATGTGTGTGTATATATATATATATATATATATATATATATATATATATATATATATATATATATATATATATATATATATATATATACTGTTCAAAAGAATTAAAGGAACACTTTTTAATTAGAGTATAGCATAAAGTCAATGAAACTTATGGGATATTAATCTGGCCAGTTAAGTAGCAGAGGGGGTTGTTAATCAGTTTCAGCTGCTTGAAATGAAATTAACAACAGATGCACTAGAGGGGCAACAATGAGATGACCCCCAAAACAGGAATGGTTTAACAGGTGGAGGCCACTGACATTTTTCCCTCCTCATCTTTTCTGACTGTTTCTTCACTAGTTTTGCATTTGGCTACAGTCAGTGTCACTACTGGTAGCATGAGGCGATACCTGGACCCTACAGAGGTTGTACAGGAAGTCCAACTTCTCCAGGATGGCACATCAATACGTGTCATTGCCAGAAGGTTTGCTGTGTCTCCCTGCACAGTCTCAAGGGCATGGAGGAGATTCTAGGAGACAAGCAGTTACTCTAGGAGAGCTGGAGAGGGCCATTGAAGGTCCATAACCCATCAGCAGGACCAGTATCTGCTCCTTTGGGCAAGGAGGAACAGGATGAGCACTGCCAGAGCCCTACAAAATGACCTCCAGCAGGCCACTGGTGTGAATGTCTCTGACCAAACAACCAGAAAGACTTCATGAGGGTGACCCAAGGGCCCCATGTCCTCTAATGGGCCCTGAGTTCACTGCCCAGCAGCATGCAGCTCAATTGGCATTTGCCATAGAATACTAGAATTGGCAGATGCACCACTGGTGCCCTGTGCTTTTTACAGATGAGAGCAGGTTCCCCTGAGCACGTGACAGAAGTGAAAGGGTCTGGAGAAGCCATGGAGAACATTATGCTGCCTGTAACATCATTCAGCATGAGCAGTTTGGTGGTGGGTTAATGATTGTCTGGGGAGGCATATCCATGGAGGGTCACACAGACCGCTACAGGCTTGACAAAGGCACCTTGGCTGCCATTAGGTATCAGGATGAAATCCTTGGACCCATTGTCAGACCCTATGCTGGTACAGTGGCTCCTGGTGCACAACAATTCCTGGCCTCATGTGGTGAGAGTATGCAGGCAGTTCCTGGAGGATGAAGGAATTGATACCATTGACTGGCCACCACACTTTCCTGACCTAAATCCAATAGAACACCTCTGGGACATTATGTTTTGGTCCATCCAATGCCACCAGGTTGCACCTCAGACTGTCCAGGAGCTCATTGATGCCCTGGTCCAGATCTGGGAGGAGATCCCCCACAACACCATCTGTCATCTCATTAGAAGCATGCACCGATGTTGTCAGGCATGTATACAAGAACACAGGGGCCATACAAAGTGCTGCGTACAATTTTGAGTTGCTGCAATTAAATTTTGGCAAAATGGACTAGCCTGCCACATAATTTTTTCACTTTGATTTTTGGGGCGTCTTTGAATTCAGGGCTCTGTAGGTTGATCATTTTCATTTCCATCAAACGATGTGGCATCCTTTCGTTCCTAACACATTACCCAGCCTATATCAGTATAGATATCCAGGAGGATTTCTTTTTCCCATTAAGATCTGATGTGTTTTCAAAGTGTTCCTTTAATTTTTTTGAGCAGTTTATATGTATATATATAATTTTTTTTTTACTGACAATAATGGCTAACAGTGCCTACTATTTAGGTTTAGAAACACAAGACTTAGGATTTGTGGCAGGTGTGTAAAACATGAAGTAGAAAATCCAAAGAATTGCAAAAATGTTCACTGTGCTTAGTCGTTACTATTTTTCCCCATACACAACTGTGGAATTTTCAAAGGTTATAATTTATTTAATTCCAGTAAAGAATCTCCATATTGACAGTTATTAAATGGTAATATTGTTGCAAGGAATAACAGAGAACTGAGTCATGTTATCACGCTTTCCCTTTTCCTCTTTGTAAATTTCACCATTGGGACATACTGTTCATACTGTAATTACTAAGTAATACAGCATCTGCCTTAGGGCGAACTATAACTGCTGTTGCATACCATCCCGAAACACTGCATTTTTAGTACTGTAATTAACTAAATCTTTTCTCCCCCATTGTAAACAAAGTGATCCTCAAAAATCCTGCCATTGTTTATCAGTTTGCTACACAACTGGAGTTATAACTGTGCATGCATGTTAATTTCACCCTGATGACAATGCTGCCAGATCAGGCCCTTGCACTCCACATGGTTAATAGGGTAAATCAGTGGAAAAGCCTAGCCAAGTTTAAATGCCTTCATCAGAGGGTTATTCTTCTTCAGAGTAAAAAAAAAAATGTACTATTTAGTAGTTGGTGCAAAGTACAACCCAACAAACCAAGATGAGCCTCCATTCCTGCTCTGGGCACACACACTCAATTCCACACAAATCCAATTTATAGTCATCAATGAACCTTACCTACACATTTGTAGAATGTGGACTATAGAAGGAAATCACTTTCCAAAGAGAAAAACCTATCCAGGCATAGAGACAATGCTAAGCACGGTGCCACCTCACATGCCAAATGTGTACTTGTGACCAGCAGTATTGGTTGGCAGCAAACATTACCTTAAGGCTATAAATGCAGAAGCATTGGTACTTCATGCAGTTAGTACCGACCTTGGCAACTTCTCTCCTCCTCTACATGTTGAGCACATTTTTAGATAATTCCATCAAGTCCACTCTCTCCCAAAATGAAACATCCCACTTTCTGAGGTACAGCTTGTCCAAAGAGCAAGAAAGACACGGTTATAAGACCAGAATCTTGAGGAATTAAGGCAGACTGGCTGAAGAGGATGATTGTGTGAATTCTTGAACAGTTATGGTCTAAGCACTGATTTCTCTACTTTTAGTTTTAATTTCTATTATTACCTTTACACTCTTATACTCCATCTTCACAGATCCACCAGAGGTTGTATGTGCCTGTACAAAAAGTTTGGCTGGAAGAGCTTTATTTGTTTTCCAAAGAGAAAGCCATGAGACAACCTTTCATTCAGATTTATATAACACATAAACCTAACCGCAGTCTGCAAACTGCCTGAAAACTCTAAACCTGCAAAAACAGATACAATATCAAACTCTTCACTTTTATTATTCTTGACAACTTTGCTTTTTTTACCTTTATATATTCATGACAAATACAATTTTCTATCATAATGACACAACTGTTCATTCAGTTTTTCCTTGGTTATCACTGCTCAGCCAACACAAAATGTTTAATAATGCAGGCACTGAAAAGTTGAGTGTTACTCTGATCAAGGTTTTACATAATTTTCTTATATTATTAAACATTGGACAGGAGCTCGTAAAGTGCATGGCAGGGTAGATGTCCAAGTGTGGCCTGATCAGTGAAGTCTGGAAATGTAGCCTATGCTAAAGTGTAAAGCCCACACTCAATACAAGTCATACAAGGCGAGGATCGCCTGCTGTAAATAAACTACCCACATGAACATTTAAAAAAAGTTACATCACTGAAGGCACACCCAGAGTTTCACCCAAGCTTGAAGGACTGTGCCACACACACAAGGGAATGAAAGCAACTAGTAATATTATTTACATTAGTTTTGATTGACTAAGACTGACAATTGAAGGCAAATGTCTGTTCAATGATAAGTAAAAAAAATAAAAAATAAAAAACAGCAGCTCATTGGGCCACAGAAAGAATTGGATAATATGAAACCACACAAAGGGGATAGAAAATGACAAAAAGGGCAAGGCATAACTCCATAAATGAACAAAGTACACAAAACATACAAATTGTATAGAGACCTGAGAGTCACAAGAGGGGTGAAAAATGAAATCACAATGAAGTGCCCATGCAGCAACGACTGAAGTGGTGTCAAGTTATTGCTGTTGTCCAATAAAAAGCTTATATGGCCAGCAGGAACAAATCATAGCTAAAAGCATAGTTTGGCATGAACCACTGCAGGATGCACATAAAGTCCATCCATCCATCCATTATCCAACCCACTATATCTTAACTACAGGGTCACGGAGGTCTGCTGGAGCCAATCCCAGCCAGTACAGGGTGCAAGGCAGGAAACAAACTCCGGGCAGGGCACCAGCCCACCGCAGGGCACACACCCACACACCAAGCACACACTAGGGACAATTGAGAATCGCCAATTCACCTAACCTGCATATCTTTGGACTGAGGGAGGAAACCCACACAGACACAGGGAGAACATGCAAACTCCACACAGGGAGGACCCAGGAAGCGAACCTGAGTCCCCAATTGCGAGGCAGCAGCGCTACCCACTGTGCCACCGTGCTGCCCTACATAAAGTCTCTCAAAAAAAAACACGCTATAAAAGTACATTTGCATATGCACTGCCTCATGGGTAAATGACTCATCATATTAACATAGTGCAGTTTAAACCTCTTTGACTATGGTCAGTGTGGTATGCAAATTAAATAACTTATTAAAACAAAAAGGAAATGATACCCATAATACAACACTTACACAATACAGAAAGAATTTATAATATCTTTGACAATATTGTCAATTCAAATTAATCTTCACCATTAAACTAACTGTACACACACATTTTCAATTCCCTATATCACAAAATAGTAATACATTCCTCAAGCCACCTTAATTCTTTTAAAAACCATAGGGGCCACAGCCCATCGCAGATGCATCAAATAGAAGGCAGGAACCATCACAAGATGACTGCAGCACTCAGTCTCATGCATATATAGGACCAGTATCAGCCAATAACCTTTCACCCACCTCAATGAGGTTTAGATAAAAACAAGTGGGAGAAGCAAAAACGCCACAAAGATGGCAACTAAGCATGGGTTTCAACCTGAGGATGCAGGATACGCCAAGCTCCTGCAACCTAATTTATACTCAATATACTTGCAATTTTATAGTATATCCATCCATTAAACTATTATCCAAACACAGTTTTTTCCATTGCAGGTTGGCTGTGCCATGGAGCCAAGCCAATACAAGTTGTATGTGTGGGAGGGCAAAAAAACAATGATGCACTTTTGAGGTTGGAAGCATGTGCTGATAGCACTTTGCAAAACCCACCACACAGCAATTGAGATCTATATTATTATTATCCAATTTTTAAACCCACCATATGAAACTATAACCCAACCGGAATGGGAACGTTCCTCACACACCTTCACCTATGCAGAGAAAGTTTTTAGGTACTTGTGTACTAAACGGATGGCACGGATGGCAGTTTATACCCAATCTAGTGTTGGGTTCCATGGGGGAGGCGCCCCCATTGCTTAATTTTTGGGGTTTAAATTATTAGACTGACCTACCCCAACCACAAATACTAACCTTAAAGTTAGTGGGGATGGAGCATAGTTGCCTATAAGTCCCTAATGTTAATGTCCCCTTTGGGTGCCTAATGTTAAAAACGAAAATCCAATTTGTGCCACGATAATAGGGTACTAGCCATCCATGCCATTTAGTACACAAGTACCTTTTTTCACTTAACATCTGTGCTTTTGGCCTCCTGCAAGAACTTTGAATAAATGAAGAATAAACACAGGAAAAAAAGAGAACATGCAAACTCTGCATAGACTGTGACAGAGCTGGGGAAACAACAGTGCTAAACACACTGCCACTAGTCAACTCATTTGCCAACTCCATTATATGTTGTGTTCAGTCAGATAACAAGAGGATTGTTGAAAGACGATTTGCTCCATGCCATTCTGTAGATTTGTAATTAGATTTGGGGAGGAATCTGAAAGAGCCATTACTGTGCATTTGCAATTTCTTTGTTCAGTAGCTCTACTGTTTCTATAGTTATATACTTGGAACTATTGAAAGATGAACATCCTTCCAAATTTCAGATAGTTTCCAGAGAGTATGATTATGAGAAGATGTAGTATGCAAAGTGTGACCAAGCAGCTGAAAATCAAATCCAGATCCATGGAGCACAGAAGAGGTTTAATAAAGTATCTATCTATCTATACAGACCTCTGGACTATTACACTATGCTGCTCATGCAGTGCAAACAAACACATTACACTGAATGAATCTGAAGTCTGTCCCTCCTCCTCCAGATATTGTTCTAGGCCAACAAACAGTCTCCCTGGAATCTGGACGTCCCCTGCACTTCTGAAATTGACATACAATGAGAAAGGGATTTCCCCAGACAGCGAAATAAGCTATGTGACAAACTGTGCTAACATTCTATAGGAATCTGTGTTCCATTCTTAGAACAGAGTTACTGGTGTCAGGCTTCATCTGTATTCTCTCATGGCTGCAGGAATCACCTGGTGACATGACACAAAGGCAGGAAATCACTTCCTGTACACCAGGCTATTTGTATCCACATCCTGTTTGCAAGCGACGCATATCATTTGTCTAGTCCTCTCGCCCACAGCCCAACTCCCAAATTAACTTTTTAACTATAAATCATGTTTGAGTTTCATCTATATGGTGAACAATGGACCTCCATTAACAATCTCGCTAATCACATACATGTATTACATGTACCCAGGAGTACATCAGCAGTCATCTCTAGGGTCGGCATAACTTAGACAGGAAGTAAACCGAATTTGTATAAGCTGGAGAGCAGAAGGTGTAAGATGATAGGCAAGAGAAACCTAAGAGAACTTCTTTAAATTCCTAAAGGGCAGAAACAAGAAAACAGGAACCCACGCCAGAGTAATGGATACAGCGGAGGAAAGGTGTAGTCAGAAGTGAAACATTCACAAATATTTTCTCAAAGCTTTCCAATAACCTGTGTGTATGCTGTATGTTCGACAAAATTGCATAATAGGCTTGTAAAACACAAACACATAAACAGGCGTATTTGTCTAACAGAAAAGGTTTCCATAAAGTATTTTTGTAAGAAAAAAAAAAATCCAGCTTTTTTCATATAGTTTACAGTACTGGAGGATACATTAACTCATTCACTTCATTCCACTTGTCTTGAGGGTTGCAGTGCCAACATGCAAAGCTTGACAAACCATATCATATTTTTAAAAACTACTTCTAACTGCTCTTTGGGGAAGTTCCACAAATTCCTAGGGCAGCTGAGAGATACAATTCATAATTTATTATGCATCAGTTCTGTTCTATCCAGTGCTGGCCTGGGTCTTGCCTATTCCTAATGTGCAGGCTTCAGTAAAAACAGGTAACAAAAAAAATGGATGGGCACATAACAATATAGGCTATGTGACAACAATACAAAAAGTTAAATTTCAAAAGTGTTACTGCTTTTCAAAACTTTACTTGAACAATTATTGGCTGCAACTCCAGAAAAAAGAAAAGTACCAATTTGAAGACTTCGAGGAGAAAACAACCTTTTGAGGGTGCCTATATATTTAAAGCACAAGATTACATCTTGCCTGAAGAAGGGGCCTGAGTTGCCTCGAAAGCTTGCATATTGTAATCCTTTTAGTTAGCCATCAGGAGTGGGCACGAGGAGCAGTATAGGAACCCAATCAAGGACTTTGTTAAATGGTTCGACTCAAACCACTTACACCTGAACACCAGCAAGACCAAGGAACTGGTGGTGGATTTTAGGAGGCCCAGGCCCCTCATGGACCCTGTGATCATCAGAGGTGACTGTGTGCAGAGCGCGCAGACCTATAAATACCTGGGAGTGCAGCTGGATGACAAATTGGACTGGACTACCAATACTGATGCTCTGTATTAGAAAGGTCAGAGCCGACTATACTTTCTTAGAAGGCTGGCGTCCTTCAACATCTGCAATAAGATGCTGCAGATGTTCTACCAGACGGTTGGGGCGAGTGTCCTCTTCTATGCAGTGGTGTGCTGGGGAGGTAGCATAAAGAAGAAGGACGCCTCACACCTGGACAAACTGGTGAGGAAGGCAGGCTCTATTGTAGGAGTAAAGTTGGACAGTTTGACATCTGTAGCAGAGCGACGGCTGCTAAGTAAACTCCTGTCAATCATGGAGAATCCACTGAACAAGATCATCTACAGACAGAAGAGCAGCTTCAGCGACAGACTGCTGTCACTGTCCTGCTCCACTGACAGACTGAGGAGATCGTTCCTCCCTCACACTATGCGACTCTTCCATTCTAGCTGGAAGGGCAAACGTTAACATTATTCAAAGTTATTGTCTGTTTTTACCTGCATTTTTATTACTCTTTAATTTAATATTGTTTTTTGTATCAGTATGCTGCTGCTGGATTATGTGAATCTCCCCTTGGGATTAATAAAGAATCTATCTATCTATAAAAGGTGTCATTTTGCATGGCTTTTCTCTTCATTCATAATGGCTAACACAGTACAACACCCTAGTACTTTAAAGCATAAGAAAGCGGAGCTTTTATCCTTACTATACTTAGTCGTGCTCTTTTACTTGTATCAGAATGACCCCTTATGACCTTAAAATCTATAGACAGGTAGACCTTCTGCACAGGTGTCAGATTCGGCTCCTTGAGTTTCATTCTTTTCTCCCCTATTGTGTTCTAAGCCTGCCTGATGGTGTTCAGCATAGTGCTGAGGTGATGCATTGTCCTGCCAAGAATCTAAATATTTAATTAGCCATACCAGCCTCTTTCCTCTGGATAAACTTCTAAACTGAATTTGCTGAATGTGGCTTTTCTTGTAAGAAAGATGTTAATGTCCTAAACAGGATTAAAACCAAAAAGCAACGTGGCTAACACTCTTGCTAAAAAGAGCTTCATTACACGGAAAGCTGTAGAAACTTAATCTGATCAGGCCGAGGACAGGAAAAAAAGAAAGGAGGCGGGCATCTTTACCTTATTTAAACCTTTCTAGAATAAACCGCTAAAAGCTTTCAATCAGTAAATAGGGAACTGTTCAATGAATAATGAAATGAACAAAGACAGAGAAAGGCCATCTTCATATAAAGTAGATGGGACTTAATGTCTGATTGTGGGAATGAAAACTGACATAACGAAGAACAGGCTAAAATTTGTGGATCCAGTGCAACCTGGAAAATACATTATTTACTTGGCCATGGGCTTTGATAATAATTTCTCTTCATTTATACGGGTGCTGTGCATTTACTTCTCCTTTACTCTATATGTAGGCGTGCTTCAAAGAGAACACCAGAGTATAACCACAAGAACCTGAATTTTGCTCTCCTGCCTAAATATTCCAGTCTTGCATGGCTACATAAATTATACAAACAACTTGAATACTTGGTATAATTACAGCTCAAATCCCAGTATTACAAGTTACAAAAGATATTAAAAAATCCTTGCATATTATCTTCAGATGAACAGATGTCAAAACTCTTCCATTTTTTTATGATATCACAATTAATCATGTGACTATTTACTGAAGTCTGTGTATTAAATCAAAGACCAGTCAGTCATTATCCATTCATCCATTATCTAACCCACTATATCCTAACACAGGGTCACGGGGGTCTGCTGGAGCCAATCCCAGCCAGCACAGGGCACAAGGCAGGAACAAATCCCGGGCAGAGTGCCAGTCCACCGCAGCAGGGCAGACACAGACTATGGACAATTTAGGATCACCAATGCACCTAACCTGCATGTCTTTGAAAAATCGGAGGTAACCGGAGCACCCCAAGGAAACCCACACAGACACGGGGAGAACATCCAAACGCCACGCAGGGAGGACCCAGGAAGCGAACCCGGGTCTCCTTACTGTGAGGCAGCAGTGCTACCCAATGCGCCACTGTGCCGCCCAGTTATTAAAATATAATTTAAAAAACAAAATGCATGTAAAACCTCAACGAACAACAAATTCAGCATGCGTTTATCCCTGCAGCACTGCCAACTTGATGTAAGGCCCTCTCGTGTACACGGCGTCAACATGGATTGCCAGTTAGCCTAATTGGTTAGGAAAGCCCATTCAGAATGAGGAAAACATGTAAACTCCATGCAGAAAACAATGAGGTGTGACATCTGCACCTCGGACACTGGATTTGTGAGTAGTGAGTGCCATTCAACACCTACTTCCAAAATACCACATTTTATGTCACTTTATGAAGAGAATTAAATCCTGAGTGACCTAATGCTTTTCATTTGATAATATCGACTTGTCGTATCCATTTTAGATGTGTTTTCATATACTGTAATGCGCAAAGCACCTTTAGGAAAAACCCATGTTAGCATCTCAGTCTTTCTGCCGGTATGAAACAACCCCCACTGGACTAGTTTGGTTGAGATGCTGCATAGTAATTCTTAAAAGAAATTTGTTGATTTCAATTTTTGTTGCAATATCTGAAACAGATCACACTGTACCAAGTTTTAAAATTTCAAATTTCCCATTGAAAAGCAGTAGTGAATTTTTCCATCTTAAAAAAGAGAAATGTTTTGCGCAGCTTCAGCTAGTAAGTAGTTTACTGTTTCAATTTGACTTTAGAAGTGGTTGCTTGAACTTGTACATTTTGCATATTTCCCTCTTTTACTCATCTGACAGCTGCTCAAAAGACCAATGCAAGTGAGCCAAACGCCAGGCAGAGTGCACACAAACTGGTTAACTAACACAGTACAAAAAGTCACTTCTCTGGAAATAAATGAAAGGGGAACTATTAAATTATGGAGACGTATATAAGACTGAAGTGATTGATCATTGTTATCTGCACATTGTAATTGTAAAGAACTGATGTTATCAACCTGCAGCGAAATGGTGTTTAAACTAATTAATACCACAAGAAAGGCACAACTGCCCTAAGTGATATAAATATAGAATGGGTTTAAATAATGACAGGGGCGTCAGAAGATGGGAGGCACTGATCTTTTAGTCCCAGATATACACAGACAATCGTGTCAAGACCCTGATCTACTCACCAACCGTGTATCATTCATACCATTATTTAATAAATACAGTATGTTCCTTTCTAAGTTCTTAGTTACATAGTTTTTAATAAACGATTGTGACCCTGTGTTAGGATATAGCGGGTTGGAGAATGACTGACTGACTGTGTGTTAACTAACATTAATAGCTAGATAGGGAATTTATTTCAGTTCCTTATCTCCTTTCATAGAGTAACATTGATACTGATTTTAGGCTACTGTTGCTCCTTTCGTATTAATAAATATTTTTCTATAGCCAATTATTAGATACTACCTTATTAGGCATACTTTCAAAAATGTGAAGTTTATGAAAATTGAATAACTTAGTCACAGACCCTCCAACTAGCACACGTGTGTGTGTGTGTGTGTGTGTGTGTGTGTGTGCACCAACACATCAGTCGATGAGATTTTCACATCACATGAATTGGAATCTGTAGTGTAAGAAAGCTATTGAGCTGCCACAAACAAGCCTATCAGTGTTTAATGTCATTGTGAACGGCTGTTAAAAAGCACTTCATGCAATTTACTAACACACATTGTATTCTATTATTGCTCTTACTTTTGAAAGACTCACTGTTACACTTTTTAATAAACAAAAAATTTAGTAACTGACTCTTGGATGAAGTAAATAAATGCAAAATGCTCCAACTTTCAATCAGTTAGCTTAGTCACCAAACACAACCAAATGTTATGCTAAGCATACATTGTCTAAATTGTTTCCTTCTTGGGGAGGCACGGTGGCGCAGTGGTAGTGCCGCTGCCTCGCTGGGTTTGCTTACTGGGTCCTCCCTGCATGTTCTCCCCATGTCTGCGTGGGTTTCCTCCCACAGTCCAAAGACATGCAGGTTAGGTGCATTGGTGA
The DNA here is from genome assembly GCF_016835505.1 of Polypterus senegalus. Taxonomy (NCBI): domain Eukaryota; kingdom Metazoa; phylum Chordata; class Cladistia; order Polypteriformes; family Polypteridae; genus Polypterus; species Polypterus senegalus. Next base: position 68,492,415 of record NC_053164.1, on the reverse strand, counting down.
TCCTAAATTGTCCCTAGTGTGAGTGGGTGTGTGTGTGTGCATGCAGTGGGGTGGGGTGGCACTCTGCCCGGGTTTTGTTCCTGCCTTGCACCCTCTGTGCTGGCCGGGATTGGCTCCAGCAGACCCCCATGGATATAGCGGGTTGGACATTGACTGACTGACTGATGACGGTTTCTTTCTTTACATTAACACAGTCAACTTTATGCAACACCATGTTCTCTTCATTTTGGAGAAAGTGAAAAGTGGACAAATTATTGGGTAAAGAGTAATTTGTAATTATTGGATAAAGAATAAACTGTTATAACTAATCTATTGTAATACATTTAGCGGTAAACATCAAACATATCCTTGATTACACAAAATAGCTTAAACTATTGATGACTGCCAATGGAGTGTAACTGAACACTCTGAAGAAACCATATTTCTCTTTCCACTGGTATTTTAGAATCTGAAAAATTGAAAGTACAAGAAAATGACAAGACAGTAAACACAGAAGTATTTTCACACTACTGTAAATGATTTATCACAGGTGCACCAAACTAAATGTTTAGACAAAACAAAAAATCTATGATATTTCTTCCATCAAATTGCATTTGGGACTGAAAACAACAGTAAAAGTGCTTAAAGAGTTGTTTTGATGGTTTTATTATAGATATGAAATCATATTCAACATTAAATACCCTAAAAGCGCAATAGCTAGTACCTACAACACACATACTGTATCACTGTCCAACATTCTTCTCATAGAACTGAAAGTCCGGGTTATAATTAACAAAAAAAATTAAAAAATTAAGTATATTCATACAAATAAAAGGTTCTTTTTACTGTGCACATGAGCCCCTTCTGCTTTATTACTTCTGCTTTCCTCGCAGTTATAAACCTATTTGGAAAATCCTGCATTAAAACATCTAAATTTTGTAATCTTTGCATATTCTACCCTTTTCTCAAATCAACTTTTCCCATTTTAGTATTATGGGAAGCCAGTCTATATACAGTCAGATTTGTAGAAATATGTAGTTTGGATGTTGGTGTTTTTAATGTTGAAGGAAACTATCAAATTCCTATGTGAATACTGGACAAAAGGTAAACCATTTTACAGTAATTAGGGAGAAGGAGGACAGAGCCATGAAGCTGTGAGGCAGCAGCTCTAACAACCTCACACTCTAACGTACACTTTTCTATTATTTCTCATGCAAACATTTTGCCAGGTAAATAGGGAATAATTGCACATAAAAATGAATTCACTGGTTTTCTATGAGACATAATGTAGTAACATTTTTTCTTTTATAGCTGCTATGCAGTTGCGTTTAGCTATGTGCTTGGATCATCTTCAATTATCAAGCAGGAGTTTCTCTATCAGTTTCAGCTTCTTGGAGAGGCTGCAAGTTTTATTCAAGAATCCTTCTGATTCATTAAGGCAAAATCTTGCTGGGACCAAATTCTGTTTTGCTAAAGATATTTTTAAAGTTTTCAGTACTCTATGTAGCGCCATCTATTAAAAGACACTTATGGCCGACTTTATTTATTATCAGTTAAATTCAGCAGGTAGTAATTCACCCATAGTGTGTGCTGGCAGACAACTGCTGTTACAAGCGGTAATTTGCAATTGATATTACTAAGACACATCAGATATTGATCTTTTTATTTTTAAATGTTTAATGCAATTTCATAATTTTTGTGAATTTGAAGATTTCAAATGAAAAAATGTGAAAACAATCAGCAACTCAGGGCTATATGACTGGCAACTTTGTCTTGTGCCCAGCGCTGTCGTGACAAGCTCCAGTGACTGCTTTGAGAATGTGTGGGTGGAATGCTTAGTTAATACAGAACATTGCTTTTTGAAGTTTTCCCACATTATAGTAAAATGCTACGCCATAATGAACTAAGAGTTTGAATGCTTTGCCTCTTTAGCATTTAAGTAAAGAGATTGCTATAGTTTCCAGGAAAAATAGCCTAGGTCCAGAAGTTGGCAATTTCTGCTAGCATGTGAAAGAAGAATAAAAGTTCTAAAGAGCTATACAACAGCAGAAAAAACAGATCTGGACATTAGTCACCAAGACAGCAGGACACCAACTGTCAACTCTAAGAACAAAAGAAATAAATTCACGACAGGAATGCAACTAAATCTCATAAGCCAAGAAGATGCAGAGATAAAAGAAGAAAGGAGCTGAACACTTGCGGTGAAATTTTGTTTTAAAGCGGAACACCACTAAAGATACATTATTTTCAGTTCCTGCCCAATGAACAGTAGGAGTTTTCAAAGTGGCCTCATTAAAAAAAATCCAAGCAAATCCAGATATAGACGAGGCAGGGTTTAGACGTTTCATATGCAATAGTTCATCAGTGAAAAAGGGGGTTGGCGGGGAGCTTTAAACATTAAGGCTGATTTATAATTCTGTATCAGGCCTAAGCCGTTGAAAGTACTTTATACATCTGCATTGTGTCGTGCTGCAGACACGTGCTTGAGTGCTAGTACAATGTGCCTGTAGCACACAAGAAAAGCAAATGATGTATTAAAAGACAGGCAGGGTTTTTTTGTTCTTTATTTCGCCTTATACAATTTCTTGTATTAAGAATGTGTTAGTTTTTGCATACCCTTTGGGGTCGGAGCACAGGGTCAGCCATTGTACAGCGCCCCTGGAGCAATTGAAGGTTAGGGGCCTTGCTCAAGGGCCCAGCAGAGTAGGATCTCTTTTGGCAGTGACGGGGATTCAAACTGGCAACTTTCGGGATACCAGCACAGATCCTTAGCCTCGGAGCCACCACTCCGCCCTCTAGGATCACCGCTTCTCTTGCTACACATTTTTTTCATAAGGAAACATATTTGTCAGTCACATTTTTTCACATTTTCATCCATTTGCCGACTTCCAAACTGATGTTGGCTGATATTTTACGCTACACATAGGCTGCCATCTGATTGTCTTTATAGTATTGTGTATAATGTGTATATTTGCTTACTTTTCTCAGTTTGCTCCACTGTATGTTTACTTTAGAACAGGATTGCCAGGTTCTGGAAATATCTACAGCCCACGCGCTGACAGAGAGCCAGCTACTGTAAATTGAGGCCTCAAACTCCAGCCAGTTTCACTCCAATCACTTACTTAATGAGAAGCCAATTCTTGCTGGTAATGAAACTCGTTATTTAATTCCACAGCTTGTTGCTGCTCTCATTCTGCCACAGCAGACGTTTCCAAAACTGTTGATTTTCTGCTTCGTCAAAATGTTTTGGTGACTTGAGAGATCAACCTTACTGAGACCTTCACCTTTTCTTTATTTTCAGATATTGTGTGATGGACACAGGTGAGCTGGTCATGTGGTGGCTTGTTTCTTGTCTACTAATTAAGGAAAAAGTAACAACTAAGGGGCCCAAGTCAAGTTAATTAAAACTAAGACAAAAGAAGTTAATTAGCAGCAGAAACTGGTCACTAATTAAGAAGATGGTTAGAATGAAAACCTGCAGTCACTGCGGCCCTCCAGGACTGGAGTTCGACATCTCAGATCTAAACCCTCCAAAACTCTGTAACGGTTTAAGATTACACAGATCAAAGCATTACCTTCAAATCTGCCATTTTTATAGGATGTGCTACAAGGTGGAATTATATTTATACCCAGAATTCCAATTATTTACTCATTTTAAATAAATAAAAAAGTTTCAAAAAACCCAAGGCCAGTCACTAGGCAAAGCAGGAACTGATCTGTGGCAGGAGTATTTCACTCATGGCCAAATGTATTTATGATATTCCAGAGAAAAGAGCTGCAATAAACTATTAATACTAGTGCCTGGCAAACAGCAGATATCGTTTACAGAGAAATGATCAGTTACTTATGTAATTCTTATGATACATCTGATGGTACTATAACTGAGGCCCATTGTCTCAGCAACTTTACACAGCTAGTCTGTCATATAATTTGAACACCTGTATACAGTGTAATGCATTGTATTATACAAATTACAAGTGACACTTGTTTTCTGCTATGCTGTCCTGGGTTGCAGCGGGACAACTCCACTGTATTAGTTTAATTAATTAAAATTTAATTAATTACATTTTCTGAGAAGGAGATTGACCAGTAGCAAACATGCACTACTAGGTAGATTGATTGATTGATTAGATAAATCTTTTATTTGTCCCAATGGGATATTTAACTTTTACAGAATCTCAAGAGACAGTACAACTTTGTATTATCATCATCATATACTAACTTTTTTTTAACTTGTATAACCTACTACTTGTTGTTTTCTTGTCTTTGTGCTGAAAAAAATCAAAGTTAAATCAATAGAAGTGTTCCCAGATATATACTGAACCCTGGAGATTTTAGAGGAAAACTGAAGGTGTCTAAATGTGAATTCAGTAATCTGAAGCACCATTTTGGATCATTGCTGTAAATTATTAATTATTTTATGCCTTCAAAGCTACTTAAAATGATTAAGGTTAATGTGCTTTTCAACTTCAAAGATATACACTGTATGAATGACAGAGGGTGCAATCAATTTCTTGCCTTTCCACTCACCATAAAGAAAAACATCTGGACATCTCATTACACAAGTATTTTCAAATGAAAAAATGACATTGAAATTTTTGACAGTTAAAAATACCCCAATTCATCTAAGTTCACATTAATCTAATCACATCTATAGACAGACTGATACCTTGATGGAAGTACTGTTATACATAATGTTGCATATAACAATATTTTATGTGTTGCGCAAAACAACATTTTATGAAACATGCAGTTTATTAAGTTATGAAAAGAATCTTTGTTTATTCTTCCTTGTCTTTCATCCCCATTCTGCAGATGATTATAGAGCAGTACATAAATAACAAAATAAGGAAGTATAAAAGTATGGTCCTCCAGGAACAGATACTAATATTCTTCCAAACACCATCTGGCAAGACATGAAGAGTTGTGTTTGAATTTTTTTTCCAGCAGGCCAAAAGATACAAGGCACACTGCCAGACAACGGAAATGATTATTCAGATAAAAGATCAGTCTCGGGAACAGAAATAAGGACACTGGCCTCCAGTAAGCATAATATTTTGTAGGCTACCTATGCAAATCTTTTAGAGGACGACAAATGACCTAGAAACAAGGCTGAACTCGGCAATGCTCTGCCAAGGTATTGAAAACAAACTGCATTTTAGGACAAGAAAAAATGTTTTAGTATTATTAATAACTGACAAATAACGTCATCCTGGAAAAGTTAGAAAAAAAGAAAAGCACATATAAGCAAAATAGATTCTTATGAGCACATGTGAGCAGCCCATAAAAATGAGGACTTTATGAGGGCTTTCAATATGACAGACTAGCTGTGTTAGCCAGGAAATCTCCTAAGACAATGGGCCTCAGCTATAGTGCCATTAATGACTCGAATGTATCAGAAATACTATGTATTTAATTGTAATATAACCGAGTACTTTTTTGAATTCAATATTTGTTATTTACCAATGGCTAATATTAGTTCCCTGAATATCAATTATATATAAAAAAATTCAAATAAACTGCTTTCAAACAAGATTTTAGTTGAAATCAATATGGGCTTAAACGGAATTATTTTATCTTTTTTTCTGGAAAAATGCTGATTGAATTAAGTATTTAGGAGGCTTTAATATATTTTGATAAAATGTAACTAGAAAATTAAACATTCTATCCAACTTTCGAAAACCACGGATCTGTTTCAGGGTTACATGGAGCTGGTACCAATCCAGGCAACATTGGGCGTGCATGACACAAGTATAATTCTGGAAAGGGTGCCAAGTTAAATTCAAGATGTCATTAAAATTAGGTGAATTATCAGGTGCGCTAGTGTTGGTACACAAGTACAGTTGAACATGAACAAAATCAGGGTTTGGGCAGATATATGGTAAATTAAATTCATCAGAACTAAAAGACACTAAAAATGGAGGTTACATTAAAGAGATTCTGCTAAACCTAAAGTGCTGGCTGCAAAAGCTTTAGCTCCTATCCTGATATCCTCTATTATGCTGCATTTGGCACAATAACCGGTTTCTGGTCTTTAAACAATGTAATCCACTTTACTCACAAAGGCAAGTATATGTGTGTCTGTCCAGTTTCTATTTCTCTGTTATATGCCATTTAGTATGGGATTTGTAAAAGCAGTGCTCGGGTTTGTGATGTACCATCTGTTGGAAAGAAAAATGCCAATGCACTTTATTGCTACATGCATTGCAAAATACATTGCAAAAGATGGAGCTCTGCAAACATTAACACTGAATATGCAGAAGTCAATGTTAATTACTAAGATTTCAACCTGACTTAGGATAGCACAGCTAGTATTTGATAAACATACAACATCATTTCTAAATTTCTGCTTTATGTATTGGATTAATAACATTATCCAACACCTTTATTGTATCCTTTAGTTGCTCACTCAAAAAGCTGATCCAAGCTAAATGACAACTACACTCAGCTGACTAAGAACAGCCAGAGTTGATTGCAGCTAGCCTTGTTAAATCTAAACCTCACCATATATTGTACTGACACTTACCTTGAGACTGGAATAGTCACAATAAGATTCATAGCATAAAACAATGCCCTGATCAAAAGAAACTTCAGAAGAAATGAGGAAATCTACCAATTAGCAAAGGGTTACAAAGTCAATTATTATGCTTTGGGACTCTAATACACCACAGCAAGAGCCATTATCTTGAAATGTTGAACATCTGGAGCAGTGATGAATCTTCCCAGGAAAGGCCGGCCCACCAAAATGACCTCAAGGTCACAATGATGACTCATTTAAGAAGTCACAGAGGACCCCAGAACTTCCAAAGAGCTGTGGTCCCCTATAGCCTCAGCTAAGGTCAGTTCAGGACTTCATGATAAGAAATATTAAACATCATCCATGGGAGAGTAGCATTGTGGAACCTTGTATTTACAAAGAAACACTTTGGTGATCTCCAAGCCTTATGGAACAATATCCTAAGGAGAGGAGAGACACAGGTCCCACCATCTGGCATAAAGTGAATATGGTGTCCAACAGCAAGAACATCATACCTACAATAAAACACAGGGTTGGTAGTGTGATGGTGTGGGGATGACTTTCTGAATATTGTTAAGTAGAATGCTGAGTTATCTGTCTGTGACCTGAATGTAAAGTGTATTTGGGTTATGCAGCAGCACAATGACCAAAGAACACAAAAGCAAGTCTACAACTTAATGACACAAATAAAACAAAAGTTTCTGAGTGGCCTAGTCAAACTCTAACTTGAATCGAAAAACCCAACAGTGATGCTATAGCAGAACCTTAAACAAGTACTTCATTGTTGGCAAACCTACTGAATTAAAGCAGTTCTGCAAAATATTAAAAGAGAGAGTGGACTAAAACTCCTCAACAGTGCTGTGGAAGACAGTTATCAAATTATAGGAAGTGATTATTGCTGGTAAAGATGCTGTGACCGACTACTGAAGCTAAGGGAAAATTACTTTTTCACATGGGTGATATAGGTTTTGGATAACTTTGTTCATTGAATAAATTAATGATTTGCTGAAGTAATGAAACATGCAAATACACAGGATATTATGCTATTTCACAGCATTGTACTTCTTGAACCAACTCTAACAAAAGGAAGCCTCTAGTTCAGTGTGAGACAAACCATCAGTCTCACACCGAGTTAGTTTATTTAGACTATAAGGGAATGAACTCACTTATGTATGCAGACTCCACCACAGCACACATTACGATTAATAGGGATATTTATATATTATAAATAATCAGGAAGATACATAGATATAAATTCATTATTCATTTTCTCCCTTTATTTCAGTAGCTGCAATTTTCTTCTCACATACCATCTTTTGACTTTTAGTCCAGTAGAAGTGGCGATCTTAAACCACATATTATGGACTCTAGCTGCTGATACCCAGTTTGGACTAAGTTGCTATATGCATAGAGATATAATATGTATTTTAAAACATGATTTTTCTACTAGAGTGACAGAATGATCAGATAATTTAAAAAAAAGTTTATTTTCCCAGTTTGGATTACAGTGCTGAACACCAGATTAATACTCTTAATCTTTTGTAACTGAAAAAAAAAAAATTAATGAGGAAACCACTGACTCGTTAACAGGAAATAATGCAGTCTAACGTCACAGAGAATTTATGGTGGTTGCTTGGTAGCAACCCGGGTTATTAATGTGTGAACAATTAAAGAACAGACAATTGCATTGTTAGCTTACTTGAACAGCAGAGTTAATAATTCTCTATGATGTTTTATTCTTTTTTCAGTGCAGTTTGGGCTGTGAGGTGTTGGTATCCTGGTACCTGACACAATCAATGCAGGGGTAAATTATCCTGAATGAAACTTTGCAGTTTTAAATTAAACTAATATTTTCACTCATTTTAAAAAGCAATTGCACAAACAGTAAATAATTCATTAATATTTTGGCATACTAAAGTTTTAAAATAAACAATTGACCTACACTTTGATTAATTAAGTAGAGCGATCACACCTGTCCTATTAATTTACAAATAAAGAGCGTAAATCGGTATTCTGTAGTGAGATTCATGAACCACTCATTTATTGATTTTATCCATTACTAGGATATGAGAAGCAAGGGCCTGTCTTAGTAGCATCAGGTACAAGGAAAGAGCCATTGCTGAACTGAGTGTCAGTGTATCACAGAAAACGTATCATGAAAACTAGACCTTAGCACCGCACCGATGCCTTTGATATGTGGGAAGAATCAGCGATACCTGACGACATCACAGGAGATCAGGCGAAGTCTACCCAGTCAGTGAGGGGGGCTGAGGATTGAATTAAGGATCCTGCAGCTATGAAGCAGCAGCACTAATTACTGTGCCTGCAAATCACATGCTTGTGAACCATTTATAAACCAATACGATCATACAGCCCTGCTGGAAAATATCTCAAATATAATTTGGATTGGTAGTAACTACAAAATAAAAGAAAAATTACAAAAAATGGGGAAGAAGCCTAACAAAACCAAACCACCTCAAAACAGATTCAAAGCACCACTCGTAATAAACTGCAGCATGAAACTGCACACCCCACCTCCATTATTAATCAGAACTAGAAGTAAGCACTCCAGAAACATATGTCAGCTTTCTTAAACACATTTTCTTGAAGTTGTTCTCACACAACCCCTGTAAAATTACATGTCTTAAAATGTAATTGTTCAATAATAATTTTTCTAAAGTTCAGAACCTACATGCATGGAAAAATTAATAGGAATAAATGCATTTTTTGGTTTATTCCTCTTTTGTATTCACATACAGAACTGTGACAGATAAATAATTCAAATTTCCAATGACCAATGACTTTTACCAACTGTTATTAAATGAAAACTGGTAATATAGATGTTGGTTATCATGATGAATCAATAATTCTTCAAAATCCCCAAATAGCACATGATGTAACAACTACATTTTCAAAAGGTGACTTTACCCAAAGATATTTCTTGCTGTATTATACCTAAATGTGTTAAAGGTTAGAGTGCTAGTTAAAATCACTATTATTAAAACAAAGGTTTTCAGATTTTACTTAATTTTACTTTACAAGTAAAATAAAAGACCACTGCTAGCAAAAAAGGCACTTTTTATTACAGCCTATCTGACCAAAACTAAGGCCCCATCTTAATTTGGCAAGGGGTCACTCACACTTTCCTGTGAGCCTCTGCTCCTTTTTCCTTCACCTCTCCCAACACAAGATATCTATTCCTGGTAAAGCCCCACCATTTTTACCTGAGATGTGCCCTGGCTGTTCGATGACTCGTGTTGCCGTTTCTCCAGACTTAACAGGATATCAGGATCCCGTGGCCGAAAGCTGCTTAAGGTTACATTGGATTCGTCTTCTCCCGGAAGGTCACTGGCCCGCATCCCGCCACGGGGGTGCATAGTCCGATTCAAAATGAAGTAGTAGTAGTGGCAGTGAGCAAGAAAAAGAATTGATTTTTCCAAAAAGCTGCGTGTAGCCTGCTAAAGTCACATTCTCCCAGGGATATGTCAACTGCTAACCAAATCTCTCAGGCAGACGTTAAACGTGGAAGAGAATAAATATGAACAGTCAGCCAGAATTTCCAGTCTGGGACGCTACAGTGTTTCAAATCTTATCCACGCCCCTCCCTGTCTTCTGTCAGATGCACCCTTTATGTTTTTTAAGCTTTTCTTTTTTTTCTTTCTAAATTCTTAAGTCCATACCAAGTAGCACATCTCCATTCCCATTCCTGTCACACGGGCTGCCCAGTGCCATTCCATATTAAACTTGTTCTCCAAGCATTTTCTTCTTCAAGAAGAATGTAGAATTGCCAGCATACAGAAGTGGGTGTGTCGCCGTCCCTTTATGCCCAGGGTGCGGTCAGTAGTTTATTCAAATGACAATTTAAAAATGGTAGGCATTGTTCAGCAAGACCAACCTAAAGAAAAGCAATTTTGAACATTTTTCTCTTTTTAGAGCAGAGGTTTTCTTTCACATCACTTCCTGAGGAAAATCAGAAACAAAAACAAAAGAATTACAATGTGAAGATCATTTCAAAATTTCCAGCAACATTTATATACTTTAAATACCAATGTGTAATATGATCATACAAGTGTGAACCCGTGGCTGAAGGAATAACAAGTGCCTTAGACAGAGATGGTTTCTGGTCCAAGCAAATCAGACTGACAGAATTTGCATGGCAGCTTGGGTTTCCTGCTGCCTCCCTCATCACTTAGGCCCTCTCGCTGGAGAAATGTAAATATTAAGCAAATATCTTTGGCTAAAAAGGACAGGATTCAGTGAAGGGAATGAACACAATAAAACAGAGGACTGGAAGCTAAAAGTATTAGAAATTATCTACATTTGATAAAGATTCTTTTTTTTTTTTTTTGGAAAGAAACACATAGAATCATTTGCAGCAAGACCACTGTGCCATAGAAATTGAGAATGCATTTCTGTGGAAAGCTGCCTTTCAAAGACCGTTGAAGTTAAGACTTGACTGACGGACTTCATCCCAGAACAACACAGAAAGTTTAAAAAAAAAAAAAAAGCTGGAGGTCAGTACAGCAAAATAATGGATAGCATCAGCAATGAGAGTACAGGAAAGAAAGCCAATATGGCTGGCTACCAGTCCATAGTTCCTGCTCAGGTGGATAACTCTTAGAAATAACATCAGGTAACCAAGATAGGGGATGAGGGGTTAATCTCACTTGACAGGGCTGCTCCAGATATTGTGCTCATTTTCAGACAGACCACCACACACATATGGACAGATCATTGCGTCAAGTTTCTCCTTGAGATGAATGTTCAGCTTGTTCTTTAATATACATTCACATTCATGTGGTTGTTTAGGTGGAGTTAAGTGCTAACCAGTGTTGCTCTTCTTACTATAAACTCTTAAAAATAAAAGGTGCCAAACGGTTGTTCAATATAATGCTATAGGGGAACCATTTTTGATTCCCAAAAACATCCCTATGAAGGTTCCAGAAAGAACAGTTATTTAGATCCATGATAACACATTTGTGAAATACTGGTGGGTTCTTGATTTTAAAATGACTCTTACTGCATATAAGAACACAGGCTAAGCTCAGTTTTACTTAACTTGTTTGTACTTTACATTAAAGATTTCTGCTTTCTCCACATATTGGGAATATTTTCAAGGGGTAAAGAACCCATTTCATATCCACAGAACCATGCAAGGAATTAAAATAGTTCTTTGTCAAGCAATGGTTCTACAAGGAATCACACGCCCCAGAAAAGAGCTATTAAGATGCAAGTATTAATAAGAATATAGGGATGGGGCACCCCACCCAGCTCAGGCAACGCCCTGCAGCTCTAGAAGGTGCCCCGTAATAGTCTCCATCAATCGGATGATACATTTTCTAGTCCAACGACATAAAAGCTGCTGTTGCACTTGTCGTGCTAATCTGTCCCGATTTTTTGAAAGTGTCCTCGATGTGAAACTCGCACTAATACTAATCCCTGCAACTAGAACCAAATAGATAAAGACTGAAACGAAGCTCACTCCGGAAGACTGCACTGCGGCCGGAGAACCCGTCTTGGCTCGATAACTTACGTGCGATCCGGCGATCGCGGTTAGCCGCACAGAACACCGCTTCTCACATCTGTCAACTGTCCCATTCTTTCTCAATCAGCCCTAATGAGTACAGTACCGACTGACCTCAGGGCGGGAGCTGAACCTGCAGGTGAGTCGTGGAGGCGGGCACGAGAGCGCGGCGGCCAATCGGCGCAGTCTAGGCGCAGGTGAGTCGGACACGAGCTGCTCCCCGGTGACTGCTCCGTCACTGACAGGCGGGCTCCGGATGTCGGCGACGCTGGGTACCTTAAGCTGGGTGTACAATACCGACTTTAGAGGGGAGCCGCTATTCTCCAGAAGATAAAGTGGAGGAGGAGTTAGGGTGGCACGACATGACACGTCCTGCTCAGGCCAGTACAAAGCGCTTCTTCAGGCTTCTAACACCGTTGTATTTCCTAGAAAGCGATCGTATCTGCCTCTCCACCTCGACAGGGTGCGTTGCTATTTCTCCCCTTCTGATGAATCTCCGTTGTCAGCACCTCCACGCACCGTCAGTCTGCAGCACCGCGGCGCAGACTGGCAGGCAACTATACTTACTCTGGTGAAGAGATGCAGAGGTCTGCGGACTGCGCGGTGGTCGTCAATTGTAGCGGCGTGAGAGTGAGTGAGTTAGTGTGGGAAATGCGCTCTGGATCGGGATTCAGTGCGATGGATTTGGAGTTCAGGAAAAGCTGATGGAGAACGAGATTACCTGTTAAGCCGCACGATGAGCAGCAGCCAGTAAAACGCGGCCTGGAGCTTCACATAGTGGGTACCTGCTATTGAACAATTGGCAAAATATTAAAAGATTTATATTTTCAAAATGTTCCAAAGTTTAAATATTTAAATTACAAAACTAGATATACTGTATGTTTCTGTGCCCTTTTTCTCAATTGTGATAGAACTTGCTTGAAGAAACGGTTTACGTGATCAGACACTTTAAAACAATTTTAGTTTCATGTAAGCCATAAAACTGAGATGACTCTCTTTGTATTCCGACCACAGCCGTGACTGCGTATGTTGTGAACATCTACGTGGCAATGAGTTTAGAGACTTCAGCGTTCAATGATAAAAAAAAAAAGATATACATAAGCAGTATAATGTAATTTGGTGCAGGAAATCGTTACTTTCTCACTCGGCTTTTTCAAAAAAAAAAAGGAAGTGCTTCAAATGTGTACAGTTTCACAAACTGAAGCTGCGGTTGCTGAGCTAAACTCGAACAGCCATCAGTCCCTTTACTCACCTCCGCGATCTCCTACCATACAGCCCTGACCCCACAATGAGCTGCACTGGCGCTGCTCTCGTATATTAACGTGTATGCAGGGCCTGACGTCACCTTCCGCGAGAGTGGGATTACAAGTATTGCTTCCGATGAGGTGAAACCTGATGATGACATACCACTTGATACATTAAATAGTTTAATTGGAGAATTATTTAAAACTGTATTTTTTGGGAATGGAAAGTACAATAAACTTCTAATCTGGACTATGTCTGTCCGTGTCTACACTGAACGAACCAATGATGAAAAACGCTACATACACACAAATCGCTTGAACATAATAAACCAAACAGGCTGAGGAGCCAAGTCATTGTCAGTAATCATGTTAAAAAAAGATAATATTTTAATTTGTGTACAGTCTGTGGTTCTAAGATGTGTGCTTGAAAAGTAAGGGAGACTGCTTGATATGTAAAAGAGAATTTCAATGTCATTTTAAAATGGCAGTAAACTTTCAGGACAGAATAGTATAATGTATGTTTCAAAGGTGGACACCAAAATACACATGTGATGCCCCAGACCTAGCCGAAATGTACAGTGGTCTGTTCCACTCCTGAATTTACTGGGCACCACTGTGCCAGCAACGTTATAGCAGGAAAGCGTAAGCCCTCAAACACAATGACAAGATTTCCTGTCAGGAACTAAGGAAGAGGACTCCTGAGATTCAAAAAAGGTGTGCTGGTTGACAGAGAAACAGGAGAGGAGGAGACACAATATTGTGATAGCATTTATGACTATATTTTCTTTGTTTTGTTCAGAATGGAAAAGCAACTACAAAAGTAAACATGATAACATTTAATGAAACTACAGGAACTAGTAGTTAGTTAGTAGTAGTGTATCCTGGATAACGGACCGTCGGTTGGGCAGAACACAGTTTGTGAGGCTCAAGGACTGTGTCTCTGAAATGGATGTGAGCGACTCTGGAGCACCACATGAACAGCCCTGTCTCCTTTTCTCTTTACTCTGTAAGCCTTAGATTATAAATACTACACTAATTCATGTCACTTGCAGACATTTTCTGATGATTCTGCACTTATGGGGTGTATCGATTTTGATTCTTGGTGCAAAAATAATTGTCTGCAACTTAGCATCAGTAGAAACAGGGAAATGGTTATTGACTTTCGCCACATCAAAGAGCCTCTATGTCCGGTCACTATTCAAGGAGTGGATGTTAACGGTGGTGTGTTGCTACAAGAGCAGATTTTCTTTCTTAGGAGACTGTGTTCCTTTAATTTGGGTAGTGACATCCTTCACAAGTTTTACAACTCTGTGATGGCCAGTGGGAATTTCTGTGCTGTAATGTGCTGGGTGGGTAACAACACTTCAAGAGAGCTTCACCAAATCAGTAAGCTTAATTAAATTAATTAAAAAGGCAGGTTCAGTCAACAAATTATTCAGCAAAGGTGTGTCAGGAAATGCTGCTGGGGCTCCTTTATACCCTCAGCAATATGCGTGCATTATGCCTCACTGTGACTGGGACAGCCAAGTCAGAAGTTCTCTTTCTTTTTAGTTTTTCTTGTGTGCATTAGAGAAGGGGGTTTGTTGTTTGTCGTAACTTAATAATATTTATCCACTCATTAATATTCTTTCACATTTGAATACATCCCTCCTTTGTCTAATCCACTTACTTCAATTACATGTTCACAGGATTCTATTTATGAATCTGAATTTTAATATAGATAAGTGAAAAGTGTCACTGTTTTTTAATATGAGCGGTTAGCAGAACATGTTGTAGAGCATGAATGGTGTATTAGTTAACGCTTCTGCCTCACAGCTCCAGACCACTGAGTCAGTGTCCTGCCCTGTAGGGATTTGCATGGATTATTCTCCAAGTCCAGGAAGTTACTTCAGTTTCCCAATCCTACAGAGATGCAGAACAGATTTAATGGTGACTCTAAACTGGTCAGACATGAACAAGGGTGTCTTTGTATGTGATGGACTGGCACTACGTCCTGGGCTGGATCTTACTTTGTGCTGCTGGGATAGGTTCTATCATACCCATCTCAGAAATTCAGAATCAGAATATCTTTATTGTCTTTGTAACAAATACAACAAAATTAGGTGCAGTCCCTGCGGTGTCAAGATATAAATAAATAAAATTACAAAAAAATAAGAAGAAATGAGGTAGAACATTGCACTGCTGCATTGGAGGTGGCATTCAATGCCCTAAAAGCAACAGGGTAGAAACTGTTATTCAGTCTGTTCGTCTTTGTTTTGATGCTCCTATATCTTTTGCCTGATGGCAACAGTTGGAACATGTCATGAGCGGGGTGTGAGGAGTCTTTTAAGATGTTTTCCGCTTTCCCGAGGCAGCGAGAGCTGTGCAGTTCATCCAGAGAGAGTGAAGAACAGTCAATGATCTGCTGGGCAGTCTTTACGATCCGCTGAAGTGTTTTCCTCTGTGCTGTTGTGCAGCTGGAAAACCACACGCAAAGGGAGTAGCACAGGATACTCTCAATAGAGCAGCGATAGAAGGACACCAGCAGTTTTTGGCGGATGTTATTTTTCCTGAGGACTCGCAGGAAATAAAATCTCTGCTGTGCCTTCTTCGCTAGCTCAGCTGTGTTCACAACCTAGGACAGGTCTTCCATGATGTGGACTCCCAGGAAGCGGAAGTCCACAACGAGCTCCTTCATCTTAATTGTGTTCAGGAGCAGGTTGTTGTCAGTGCACCATGCTGTCAGCCGCTCCACTTCGTCCCTGTAGGTGGACTCGTCCTCCCCAGAGATGAGCCTCACCACAATGGTGTCGTCTGCAAATCTGACGATGGTGTTGCTGTGGCGGGTAGGGGCGCAGTCATGTGTGTACAACGTGAAGAGCAGGGGGCTCAGCACACAGCCCTGAGGAGAGCCGGTGCTGATGCTGATGGCCGAGGAGATGTGAGGGCCTACCCTAACCCTTTGTGTGCAGTCTGTCAGAAAGTCTTTAATCCATATACAGGTGGAATACGGGAATCCCAGGACTAGCAGCTTGCACACCAATCTGGGAGGATTGTGTTAAAAGCAGAACTAAAATCAATAAAGAGGAGATGTGCATAGCTCCCTGGTGCCCCAGATGGGACAGGGTAGCATGGAGAGAAGCAGCAATAGGGTCCTCAGTAGACCTGTTAGCCCTGTAAGCAAATTGGTGTGCATCAAAGGTGGGAGGCATGAAGGACATGATGTGACCCTGGACCAGTCTCTCAAAACACTTCATCAACACCGGGGTGAGCGCTACTGGCCGATAGTCATTCAGGCAGGTTATGGGTGATTTTTTTGGTAAAGGGAGTAAGATGGAGGATTTCAGAACAGGGAGGAATTGAAATAATAGCTTAAAATGGGTGATTAGATCTTTGTACATTTATAAAGTTATTATCTATAAAAATTGTTTAAAAAGTTAACAACTACACTCATGTAAATAAAGTAAGAACATCTCATTAAATGATTTTTTCCTTTTTAACATATACGGTCAAAATTTGATCTTTATATTTTGTAGTCCTTTGTACAATTTAGATAAATATGAATGCAGAATTTGCATGTGGAAAACGTAAGTACAACTCTACAATTATTACTACATCAAATACCTAAAATTACAACCAGGGGCACTGGATCAGTTGCAGATAATCTACACATCTTTAGAGAGGATCTTAGAGGAGTCTGCCTTATTTAAACTACAGACATTAAGCTTGGTTTGCTCTTTGTTGTTGAAGTATGTGTTATCTGGGCCACCATTAAGGTATAATTAGGCATTTAGCTATGGTGCAGATCATAAGGAGGGAAAAACTCAGCCGCTACCAAACAGTTGGCTGGAACAATAATATACTTGGCCTAGGGCGCAAAATAACCTAGCACTAGAACTGTGTGTTATGACCATGTCTAGATCATAAGAACTCTCTGTGGCCTTCAGAAAGAAGGTTATAGATACATGTGACCTTAGAAAGTCTGGAAATCAACCATTCCACTGCCGGGAAGATCATTTACAAGTGGAGAAGTTTTCAAACATCTGTCAAGGTGTTCAGGCCAGGCCACCCAAGCAAGTTGAACCCAAGAGCAGAAAGCAAGATACTGAAAGAACTCTAGAAGAACACAAGTTTTATCACAGGACCTACTGGTAGCTCTTACCACTTTTGTTGTCAAAGTACATGCCTTTACCATTAGAAAGAGTCTGCATAAATTTGATCTACACGGGAGGCGTGCCAGGGGGAAACCTTTACTGTCCAGAAAGAACATCAGGGCAAGACTAAGGTGTTCTCATTAACACCAAGGCAAAGACAAAGATTTCCAGAAAAATGTGTTCTGGACAGATGTGGCACAGATACAAGTTATTATGTCCATAGTACCAGAAGGCATGTTTGGCAAGAACCAAAGACAGCATTTTATTAGAAGGACCTGACAACAACTGCTAAGCATGATGGTGGAAATGTGATTGTTTGGGGCTACTTTGCTGCATCAGGGTCTAAGCAGCTCATCATCACAGAATCCACTATAAATTCTCCATTGTGGAAGACGGTGCTTGAGGATAATGTGGGACCATCTGTGAGAAGATTGAAATGCAAATAAAAGTGGACCACACAATGTTACGATGATTCCAAACATACCAGTAAATTTACCAAGGAATGGCTAAAAAGGAAGAAATGGAAGATTCTGGAATGGTAATGTTAAAGCCTGGATATGAATCTGATCAAGATTCATTGGTGGAAATTTGAAATGGACTCTTTCCATGCAAGATACCCCTCAAAAACTGGAAAGCTGAAAGAATTCTGTATGGAGGAGTGGGAAAATGTTTCTCTCTGTTGATGTCAGAGACTGATAGACAGTTAAAGGAAATGCCTACATGAAATTGTTTCTGCCAAAGGGAGTAATACCAGCTATCAGAGCCAAGGGAGTATATAGTTTTTCCATAGAGGGAAATTGCATGTCTGATTATTTTTTGTTGAATAAATTATTGTAAAGTCAGATTTTATTTTTTTCCCCAATTACATCATCTTTATCTAATGATGCTGTTTAAATGAATATCAAATTTTGGTATGTCCACATATGTTAAAAAGGAAAAAACATTCCATAAGGTGTACTTACTTTTCCACATGATGTAAGTCTCCCTTTACTACTTGCTTTTTATCTTTTTGTTTTACCAAACCTGCAATTTTTACCTAGTTAAGGAATTAATTGTTAGGTCTGTGAAATAAGTATTTATCTTGAGACTGACCATAAACATTTTTTTGGCCAGAAGATCAACTGAGTTCTGCAGCTTGTCACATTGTATTTGCAGGTATAGTAAAAACAGCAGTATCCTAAATAAGGCAAATATTGCAAAGTAAGGACATACTTACTCATTTTTAATAAAGGTAGCACATTATACAATATCTGAATGCACCAGCGGTTTTCCTTGGAATATTCTGGTTTCCCTTCACTCCCAAGACATTCATACTGGTTAACTGGCTATTCTAAATTGGTGCATTGAGCTTAGGCAAATGTGTAAGTGTGCCCATGCAGTAGTCTGTGGAATTTGTGATCCACACAATGAAAACATTATGGGATAACCCCTATCTCATACGTACATGAAAATAACTCATACATATGGAATACTTTCATGTACATATGAGATGTTTTCATGTATGTACGAGATACTTTTACGTATGTACAAGTTAGATTACAAAAGGATGCTTCTGGTATACTGTACGTACGTGAAATTGTCTTTTGCCTATTAATATCCTATGCATATGTGAAAACATCTCGTACGTACATAAAAGTGTCCCAGACATATGAGATATTTTCACATACATACAGGAT
The DNA here is from genome assembly GCF_016835505.1 of Polypterus senegalus. Classification (NCBI taxonomy): domain Eukaryota; kingdom Metazoa; phylum Chordata; class Cladistia; order Polypteriformes; family Polypteridae; genus Polypterus; species Polypterus senegalus. The sequence continues at coordinate 68,473,342 of NC_053164.1, read as the reverse complement.
AAGGGTTATCCCATAATTTTTTCATTGTGTGGTTCAATGCTTCCGCAGTAGTCCAATGGAACTGCATTCAAGGTTGATTCATGCCCAAAGACTGAAAAGATGGGTACTAGCTCTCATGACCCTTAACATGATACATGGGTTAGAAATATGATTTGATGGAGTAATGATGGGTGCAATCCACAGCTCTGAATAGCACTAAAAGCCTTGAACACTTAATCCTGCATATTTCAATATAAAGCAGTTTAACATTTTCAAAACTGTTTAAAGGAATTTACCATCATGGGTGGCTGAAGCAGGGAATAACCCTGGAAAGAGCACCACTCTATCACATACTTTGTTGTATTAAATCTAAAAAAAATAAAATAATTACTCATACAGTGGTGCTTGAAAGTTTGTGAACCCCTTTAGAATGTTCTATATTTCTGCATAAATATGACCTAAAACATCATCAGATTTTCACTCAAGTCCTAAAAGTCGATAAAAAGAAACCAGATAAACAATTGAGACAAAAATATTATACTTGGTCATTTATTTATTGAGGAAAATGATCGAATACGTATTACATATCACAAACTTTCAAGCACTACTGTAGTTGACTTTGTATCAGCACAAGGAGTTTTATGAATTATTTCATTCATTTTGTTAATTGAGCCCACATTTTCAGTTTAGAGTCACTAGGATCTGTAATCTATCATGAAAACATCAGAAACAACACAGGGAATGATTTCCTACTCCTTCACAGATTGTCTAACTCAACACTTCAACTTCAACTTAGAATTTCACTTAACGTAACTTTATTGTTTTTGAGATATAGTAAGAAAAACAATGTACCTGTGCAAAACTCTATATGTACACGGCAACGACATGCTGATATTTTAGAAGTGTTTATTAAGAGTTTATTTCCTTTTTGTTTATGTTGTGAAATGTATGTGTAGGATGTTATGACATATTTGTGTGAAAACTCCAATGTGGGTGCCAACAGAAAATAATGAACCCATCAAGGTTAAATTAAAGAATTTTTACTCATGATGACCCATAGTGAATGTACAATTTTTATCTGTATCGATATTTGTCTGAAAATCCTCAAGAATCACAGCCAGGAACTTTCAGACACCTGGAGCTGTCAACGCTGTGTTTTGATGGGATCTGTTGTAGTTCAGAGGCGTAGCCTTTGTTGTAACCTGACTCGAACAAAGAGGCTCTCAAGGTGTAATTCACAAACTACACCAATAGATTCTGTGTTTATTTTAAGAGTGTTTTGCTGCAGCCTGTAGAAACAAGCAATTCACAAAAGTTGTTATTATCAACAATATGCATTTAAAGTGCAGGCATACCAAGCGCCTGTTGCTGGCACACTTTTATCTTCATGTTTTGTTCAGTTTACAGGCCAGTGTCCTTAAATACAGGATACAAGCTGCAAAAATTAAAGCTTCTTCAAGGTTTTACGACAAGCATATTATTTTCCTTGCTCTTAATTATTAAAAGAAAAGAAACTGACAAGTACCAACAAACTTCATACCAGTGGTGACCAACTCTGATCCTGGAGAGCCACAGTGGCTACAGGTTTTCATTCTAACTATCTTTTTAACTAGTGATTCGTTTTTGCTATAATTAATTTAATTTATGTGCTATTTAAGACTCAGGCCCTTTAAATCAGGGCTGAGCAACGCTGGTCCTGGAGGGCCACAGTGGCATCTGGGTTTTGTTTCAACCCAATTGCTTCATGAGAAATCATTCATTGCCTTGAAGCACTTATTACTCAAGTGACATTTTTCTGCTTCATTTTAGTTGTCTTGCTTGTTAAGATTTTGAACCCTTAATTTCTTATTTTAGTCTTAAACAGCTGTATTCATTATTATAACTGCTCCTTGTTAGCAATAAGATGTAAATAACAAAGGAACCAGCAGTTCTACAGCTAGCTTGTCTCCATTTCCACCCGTGTGTATTCATCATTCACTATTGGGTTCAACTAAGTACTCAGAAGGAAACTGAAGAAGTGAAAACTACTCATCCCTTTTGGCTTCAAATCACTAAGATGATACATGTATCATTAGAAAGGAAAAAAAATATGATTTAAGAATGAACTGACATGGTAGAGTTAAAACACTAACAAGCCATGAAATTAAATAAGATCTGTTATTGTTGAGCTTCTAATTAAGCAACTCAGTCAGAACAAAAACCTGCTTTATACCAAGATTGACAAGACCATACTATGTAAATCTACTTTATATATCTATAAAATCCTAAGCCTAAAAGTTCAACAGTGACGTTTTTAATGTCATGTTTTTTGTCATGCTTTAAATTGAGCTTATTTTAAAACCTACATATATATGTTTGATATCATTCTTTTCAGAATTTATCGAACTTTAATGTGATGTTGTTAGATTTTCAGATTCTTATTCGACTATTAAATTTATAAACTAAAAATATCAACAACTCACGTCTCACAAGACGGGTCTTCATGCCAAAAGATTTACCACAGCTGGGGCAGAAATAAAACACATGCAGTAGGACAACTGCTTTACAGGCTTTTAAATGTTCAAAGCGTTGCATGAGATGCTGCTCACGTGGCATGGCAGCAGCAGCAAGCCAGCAGCTGATCGAGCAAAGAGGAGGTAAAGAAAAAACTGTATTTGTTTCCCATTGTACCATCATTTAAGAGGGGTTTCGGAGGAGCGACCGCGTCTCCTTGGGGTGCGTTCGGCCCCCCTCTTCACAACGCGAGCAGCAGAGACGCGAAGTGGCTAGTGAGCGAAGCGAGCAGGGAGGAACACCCTAATATTATAAATACAGTGTGCGTGTTTGTTCTTTATACAATTCCACACTCTTGGTCCAATCTCAACAAATGTTTTGCACACATATCCCACTTTGTCAGGGAGAGATACCATGCTACTACAAAATTTTGATGCTGGGCGTACCTTTGTTTTTTTTTTAGTACAATGAATTTCAAGGACAGTGCCACCTGGTTGCTCACTGGTGTCATTGAGGTTTAGAACAAGCAAAACACCAGAACAGACTGAAGTTTGACTAGCAGACAAAATGAGCAGAGCTTAACATTACTTACCCAGGCAACACTGGGTTCTTCTGCTGCTAGTCTGATACACAAAGCTCAATGTGTGTGTGTGTGTGTGTTTGTGTGCGTTCTTTATACAGTTCCACACTCTTGGTCCAATCTCAACAAAGGTTTGCACATACAGTATGTCCGATTGTCAGAAAGAGACACCAGACTACTCTGAAATCAAAAATTTTGACCCTGTTGGTACCTTGTGGTAGTGGAGGGTCCTTTTTAGTGAGTTTTAAGGACAGTGCCTTTTTCTGGATTTTGAGCCCTGAAATAAATTAAATTAATGTCATTTGTCTCTGGGGAAATAGACTTTAAGAAAAAACATTTATAAAAGTTAGATAATTCTGCTTGAAAAATACTTAGCTGGGGGAAACCCCAGGTGCTGCAGCAAGTTTTTAAAAATATATTAGAAATTAGGTGTCTTGTTTAATATGTGAGTTGAAGAATTCAGTTAGGTTGATTTAATTAATTATTTAATTAAAACATTATCCTTGGCAACTATCAAAGGATACAGTAACTACACTCATTTATGCTATTTATGTACGATAAATATTTTGTTATAATTATTTCATTTACTCAGAAGACGTCACAGAAGTTAAAGTGCAAGGAGAAAAATAAAACAAGGATTAACTGTAACAATGAAATTGACAAACAAGCTGAAAACGGCAGATTCACTCTTTAAAATATATATATATTTTTATTTTTTTTTCTGTTGAAAGCATAACAACTGGTTGTCATCATACTCACAATTATTATGCATTGACAGGACATTAAAAGGAGCACAGAGGTCAAAAATATAAGTCTGTATGTTTTGCTGAGTAGTGACTGTACCTAGTCAGAAATAGCGGAAAGCATGTGAGTGTGGGTAACAGTGCAAATCTCCTCTCCCGTTTACATAATTGAATGAGTCACTCGTGGAGACTCTTGCTATCAAGCAGCATTTTACAAAAATAAATAACCCTAATAAAGAATCATTATCAAGTTTCCAGATGTTGTTCAAATAAACATTATCCTAGTCATTCATTTTTTTGAAACTCTCTTCATCCAATGTAGAAAATCCCTGAAGCTGGAAAGGGCCGAGGGGGAAATTCTCCTTGGACATGCCATCAAACACAGGCATTTAAAATATCCCAAATAAAAGCTAACATATTTAACAAAGAAGGTTCCCTCCCCCTCTTTGGTTTTTTACGGTATATGAATGCACACTTTCTGAGAGCAACTTCAAAGACAACATAAAGAATCAGAGGGACCTACTCCCAAGGAACAGGATTTACTTGTAACATTTCAGAATACAAAACTGCTTTTACTTTACTGCAAGTATTAAAAGATTACTTCTTTCGCTTCACATGTAATAATGCTGATTTACAGAGTGGGTTAATAATCATGAGATCAGTTTCCACTGCTTTTCATTCCAAATGAGGTATTGTGTTACACTATTTAACAACCACATGTATTCATTTGGGGTTGCATGGTGGTGGAGTGGTCGCTCTACTGCTTCCTAATAAAGAGGCCATGGTTCTCGATCCAGTTCCTCCCTGTGTGGAGTTTACATGTTCTTGTGGGTTTCCTCTGGGTGCTCTCGTTTCCTCCCACAGCCCAAAGACATGCAGGTTAGGTGGATTGGTGATGTTAAATTGGCCCCAGTGTGTGGGTGTGCGTATGTGTGTGTGTGCCAGTGTGTTCATCCTGCGATGGACTGGCACCCTTGTCCAAGGATTCTTCCTGCGTTGCACACCCTGCTCGGGATAAAGTTGGCCTGCAAAGTGGATAGTCGTATTTATTTTTAATCTATTTAATGAACATACTGTGTATATATATATATATATATATATATATATATATAGGCTTTTTAATGACTTTAAAGAATTACATTGGGATTTAAGAAAGTGACAATTTTCAAACTATTATGGACCAAATCATTACAGTGATGGTACTATGTTTTACATTTTAAATGGAGACATCATAGGTTAGAGTTAACAATAATATGTGCTAAGGTGTGTCCTGATGTAATACTCTTTTGAAAATTTCAGTTATTTGGAGGCAAAGTCCTGACTGGCTTTAAGCTGTGCAAAGTCAATTGACTCTATTGTGTGAAATTATGTTTGTTCTTTAAATATGCATTATATTTATTATATTTTAAAAGAAGATACATTTTATTATGGAATGTTATTTGCTCTTTTCGGACTACAAAATGACAACTTCTGACTACAAAATGACAACAGATACAGCTTTTTATGAGCTTCTGCTGCAAAAACAAATGTAAAGAGGCTCTTTTTGCTGTCCGTTATCTTAACCTGCAGCTGGGTTCTAGCAGATGGCCTCCAAAACATTATCAATAGGGGATAAAGGAGAAATTTACAAATGAGCAAACAAGCCACACGCTGAACACTGATAAGACACTGAGGAACTCTACCAAAGGAACAGACATCAACTTGCACATTTTCTCTCAGAAACACACCCACCACTTGCAAATGATCATCAATGTTCATTCAGTGTGATCCAGAGCTGTTCAGTGGATAAAGAACCAACACATGCAATTCCTGTTCTTGCTACGGACAAAAAATAAATCACAGACCAGCATAATGATATGACATGCCTTGCACGCAGATATTCACGTACAACAAATCAATTAAATAGCCAGGTGCAAATTCCAAGGCACAACACAGACAGAAAGACAAAAATAATCCTGTCTAAAAACAAACCCTTCTCTCAGACAGGCACATTGTCTAGGCCTGCCAGAAGATATAAATACAGACTCACAATTCAATCCTCTTAATTTACAGTATGGCAGACTCAAGAGTCCACCTTCTTTGTAGTAAAAAAATCTGCAAGCTTTCATGACCATCTGTCTGCTAACAAGACCTTCAGTAGCACATCACTTATTCCCACAAAGCATTGCTATCACAACAGCATCCCTTGATTAGGAAAAAAAAAAAACAAAATCCAAAACACAAGGTACTTTTCTTTTTGTAAGCATTTTAACACATTTTCTTCAATAGAAAGACAGGGGTTTTAAGGACCTAGAAAAGAAAAGAGTGTTATATTAGTACAATAAATGCATCATTATTATATATTCATTTAATAGTATACTCATTTTTATTTCACCATCAGTCTTTCATTTTGACAAATTTAGCACTGCACCATAGCTACCTAACAAGTAAAGGAAAAATTGCTCTAGTTATGGAGTCTAAATAGAGTGTAGTTTAATATCAAATTACTATTGAGAAACCCCCCTTGAGGGGTGGCATGGTTGGCACAGTGGGTAGAGCTGCTGCCTTGCATTTAGGAGACCCAGATTCGATTCCCGAGTCCTCCTTGCGTGGAGTTTGCAGTGTCTGCGTCTCCGGGTGCTCCAGTTTCCTCCCACAGTCCAAAGACATGCAGGTTAGGTGCATTGGCGATGTGTGCTTGGTGTGTGTGTCCTACGGTGGGCTGGGGCTTGTTTCCTGCCTTGCTCCCTGTGTTGGCTGGGATTGGCTCCAGCAGACCCCCCATGACCCTGTAGTTAGGAGGTTGGATAATGGATGGATACTTACCATGAGAAACTTATTTTTGTGAAAGTTGTTTGCTTCACTTATCCTTCTGCAAAGGAAAACCATACATGTAAATTATGTAGACAGGACAGGGCTAAGACAGAATAGTGAGCAGGCAAGCACTTACCTTGTCACCTTCGGGAGAAGCTGTAGAAAAAAATAATGAAAAGATGTCAATTTAAGAGCAATGCCAAAATTTACCAAAATATGTGAATTTTCCATATCACCTTTGCATATTTATCACTGTATAAAAAAGTAGTAACTTGAGAACATCATATATTATAGTTGAGTATTATATATAATTACCTTTTGTAGAAAACACCCAATAAATCAGTTTGAGTAGGCCGTATGAAATAAAAGCCACAATAAACATTCCAACTGCATCTTCAATGGATGGTCCTGATGCTCCTGTGGAAATAACGACATCCTGTTTACTGAGTTTGTAAAAGTGAGTTTGAAAATTCTCACATATCTGGATTTTTACACAAAAAATACATTCCATGAGCAAAAAAGTCACACAGAACCTTGGCATATATTAGTTTAAATTACAAATAAAAAAAGATTTTTTATGATCAAATGTATGACTCTTGAAATTTACCGAAAAACGACTCACAAAAGTAACCTACAGCTTGAATAATGTAATAATATTTGAGCCTGTGCAAGCAATTTACTGAAAATTAGCAGCAGTTTGCCAAATCTTGGTCTACACTCTCATTTTTGAATTAGTTTGTAACAAATTAATTCTGTGTAGAATCCATTCATATAACAGATTGAAGGTGCACAATAACCTCCGGCAAAATATGCCTCAGGTATGTACATGACTCACACAGGATGAATTCCTTCGGTTCAACAGCATTTCACACAATGACTCCCTGACACAACTTTTCAAAGCCTCCTACATGAAAAAAGGTTAGTGCTGCCATCATGTGGACAAAGCTGGAGCTATACCAGAAAGCAATGTGTTTGCAGCAAGAGAAGACATTGTTACACATATAAAAAATAACTGACAATTAGTTTTATCATTAGTACACACACTGAAGATCAGTAACAAGGTAAAGAATTACCTTTACTGGTACACAAAATAATAAGAATTTAGCAGCATCCCACAGAGTTCAAAATGCTTATGGCTCTATTCAAACAAGATATTCTGAAAGTGACAGTAGTTCCTAAGTTTTCTTTAAAACATAGCAGTATGGTACATATATAAAAGTTAGACAAAATTAAGCAGTTTGTAGAGCTTGACCTTTAAGCATATGATACAAAAGAATTTAAAGAAACACAAGGCAGAAGACCTTAACTTGCATTTACAATGTGACAACACTTTTTACTTATCCATCTTTCCATTTCATGAACTTGCTATACTCATTACAGCATTAAAGTGAACTGGAGTCTATACTGGAAGGACCATGTGTAATTCAGGAATGAACTCTGGCCTGAAGGCAGGTTCATTGAGGAGTCTGGGGACACGTTTTATTTTTAATACTAAATCTCAATTTGCCTGAAACAGGTCCTGTTTTGCATTTTTACCTTATTATAATGTTTCTACTGATTCATCAGAATTTGCCCAAGGAGAGAGTAAAAATAAACTAAAATCAATTCAATTTACTTGAATGGTAATTACGGCCACAAGGTCAATTTTACATGTGCCAAATTAATTAATAGCATATCATTGGCAGGGGCGAAGAAGACTGGTATCCCTAGAGGGAAAACAAGCTCCAAACAAAGGGCTTCGTAGCTAGGAGTCAAGCCAGAATCCAAATGCTGTCAGGCAGTAATGCTGCCTGTTGTGCCATAGTGCAGACTTAAATAATTTATCCAGTTTTCAAAAGACCTTATCTAGTTTAGGCTTGCTTGGAGCAGATGCTCTCAGCAGCACTGAGAACAAATATTGGAGTCGATGCCAGTCCTCTAGAAAGCACAGTTAAGCATGCCTACACATACACTCACTCATGTTACGCTAATTTATAGCTGCCAATTAACATAAAAGACGCATCTTTTGAAATGTGTGAGTATATCTGAACACCCGGAGGAATGCCCACAGACACATACATAATGTACAGATTCTGCGCAAAAGGTGACTGGGCCATTATTTTATCCCAAGGCTCTACAACTGTGAAGTTTGGAGTTTTCTCTATGAACATAAGCAGCATTGGCTATTGTAATGCTTTACTATGTAGCCGTTCAAATCATTCGTTTATATCTCTACAGTTATGTTACCATAATAAAGCAATGATCATAAATAGGACTCGTATGTACAGTTGAATAATTCTAATTCAAACCTACCATACCATTTCCTAAGTCTGCTTAATCCTGAGCAGGGTTATGGGATGGGGGTAGGGGATGGTTGGAGACAGATGAAGCTCTATGGCCAATTTATTCCTGTACAATAAGAAAACAGCAAACAATGCTGTTTCAATTAACAATACATTCTTTTTTTTGTTGAAATTAAAAGTGGAATAGTCAGGCCAGTACCCCAACTCTTGAACCCATGTCCTATCCATTTCTGACAATATATAGATCAATTCAACAAAATATTAACCAAAATATAATATTCATCATACATGAAAATTTGTATGGTGGAATGTTAAAGGCCTCAGTCACAAACTCAAGGGGAAGATTTAGACATGCCCACGAGACAAGAGCTTATGCAAAGAGACTTGGAAAAGTCCTGCATGATTATGTCAGACACATTTCTCGTAGAGAGAAAGAAATGATATTCACTCATGGGTAGTTATATGTTGCGTTGTCACAATGTAATTACAAACATGGAATCAAAATTCAATGCAATATTGATGAAAAGGTAAAAGCAAAAAGAGATCAAATATGTGGACATAGCTGATATGACAGAAATGTCTGTGCAAAATGCAGATCACGCGGTACGGCAGCAGCAGCAAGCCAGCAGCTGATTGAGCAAAGAGGAGGTAAAAAAAAACTGTACAGTATGTGTTTCCCATTGTATCACTGTTTAAAAGGGGGAGTCAGAGGATCAATCACGTCTCCTTGGGGTGCATTTAGTCCCCCTCTTCACAGCATGAGCGGCAGAGATGCGAAGTGGTTGGTGCGTAGAGCGGTGGGCGGTGGAGAGGGGAATGGACAAACAAAGCAAGCAAGGGGCGAAGCCCCCTAGTTTTCTTAGAAAATAATGTATTTCCATAAATATGTAGAGCAACACTTTTCAGAAACGATCAAAGTATATCTTGGGGACAAATTACTTAATTTGTATGACTGACCAAGAACACAACTTACACAAGAGTATGCTGTACAAAAAACAGGTTGTTGTCACAAACAGAATTTAATCTTCTGTACACAAATAAAACAGAATGACCAATTATTAAGTCACGTCGTTCTTATTATAAGCATGGAGAAAAGCCAAGTAAGATTTTAGCTAAAAACACAGAGAAAGGAAATGTGGAATGCATTTCTGGAGGCTAATGATACTAACTAATATTCAGAGAAAACTGATCTGCCACAGACTGATACATTGCCTGTAGATGTGCTGGGCAGATCATTGAGGCTCACCAAAATCCAAGATACTTTGCATTTGTTGCGAGGCAAAAAGCTGTGGGTAAAGATGGCTGATGCTTGAAACTTAAAAAAATATATATATATAAACTGCTCAAAAAAATTAAAGGAACACTTTGAAAACACATCAGATCTCAATGGGAAAAAGAAATCCTCCTGGATATCTATACTGATATAGACTGGGTAATGTGTTAGAAACGAAAGGATGCCACATCGTTTGATGGAAATGAAAATGATCAACCTACAGAGCCCTGAATTCAAAGACGCCCAAAAATCAGAGTGAAAAAATTATGTGGCAGGCTAGTCCATTTTACCAAAATTTAATTGCAGCAACTCAAAATTGTACGCAGCACTTTGTATGGCCCCTGTGTTCTTGTATACATGCCTGACAACATCGGTGCATGCTTCTAATGAGATGACAGATGGTGTTGTGGGGGATCTCCTCCCAGATCTGGACCAGGGCATCACTGAGCTCCTCGACAGTCTGAGGCGCAACCTGGTGGCATTGGATGGACCAAAACATAATGTCCCAGAGGTGTTCTATTGGATTTAGGTCAGGAAAGTGTGGTGGCCAGTCAATGGTATCAATTCCTTCATCCTCCAGGAACTGCCTGCATACTCTCACCACATGAGGCCAGGAATTGTCGTGCACCAGGAGCCACTGTACCAGCATAGGGTCTGACAATGGGTCCAAGGATTTCATCCTGATACCTAATGGCAGCCAAGGTCCTTTGTCAAGCCTGTAGCGGTCTGTGTGACCCTCCATGGATATGCCTCCCCAGACAATCATTAACCCACCACCAAACTGCTCATGCTGAATGATGTTACAGGCAGCATAATGTTCTCCATGGCTTCTCCAGACCCTTTCACTTCTGTCACGTGCTCAGGGTGAACCTGCTCTCATCTGTAAAAAGCACAGGGCACCAGTGGTGCATCTGCCAATTCTGGTATTCTATGGCGAATGCCAATCGAGCTGCATGCTGCTGGGCAGTATCCCATAAGTTTCACTGACTTTATGCTATACTCTGATTAAAAAGTGTTCCTTTAATTCTTTTGAGCAGTATATATATATATATACTATATATATTTACAGTATATATATATATATATATATATATATATATATATATATATATATATATATATATATATATATATACACAGTGGTGTGAAAAACTATTTGCCCCTTCCTGATTTCTTATTCTTTTGCATGTTTGTCACACAAAATGTTTCTGATCATCAAACACATTTAACCATTAGTCAAATATAACACAAGTAAACACAAAATGCAGTTTTTAAATGATGGTTTTATTATTTAGGAGAAAAAAATCCAAACCTACATGGCCCTGTGTGAAAAGTAATTGCCCCTTGTTAAAAATAACCTAACTGTGGTGTATCACACCTGAGTTCAATTTCCGTAGCCACCCCAGGCCTGATTACTGCCACACTTGTTTCAATCAAGAAATCACTTAAATAGGAGCTGCCTGACACAGAGAAGTAGACCAAAAGCACCTCAAAAACTAGACATCATGCCAAGATCCAAAGAAATTCAGGAACAAATGAGAACAGAAGTAATTGAGATCTATCAGTCTGGTAAAGGTTATAAAGCCATTTCTAAAGCTTTGGGACTCCAGCGAACAACAGTAAGAGCCATTATCCACAAATGGCAAAAACATGGAACAGTGGTGAACTTTCCCAGGAGTAGCCGGCCGACCAAAATTACCCCAAGAGCGCAGAGACGACTCATCCGAGAGGTCACAAAAGACCCCAGGACAACGTCTAAAGAACTGCAGGCCTCACTTGCCTCAATTAAGGTCAGTGTTCACGACTCCACCATAAGAAAGAGACTGGGCAAAAACGGCCTGCATGGCAGATTTCCAAGACGCAAACCACTGTTAAACAAAAGAACATTAGGGCTCGTCTCAATTTTGCTAAGAAACATCTCAATGATTGCCAAGACTTTTGGGAAAATACCTTGTGGACTGATGAGACAAAAGTTGAACTTTTTGGGAGGCAAATGTCCCGTTACATCTGGCGTAAAAGGAACACAGCATTTCAGAAAAAGAACATCATACAAACAGTAAAATATGGTAGTGGTAGTGTGATGGTCTGGGGTTGTTTTGCTGCTTCAGGACCTGGAAGGCTTGCTGTGATAGATGGAACCATGAATTCTACTGTCTACCAAAAAATCCTGAAGGAGAATGTCCGCCCATCTGTTCGTCAACTCAAGCTGAAGCGATCTTGGGTGCTGCAACAGGACAATGACCCAAAACACACCAGCAAATCCACCTCTGAATGGCTGAAGAAAAACAAAATGAAGACTTTGGAGTGGCCTACTCAAAGTCCTGACCTGAATCCAATTGAGATGCTATGGCATGCCCTTAAAAAGGCGGTTCATGCTAGAGAACCCACAAATAAAGCTGAATTATAACAATTCTGCAAAGATGAGTGGGCCAAAATTCCTCCAGAGCGCTGTAAAAGACTCATTTCAATTTATCGCAAACGCTTGATTGCAGTTATTGCTGCTAAGGGTGGCCCAACCAGTTATTAGGTTCAGGGGGCAATTATGTTTTCACACAGGGCCATGTAGGTTTGGATTTTTTTTCTCCCTAAATAATAAAAACCATCATTTAAAAACTGCATTTTGTGTTTACTTGTGTTATATCTGACTAATGGTTAAATGTGTTTGATGATCAGAAACATTTTGTGTGACAAACATGCAAAAGAATAAGAAATCAGGAAGGGGGCAAATAGTTTTTCACACCACTGTATATATATATATATATCGTTAGAAATATTAGTAATGTTAATGCTAGCTATATTTGAGAATGCTAGAGGAGATAAGATGGTACCTCAAAGCACCCCAATGCTAAGCATTGATTACTGTGGTAAGAGTGATTCAAAACCTTTTAACTGCCCCCTTAAAGTTCAGTATCAGTAATGAATAATGACATTAAGATTCTACTGAATTTTTAATCAAAATAGTAAAGTAAATGCTCAGTTCAATAATACTACAAAATTAAACTGGATTAGTTAAAGTAAACATTTATTGTCAAACTTTGAATGAACATTTAATGTGGACTACAACCCTTCGGTATGTGAGCTTCCAAAGCAGAAAATGTTTTGAAGTTGTAGAACAGGGATATCTCTTCACTCCGCTATACAAATCTGTGTTTAGACCCAATACTTGTGCTAGGATCCAACTAATATTTTCTAGAAGTCTCTTTTCGAGTAAACAATATATATTCATATATCTATTCTTATTAGCACACAGAATCAGAAATTCTGTTGATTATTGCCAATGCTTTTTGTTATTGCTTTGGAACCACTGGCTGTTCATCATAGGCAAGAGTCAGAGATAAAGGGAATTATAAGAAAAGGAATGGAACAAAAACTATTTGTATTGAAGACATGATTCTCTTCATTACTGATCCAAACTCATTACTACCAATCATGATTAATATGTTGAATTAATTTTAAGAGATCTCTGACGTGAAAATGAATTTGAATCAGACTGTAACTTTCCTGCATATCACATTAGACTGCCTTCCTAGAACAGTGAAAGTACTTTCAGAATTTGGTAAGAACAAATGCTGGTCTGAAATAAGACTGCTGTGTCTACTTTCTTTCTGATGTTTTAATATATGTGAGGAACCATTTTATAATAGGATTTTTGTTCACATGGCTCCTATATTGCTGATTATTATTTGAAAGCATCTTAAGTCTCTTTTGAAAATGTAGTTTTGATTGTATTATTGATTAGATATGTTGCAAATATTACAATGTGGTCTTTAAGCTCAATAACGTTACATTAAAATATATAATTTAGTAACAAAATGTATATGTACCTAAAACTAATTTTAATGTTTATTTTAGCATATACTCTTAAAATAAACAATATTAACATAATATTATATTTAATTCATGCTAATGTTTTAAAAACAAGCAGTTTGTAAGAAAATAATTAAAAGTAATACTTTCAAATATTTCAAAACGACAGTCATTAACGTATTAATTAGCAAACATCTTTTCAAAATGGTGAAATGCCACACTCTGTGGCAAAAAAAAAATCCAATACAGTATACAATAATAGTTCACTCGCCTGCAACCTGAAGTACAACGGATTTCTTGCTGCTGGAACCTAGGTGAGTTATCAGACAGGAGTACTGGGTCAGATGATCTTGTGTTTCTGGTATGATGCGAATGGAACTGGTTTGAGAGAAGGTGCCTTCTATACTCTGACGGTGTCCAGAAAGTTGAGCTCCAGTCAAAAACTCTGCAGGTTCCCCATTTGCAGGTTTAGCCATCCACTTTATTTCTACATCTAGAGGGTAGTAGCCTGAAGCCTCACAGGTAAGTACAGCCTCATGGCCAGGGGCTGCCCAAAATGGTGAAGGTACTAAAGACAAACGTGGTGGTTCTGTTTGAAGACAGAAAAAACATTAATGCCTAAGTGAACTTAACGTTAAAAAAAAAAACATTTTTCAAAGTAATTAAAATCCTGACACTTAGTCTATATTTTTGTACATTTGGTTAGGATCAAACAGTTAATTGTGATCTATGTGGAGTCTGCACTTTCTTTCCTTCTACATCCCCAAACATTGAATGTGAGTGTTTGTGTACATTTGAGTGGAACATGTGATGGACTGGAATCCTGTCCAGGACTGTTTTCTGCATCATGTCCAGTGCTGCTGGAAAAGCCTCTCAATAATAATGAATTGGAATGAGCAGTTTTTGAAATGTTGCTATGTCAGGTTAAGTTGGATAAAACTTTTTATGCAACAATATAATGTAATATTTTTAGACTTTGGAATTAAAGAGAGATTAACATGGATGTGACATGCTCATTTCACACACACTACCCTCCACCAAGTAACTGAAATAGGGTCCATGTACAATGGGTTGACATTGCTACTCAAGGTGTCATCCATTTTATAGGCTGAAAAAATATATTATAGAAGTTTTATACAATCAGGTTTTAAAACAAGACATTCAATATACATTTTATTTTGCTAAGTGTGATATTACTGCTATTTTTAATTTTATTCCAGTTACACTGCTTAATAATAATATTTGTCATAATACAGTAGCATCACTTTAGATTGCTGTTCATTCAACAATATCAGTAAAATGTACTGCTGTCATCATTAAGAGTCCTACAAAATATGTTCAAAGAGTCACATCTCTTGCAAAGTTATCATGGCTTTGCCTTTTAAACATGTGAGACACCATTATAGACAATAATAATACTAATAATAATTCTTTGCATTTATATAGCACTTTTCTCACTACTCAAAGTGCTCAGCAATTGCAGGTTAAGGGCCTTGCTTAAGGGCCCAACAGAGCAGAGTCCCTATTGGCATTTGAGGGATTCGAACCAGCAACCTTCCGACTGGCAGTGTGGATCCCTAGCCTCACAGCCACCACTCTGCCACATATTTTAATACATAACCCTAGGAATGCTGGAATGTTACTTTTGCACTTAACCTGAGAACTATACCAATGGAAGCATCTGCTTTTAATAAATGTTTCTGTTCCTTCCAAGAAGTCTTTGAGGTTGAGTTTTAAATAGGTTATGATAGATTGTGCATGGGAATGAAGAGTGTAAAACCTCCACTATACAGAATGGGTTTTAAGAGCTAAAATTATAAAACAGGTTACTCAAATTCAACTCAGTTCCAACTATAGAAAGATGATTTTGTAGTTCTTTAGATTTACCATTTACCTATAATTTCCAGTTCCATGGCAACCTGAGCCAGCAGGTATGGTCGGTAGATGGTGCAAATATAGGTACCTCCATGGCGAATGGACACATTTTTGATAAGCAGTGAGGCATTCCTTGACCCATGCAGGTTGGTAATGTCAACTTCAACATCATCTTTTGTGATATATTTTTCATGCAGTTTGTCTAATTTGGCATCATAAGCCAAAAGGAGTCTCCCCTCTCCTCTGTATTGGTAGCGCCATTCAAGGGAAAATTCAGAATTCTCTTCCTCTTGTGGAAGAGTGAAACCACAATCTAGTAATACATCTTGTTTCAGCTTTGTCTGAAGAACTGGAGTGTGAGTGTAGACATTCATAACAGCTGTGAAAAAAAATGATACTTTAATCTCACTTCTCTTTATATAGGTAAGAATTTGTCATAATATAATATAATATAAAACAGAATATAATCTTCTTCTTTTGGCTGCTGTTTCCTGTTAGGGGTCACCACAGTGGATCATCTTCTTCCATATCTTTCTGTCCTCTGCATCTTGTTTTGTTACACCCATCACCTGCATGTCCTCTCTCACCACATTCATAAACCTTCTCTTAGGCCTTCCTCTTTTCCACTTACCTGGCAGCTCTATCCTTAGAATCCTTCTCCCAATATACCCAGTATCTTTCCTCTGCACATGTCCAAACCAACACAATCTCGCCTCTCTGACTTTGTCTCCCAACCGTCCAACTTGAGCTGACCCTCTAATGTACTCATTTCTAATCCTATCCATCCTCGTCACACCCAATGCAAATCTTAGCATCTTTAACTCTGCTACCTCCAGCTCTGTCTCCTGTTTTTTGGTCAGTGCCACCATCTCCAACCCTTATAACATAGCTGGTCTCACTACCGTCCTGTAGACCTTCCCTTTCACTCTTGCTGATACTCGTCTGTCACAAATCACTCCTGACACTCTTCCCCACCTACTCCACTCTGCCTGCACTCTCTTTTTCACCTCTCTTCCACCATCCCTATTACTCTGTACTGTTGATCCCAATAATATAATATAATATAATATAATATAATATAATATAATATAATATAATATAATATAATATAATATAATATAATATACAGTAATCCCTCGCTATATCGCGCTTCAACTTTCGCGGCTTCACTCTATCACGGATTTTAAATGTAAGCATATCTAAATACATATCACGGATTTTTCGCTGGTTCGTGGATTTCTGCGGACAATGGGTCTTTTAATTTATGGTACACGCTTCCTCAGTTTGTTTGCCCAGTTGATTTCATACAAGAGTCCCTATTAGCGGATGGCTGAGAAACTACCAAATCAGAGCACGTATTACATATTAAATAAAACTCCTCAATGATATACGTTCGCACATTTCAAAGCTCTAACAACCCGTATTGATTTTTGATTGTTTGCTTTTCTCTTCGCCTGACGGAGGGGGTGTAAGCAGAGGGGCTGTTTGCTTAGAAGATACGGATGCTCCTCTAAAAAATGCTGAAAAGACTACCTTCACATTGATCCCTTCACTGCGGCGGCTTTATCGCGGTGCTTCGTTTACTTAAAAGCACAACGGCCCCATTGATTTTTGTTTACTTTTCTCTCTCTCTGATATTCTCTGCTCCTGATGGCGCTCCTTTGAAGAGAAGATATGTTTGCATTCTTTTAATTGTGAGAAAGAACTGTCATTTCTGTCTTGTCATGGAGCACAGTTTAAACTTTTGACTAAAGGGTGTTATTTCATGTCTAGATGGCTCTAATCGTATTTAGAAAGTCGTAAACAGGTTTTCTATGCCCTAACTGTAAAAATATTTATAAATAAAGAATCCTACTTCGTGGAAATTCATTTATCTGTCTGGAGCGGATTAGCGCGATAAACAAGGGTTTACTGTATAACTGTGCATAGAATATTTATAAACAGTGTGAGAGAGTTTCTAAGGGCTTAAAATATATAAAAATAACCATACAAACATATGATTTCTACTTTGCAGATTTTCACCTATCGCGGGGGGGTCTGGAACGCAACCCCCACGATCGAGGAGGGGTTACTGTAATCCTCTTTAATAAAACCCCTGTGTGCGTCCAGGTGTCCGTGTGTGTCTTTTGGTGAAGTGCGCATGTGCGAGGCTCGGTGCAACACGCATGACCGGCATCGTGGACGCACACACACTGGAAGCTGAGCACACAGTGAATGGCGTAGCCGCAGTCGCGCATGATAAGCAAATAAAGGACATCATTGCTGGGGAAACCGTGGACGCACACACACTGGAAGCTGGGCACACAGTGAATGGCATAGCCGCGGCCACGCATAATAAGCAACTAAAGGACAGCATTGCTGGGGAGAGTGCTGATTGGGTAGTCGCAGCCGCGCACATAAAATCCATTGCTGGGGAGACGCCACGCATACTGCCCCGTGCATGTTTACTAACTAACTATCCACTAACAACATGCCACCCAAAAAAAAAGGACACGTCAAGTAGGACAAAAGACACAGACACTCAAATCGTATATAAGCAACATCTCCTGGAAGAACGGTCAGCTCAGCAAGTAAACATCAACAAAAGAAAGGCTGAAAGACAAAGAAAAATACGAGCAAATAGATCGATTGTAAAAAAGAAAATGAGCGTCAGAATATTCCCCGTATTGATTTGGCTCTATCCTCTACTAATTTACCCTTTACCATAAGAAGGCGACAATTTCCAGTTACATTAGCCTTTGCCATAACAATTAATAAAGCTAAAGGGCAAACCTTAGAAAAAGTTGCCATTTACTTGCCAGAACCAGTATTCAGCCACGGTCAGTTATATGTTGCATTATCAAGAGTTAGAAGTTTTCCAGATGTTGTTGTCAATGTTGTAGATGGTCCTGAACCAGAATTTTTACAAAAAATGTTGTCTATAATGAAATTTTATTGAAAAATTTCCTCAGGTAAAAAAATAAAATAAAAACATTTTCCTAAATATCTTCTTCAGATATTGTGTATTACAGATTGTTATAAAGTTTTACACTAAGGCAATATTAATTATACTTACTGTATTGTCATATACATTTCTATTTTATTTTTAATATTATTTTACTTTAGGCTTCTTGCAAAAATATTTTTAACAAAAAAATTAAGACAACAAACAGAATGAGGTCAAGGTCCCTTGCCATTTAATTTAGACTGTTCCTAATAATGTTTATGCAATACTGTTCTAGTGCCCGTTATTGTAACGGGCTTAATGTCTAGTAATATAATAAAGGAGAAGTGTCTGTGTTTTCTGTATGTCCATCCTGTTGCTATATATCTGCTGTATTCCATTGCCATGTACTATATTAAAGAAGAAAGTAAGAAGTTTAAAAGGACTGATCAGGAGAATTACATGGTTGAAATAAACAAAACTGAGGTCAAACCTGCAGAAAGTATTCAAATGACAAATTGTAATGCAAAACCAAAATTCAAAGTCTTAATTTAAGCAGGGATCTAATATCTAAGGAACAAAGAGAGAGTTGCATGTAATTGCTAGTAAGTCTATCAAATCTCTGATAATTTTGTGCTTATGAGGTGTGACCTTACATACTGTTGCTCCTGATAATATCATCAAGTCATACTCCCAGTGCATAATCAGAGTGTTACCGAGGCAACAGGCAACACAACGCTCTTAAAATGGCAGTGAACATAATGTTATTAAATTACCAACTATAAAATAAAGTCCCACACCAAAAAAAATAAGAAGAACAGGTTGTATGGGTATGAAAACCCCAGAAAAGAATTTTTAGGCTTATGCAAGACTCAAGAAAAATAAACTAAAAATGTTAATTACAACAGTATGTGATTTGTCAAAGCAGTGCTAATATTTATGATGTGCCATCTGTTAGAATGAAAAGTGCAATGAATTTTATTACTAAATGCATTATAAACTACATTCCAATAGATATTAATGCTGAATTTTACTGAGATCTACATTGATTACTATCTTAGATGGATAGCACAGATAATATAATATAATATAATATAATATAATATAATATAATATAATATAATATAATATAATATAATATAATATAATTATCTACTGGACTTAATATTTTTATATTCAGTCACCTGTGGCTTCTGTTGTCCCTACAGGTAAACGTAAAATACTGGATACAGCCAACTTGTTTTTCAAACCCTGGATGGAGGAGGATAACCAATCAGCTGTAAGGTAAGCAGGACTTGTGTCTGGACTTGTTAGAGACAGTGTCCAGTCCACCATGGCAGGATGAGGTATGAATGGGTTAATTTCACACTCTGGCTTTTCAACTGCACCAGCCACAGGTTGCAAATCTGAACTACAAAGGGTACCAGTTGAATCTGTGAAATTAAATACAAAGAGACAGTTATTATTGCAGACAAGAAACAGAATGGTCCCTTATCAACAATATCATATAAAAATGAGTTTCTGCTATTCTTCTCACCTACAATACGGTAGACCCGATTTGGATTGATGCCCACTGGAGGGTTCTGGGTATTATAAGCCAGGTTAAATCCTGTGGTTATATACAGAAAAGATTTCTCCTGGCTCATCGCAGACGGGAAGCTTCCAGCTCGACTTGATTTTTCCTCCACATACCAGCACTCAAGAGCTGGGCATCTTGCAAAGCAAAGCGGGGCTGCAGAAAGGTGCAGACCACGAACATATTATAAAATCATTATAAACTGAAACAACCACAATCAAGTTAATAATGTTCACAGTATTACTACACAATTTACAAAAACTGAAAACAAAATAACAATGATAAAGTACAGCACATGAACTTCAAGGACATTTTGTTTGAAAACTGTTCATTCCTGCTTATTTTGTCACTTCCTGTTCACCTAATGGTTCAAAAATGTAACCCAGAATTTGACCGTCTTCAGAATGTTGCTGTTAACTACACTACTCAGTATCTTGTTCTGTATTTCCCAATATTTGTACAAAATATACCCTTAATCAAAAAACCATCTACTGTGTATTCTGTGGCCAGGGCCATGGAAGAGCATCAACCCAGCAGCAGGACCAGTATCTGATCTTTTGTGTGAGGAGAAACAGGAGCAGCACTGCCAGAAGTCTACATAATGACCTCCAGCTGGCTACTGGCATGCATGTTTTTGACCAAACTGTCAAAAACAGACGCCATGAATTCTGACTCCCTCATTGTGTGTAAGAAGTGTTTGAAGACTTCTTTGATGAATTTTTGTCGTACTGATACTAACTAGCTGTTAGGTTTTATAGCTTAAGAATTGCAGCAAGTTTGAGTTTAGGTCTGAGCTCTTCACTTGTGATGATCAATTTTGCAGAATTCTCCTATAATACTTGTTCCCAAACAACTCTCCAGACTGATGTTTACTTGATTACGTTGACCTCTTCTATAAGTGACTTTGTATAAAAGTATCTGCTAGGCAAATAAATGTCAATGTAAAGATATACTCTGTACAGTCACAGTGTGTCCATGCCAGAGTACACCAGTTAACTCCCACATCCAAAAGATGTGCAAGTTAGGTTGACTCGTTACTGTAAATAAGCCTAGTATGAATGTTTATGGGTGAGTGAGTAGGCCCTACTTAGAATATCTGGCACCATGTCTTCCTGAAATTAAATAAACTTTTTCAGAAAATGAATCGCATTACATGTACCATAGGGTGGCGCAGTGGTAGCTCTGCTGCCTTACAGTAAGGAGACCTGGGTTCACAACCCGGGTCCTCCCTGCGTGGAGTTTGCAAGTTCTCCCCGTGTCTGCGTGGGTTTCCTCCCACAGTCCAAAGACATACTGTACAGGTTAGGTGCATTGGCGATCCTAAATTATCCCTAGGGTGTGTGTGTATCTGCCCTGGGGTGGGCTGGCACCCTGCCTGGGGTTTGTTTCCTGTGTTGGCTGGGATTGGCTCCCGCAGAGATAAGATATAGCGGGTTGGATGATAACTGACTGATGACATGTACCATTAGTCTTTACCTCTATTTGCATTAAATTTAAGGCCACATATCTACCTATATGAGAATTTTGCTCATGTACCCTGTTATGAATCTAAGTATATTGTATCTGTTAATGTACCCAATCAGTATTTTTGACTAATTTGATGCTTACTGTATATTTTTAATTTAAATTGTATATCTAAATTGAAAATTAGAGCAAATATTATGGAAACAGGACCTTCAGCTCATCAGACTTGTCCATCCTGTTTACAGTTTGTCTAAAATACAATTAAGTTGAGATCTGAAGCTCCCTACAATACTACTCTCCACCACACTGCTTTATGTGAAAGAAAACTGTAATATTTATATGAAATCAGCCCTTAAAAACCTTTCAACCTTATTCTTGTGTTCTTGTTAAAGAATTTATGTTAAAAAATACCTGAGCTCTACCATTCCTATTCCTTTCATAATCTGAAACACTTGTATCGCTTTGTCTCCTAAGCTCCATTTGCCTAATTTGTAAAAGGTAAAGACCATAGTCCTAAGTCCATAATTAACCTCTAGTAATGTTAAACAGGTTTCTGCTCACCATAGCTCATTGTTCTTTTTGTGTTCTCACCAATTCCATCTGTCCATCTGAACAGTGCTACATTGATCTCCCTTATACTGGAGCTAATCTTTTTAAATCCATCAACATCAGTACTTACCAAAAAAAAAAAGATATTCAATACAAGGAATACTTGTTTTGCTCATCTAGCATTTTGGTTTAGTTATACATGCAGAGACTACAGAGATCCAGAATATTTTAATAACATTAATTATTCCAA
This sequence comes from Polypterus senegalus, assembly GCF_016835505.1. NCBI lineage: Eukaryota > Metazoa > Chordata > Cladistia > Polypteriformes > Polypteridae > Polypterus > Polypterus senegalus. The sequence continues at coordinate 68,450,755 of NC_053164.1, read as the reverse complement.
ATCAATTTTATTTTTGCAAGGGACAGTGAAGGGTAAATGTAACAGAAACATTTAAATGGTGTTGAAAGTCATGGTGCATAAACACACATCAATTGTAAATTTCAGATTATCATGCAAGTTTTTTTCCAAACCTTCACAAGTATCAACCAAATACTTCATATAATAATAGCTTTAAAATCTTGCAGTTTTATGGACTTTCATTTACACGTCTGCTTAATCTAAACCAGTTGGGTCGAAAGTGATGAGCATAAAGAAGGTAACAACCAATGATGGGCTGGCTGTCTATTCAAGGGCACACTCATTCATGCAAAATCAATTTAGGGTTACAAATCAAACAAACACATACTGTACATCTTTGGAAGGTGGGATATCCTGGATACAAACTCTTGCGGACAGAGAATCGTGCAATTTTACCTGGACCGTGTAACCCAATAGGGATTTGGCTTCAGCTTTTTCAAACCCTGCCTCTGTTAAGTACTTTTGAAAGTAGAAACTGAATTCAAAGTAAAACTAAAACAACAAGCAAAAAAAAAAAAAACTGATGACAATGCCACACCTCAGTTGGGGTTGGCAGACATGATGTGGCATATCGATCTGCCAACTGTGCCAGGAGGCTGCTGAAAAAATGCCCACGATACAAAGCTGAACACGGGTGGAAGTGACAGAAAACTAATGGGCAGTAAGTTGCAACACTCTAAGGGTGCTCATCCTTTTTGTCTGAAGCTGGGATATTTAATAAAATAAAGTGCTTTGTTTTAAATCAGCTAATTTTAACTATGTATCATGTACATTTCAAGATAATGCTTCGCAAAGTTACAAAACGTACTCAAGTGTTATACACGACTATAACTTGACTGACATCTGTCAATCACACCAAAAAAAAGATAATCAGGGTAAAGTAGCAAAAAATTCCTTGAAAATCGATGTTTTTAGATATCGCATTGCTTTCATGTGTATTTATCATTGTGAAAGTTTGATTTTTGGGGAATAATCGTTGGCCTGACACAATACGACTTACACTTCACGTCGACGTATGCTAAATCGAAAGTAACATTTTGCAGGCTCCGTTGGAGGACTAATTGTGTCCCAAATTAAAAATACGGATCACTGCCTTGTCTCTCATTGTCTTCTGACGACGTAACACTACAAAGCTGACCGTTTCTATGTGAACGTGTCCCTTTGAAAATGCGGCCGCCGCGCCAGCGTCCATCGACGATTGAGTGCGCGCTCACGAGGCATGTAACTAGCTACCTACCTGCCCGCAGTGCGCGCTCTCACACCGCGACTTACTTACCCAGAAGAGCTGCCAAGCAAGCGAGCAGAGAAAGTTTGTAGATGGTGGATAATTCCGACATTGCGGGAGAGAAAGAAGAACAGTACCGAAGCAGGGAGTCGCTCGGGTGCTTTTAAATATGATGGAACTGGTTTTCCCCCCGACACTTTCACTTTCGTTTTGGTCAGACTCTCTCTCTCTTTTGTTTGGACGCCAGGTGGTGGTGGCGCTGCCAAACTTTTAGAAAGATGGGGGTTCAGTTTTACTGCCTATCAGATTAGGGAGTGGGCAACTGGGGTAGGGGGTGTGTGTTCTTTTGAAAGATAAATATAACAAAACTGGTAGGTTACCAGGAATAGAAATATGAAATCGTTTGAATAATGTTGGACATTACTACTACTAGTACTGCTACTACTAATAATAAAACAATAAGGTAATGGGGACACATTATTATATGCAGCATAGCGCAATGTTTTCCTCGCAGTGAGGGGAGGTGGTGATTGGCTCTTATCATAAAGTGCAATTTTATGTGATGTTTTATTTACGGATCAGTCAATAATCACAGCTTTTGTGTGTTTTTCCCTTATATTTGTTTTTTAGCTATGAGCAAAGGACATTGCAACCACCTTGCAATAACTGGGAAGATGAAGAAAGAGCTCCAGAAGAGTCACCTCATAATAGTAACACATTAACCTACTGTGAAACCGTACAAGTGGATGGGTAGTCTCTTCAAGCATCTCTTGCTGCTGAACCAAAAACACAGGGGTTGCCAGCCCCTCCCTTGTCCAGCTGCAGGGAGTGCATACATTTACTTACTTATGGTTAAGGTTAGGGTTTGGGGAAGTTTATCTTAATCCATCTTAAAGTCAGTTGTGTTTATCTTTTCTCAGTAAATTGATTAAAATCATTTGACTTCTGAAACCAACCATGATGGACGTGTTGGAGTCATATCAGAAGGTGTGACCAGCCCACCATTAATTGGCACTACTAGAGTGATTTTGGAGAACATGGGCTACAATTAGAACCTTATTTTTAGTTACACTGCTTCACACTGAAGTCTTGAAGTACATTTATATTTCAGTCCACACAGAAATTCCTACATAACCAATTACTTATGTCATATCTACATTCAGATTCTCTGACATAACATCCATCCATCCATTATCCAACCCTCTATATCCTATCTACAGGGTCACGAGGGTCTGCTGGAGCCAATCCCAGCCAACACAGGGCGCAAGGCAGGAAACAAACCCCAGGCATGGCGCCATCCCACCATAGTCCAAGATAATAAATTTTAAAAACATTAACAAAAATCAGAAGAAACAATTATACAGTTATTATTATTACATAACATTGCTTAGCTGTAAGTGTCTAGTGGGTGGAGCCGGACGAGGTCTTGGAGATGGATTTTTGGTTTTGCCATCAGTTTTATTTTCTCCATTCTCCAGCCAGCTGGAGTTTTGTTTTCCTCTCCTCCCTTGCTATCTGACCATAACATTTGTTTATTAAAAAGAACATTTTGTTTCTTATTTCGACTGTCTGAGACCACTTTTTATACGTAAAAATCTTTAGTGTTTTACTTTTTTCTTGTATCTCTCCATGGCTGTTATTATTGAAAAGGACTCTCAGCTACTTTCATATGTAAAGATGTGTTTTATAAAGAAATGTTGTTGTTACCGAACAGTATCAGATGAAGGTCAGATTACAATACCAAATGGAATGCCAGTCCATTGCAGGAGAGACACTTTCACTCACATTTTATTAATTTGGTATGTTTACCATCATTGTTCTGCCTAATATGAGCACAGTGAGAATGTGCAGGTTTTATAAAAATGTCAGCCTGAATGGGAATCACCCCCGGGTTGCTGAAGCTTTGAAGCAGCATATCTTACAGCTGTGTCATTGAAAACCACTGTCATTACTCATACAAGTATAACTCTAATTCTTTTAAATGCTACCTAATTATTTTTAACCATATATCTTCTAAATATGTCAGTGACATGTAATTATTTATAAAACATGGGAGACAATATTATAATAACCTGGAGTAAGTACAGTATAAAAGAACACTGTTTCAGCAACCAGAAGACCACAGACAAGGATGTGCTAGTACAGTTTATCTTATCTAAGAGACTTCTGCACTGGTGACTGCAGAGATCCTGCTCTGTCAGTATGAGTAGACAGTAGTTGCCAGCAAAACATCAGCAATGTAAGACAAATGACAGGAGGACTGATAGTTTTCCAGTTAGATTTACAGTATTTAGACTACTCATTACTAGTAGTTAAGAGGGCAAGGTCAAGAATAACTTTAATATCCCTGAGTGGGAAATTTTAATAGCAAGTGAGTTAATACTGAATAACAAAAAGAATGCAGGCCCTTGCTATTTATTTGCAAGGGTGTCAGACATGAATACTGCAATGTATAACTGCCCGTGAGTGAATATCGTTTCTTTCTCTCTACACAAACTATGTCTGACAATAGCAGTCATACAAATGAGAAATGATTGAACCGTGTGCGTGGTTGTAAATGTTTGAGATGTTGGCAGGACTTTCCCAAATCTCTTTGCATAAAGTCTTGTCTCGCGGGGCTTGAAATTTTCTCTCACGAGATTTCACTTTCAACAAACAACCAATCATTTAATTCTCATGGATGCGCCTCTTCATTGGGAAGAAACACTACTTTTCCCTAATGGCAACATGAATTAGACAATCTACAAGTCTCCGACTTAAAGTTTAAATCTGAATGATATATTTGATCTCATTTTGCAGTTACGTTATTTCTCTTAGTAATAATTTCCGTTTGTTTGCGCTAATGCGATCTTTACTATCATTTTTTTGAGACTTTCGAATTTTCGTACTTCCATTATCTCTAACCTGCTCTGCAAGTGTGTCATGCCAACGTTTTTGAGTTCTTTACGATGTGCTACTTTGTCATCTACACTTTGTCTTTTATTTCCAGCCCCAGGCGTGGTTACATCTCTTGGCACAAAGTCTCATCTCGTGGGGTGTGAAAGTGCCTCTCTTTAAAAGATCATGTCTCATTGCAGGATAAAAAGTCTCATCTCCCAAGATTTTTTTTACTATAATAGAGAGATTTAACTGGGCTGGCAAATTTGCTAACTACCTCACTGAACAGACAGAAAAAAATATACATAGTAGTGTCCATTGGAGTTAAATTTTTGTATGCCTGTTTTTCCCACACCTTTAATAGTCTTTTGGATGAGTTAGTAAATTATTTTACTACTATTGAATCTATTTCAAGTTTTATTCTTAGGGTCCAAGGAGGAGGTGTCCCTTTTACAAAGTGTATTTTTTATCAATTATATCATGTATCTCAGATTTTATTGAAAAAGTCAGTACATTAAATGCATCGCTCACAGCATGAATTATAAAAATAAACCTAACAAAAACAACATATAACTGAATACAAGTCATGTTTCCTGACTACTAAGATCACCACTTTCAGATCCTCCATGGGACCTTAATAGCAAAAAGCTCTTGAACAATACTAGTGCTCATTAATATTGGTAAATGTCCTTGGTGTTAAACAAATCTGTAGCACAAAGTAACCTTTGTATTCATATTTCATTTACTTTATTTAGATCTCTAGCACATGGGTCAGTTATTTCTCATTGTGAAATCTAGAATACTAATAGACACTCTCTTGGTTAAGGTCACATACTGGCAGGGTTTAAAGTAGCAGCTTTGTGGTTTGCAGTTGGGCACCTTTATTACTATTAATATCACCATTTCAATACTAATTTGAAAGTAAGTTTTATTGAGCAGTTATTATGATTCATTGACAAACATGCATAGATGTGCCCAAAATCTTAGAAATCTCAAATGAATGCTTTAGAATCTCCTAAAACTACAACTAAAAACATATCATGGATAGTGCAAAAAAAAATAAAATAAAATAAATATTGAGGAACTAAAGTCCTTTCAAATCAATGATCCTTGGGGGACACTTTCTTTATTCTGTGATGATTGGTGAATCTACAAAACATGACATAAAGGGATGCTTAACTTTTCTTTTAAAGAGAAAAGATTTCTGAATTTTATCATTTTATTCCAGAAAATCGGCCATTTAGATGATACTAGATCTGCTTCATGGTAGTGTTTTGCTGCCCCCCTGTGCTTAAGACGGAACAATTTAATTCAAATGTATCACTACCTTGGGTGCCATCATGCCCCAAACAGCATGTGAATTCTTTACATAAAATCAAGACACTGGGAATTTCAACAGTAAATTTACAGATGTTTAATACTAGTTTAGGGGGATAAAAATCACATAATTTACACTGGTTGACAAAGTCAAGCTTCGCTGGCACACTGACACTCTATAACAACACTGTCGTGGAAGGACAGGCCCCATTTCTCGAAAATCCTTAATTGCCTTAGGTTGGATGGGCTATGGGCAGCACGGTGGCGCATTGGTAGCGCTGCTGCCTCGCAGTTAGGAGACCCGGGTTTGCTTCCTGGGTCCTCCCTGCGTGGAGTTTGCATGTTCTCCCCGTGTCTGCGGGGGTTTCCTCCCACAGTCCAAAGACATGCACGTTAGGTGGATTGGCTATTCTAAATTGTCTTGCGGTGGGTTGGCCCCCTGCCCAGGATTGGTTCCTGCCTTGTGCCCTGTGTTGGCAGGGATTGGCTCCTGCAGACCCCCGTGACCCTGTGTTCGGATTCTGCGGACTGGAAAATGGATGGATGGGCTATGGTCAAGGTATGCATTGGTATTCACATTGATAAAAACTTTCATTTTTGCTTATGTGTGTCAAGCATTGCTTTATTTTTTAGCAATTATACAATTAAACAATAACAAAATACTTGATTAATCATATAATGTTTGGTACCTGACTTCACTTTTTGAGCATCACACATTTTAATGTTTAGCCTGGAGCACCATTCTCTGGAAAGCAAAACAGTCTTTGTTCATTTTAATAGAAATCATTTATTTATTTGTTTTTACTTTTGATTCTTGACTTTAATGGAGTCTTGTTATTTTAATTGTTATTAAATTATGTCTACCTTTATGTAAACCATTCTCAGATAAACATGTTACAATTGCAGTAATTGCATTGCAGTAATACAAATTAAAATGAATCATACAAGTTAAATCAGTAGAAAATAATAAAAGTAAGTATTGCTTTAACAAAGGAGAAAATATATATGCTTTGCTTCCTTGAATGCCAAAGGGCTGTGATTATCTTACACATACACAAGTAATTTCAATCAAAAAACAGGTTTCTATTTAACTATAAGCAGCAGAAAATGTATAAAGGCACAAAAGCTTTGAGTAAATATTTTTCCATCTGCGCTCTGTCTTTTGAACTAATTCAATTCAATTCAGTTTGTTTTCGGATGGCACTACTTACGGAGTGCAGGTGCAGAGCTCTGTGAGATGTTCACAGGTAAAACGCAAGTATAAATTTTTCATATAAATTAGAATACATAAAGACACAGAATTGTTTACACACAGTTGTTTGAAACTGATTAACCTAAATGTAAACTAACAATATATGTCCACTAATTAATTGTTGAACCATTCCAAGTTGACAATGGAGGAGAGAAAAACAAAAACTCCAGTCAGCAGCATCCCTGGAGAAAATAAACCTCTGGGAGGTCCACAGTCAATTGTAACAGAGAAAATCAAAGACAAATTCAGACACAGTCACAGTCCTAGAGACCTTGGCCAACTATGTACCCACACATCCTGGGCACTCTATAGTAGAGTCTGTGATGGCAGAATCTTTCCATTTGAGGATTCCAAGGCTTCTGATGTGTCAGATGACTTTTTCATCCATTGTTCAAAATCAACACCAAATATTGTTTTTGTACCCATTATTTATTTATTTATTTTTGGTTGGGAGTTCAGTTAGGAAGAAAACAATCTGCAACTTCATAAAGCTCTGTCTAAAAGCATTCATCAAGCTTGACTGTAAGATAGATAGTATATTGCTGTCCTTCTAGAAGAACAATCTAAAAGTCAAAAAGATTTCCTAAGATGGGAAAGGCATTGTTGGTGGGATACCCATATCTGTGTTGAGAGAGTTGGCTATTGGACAGGTCACAGCATAACTTGATTAATGTTTCATGAATCATGGAAAAGATAACACCAGTTCTCTGCTCTTGGTATTAAATATCTGCAGTTTTTATGGATTACCTTCAGCATCAACACTTTTCCAGTCTTGCATATACAGTACCTGCTAACCATAGAAGTGGTTCTTCAATCATCCTTATGAGACTTGTGTGTTGAGCAGAACAATCTCAACAGTTTATCTCACAGCTGACTTTCTAGCGGCTTGCTGGTCAAAAGTGGCTGTGGGTGAAACTGAAGTGACTGTAGGTTTCTCCAGATGGATCATATGAACAATTTTAGGACAAAATAGGTTGGTCTGGCATTAAAGAAGGAAAACTTAATCAGCTGGTACTGTACATCACCAAGAAGAAGGTGAGACTGAAATAGTTTATTCCACTTATTTTGTATATATTGGCCGCAGAGACTTATTATGATTTTATGTGTATAATAAAATGGCCACCACTTGGACAAAATAAAACTTTCCAAAAGACAGACAGGAGAATTTTGCTGGTGAGGCCTGAGGAGAAAAGCATCCTACTCCTGTGAAGAGTATACAGTTGAAAATCGGTGACCTCACCACAAGACTATGCTGCTCCATGGACTTTTACCTCCTGTTTTTTTTCTTGGGAACACAAACTGGCATTAAACAAACAAGCTAAGTGTATCTTATCTGTAATGCTTTACTTTTTTTGTTTGGATATTTCTGTTATGGATAGTTAGCAAAAATGGAGTTAACAGAAATATATGCATGCCATCTGAAAACATCACTAATTAAGTAACCATTTCATGCTCTTAAATTCTCTATGCTTTATTACTCAGACAACTGATGTCTATTTGTTTGCATGCCTATGAACAAATCTTCTGTTTCCAAGACTTGCTTAGGAACTGTTGCTGAATGACAGACTTTGTTTGTGGTAAGTTTAGGCAACCTACATTCCAACCTACATTTTTCATAATTACTTTTCACTGGTGTAACACCAAGGTAATATCCTAAGTAGGAGATAGGTCAAATTTCAAGCTTGCTTTTAATGTGCTGCATTCACTTTTACCTCCAAGTTAGTGATATAAATTAGTTAGGCTAAAGGGTTGCTTCATATTTTCTAGAGAAATTATTCAGCCACAGTCAACATTTACCATACTGTTATATTTACAAAAAGCTAAGAGCTGCTTATTTTACATTTTAGCTTGGAATCAATGTTCTGAAAAATGCTGCTTTAACTTCTGTGGTAGCCGGCCCGGACACAGACAGGCGGATACGTTAATGTCACCCAACACATTCACAAAGTCCATTATTTACAAAAGTGCAGCAACCTCCAAAAGTCCTGGCCACAACACAATACTGCCGCACTTCTTCAGGCCACCTCCTTGCCTCCTCTATCAAGCTCTGTCCTTCTCCTCACCGGACTCCAGACATCATATGGAGGGAAGCGGCCCCTTTTATAGCCACCCGGATGTGCTCCAGGTGTCCTCCAGTATACTTCCACCGACACGCCCCTGTGTGGCGAAAGCACCGGCTGTGTACCCGGAAGCACTCCGGGTGTCCCCGATCCTCTTCCCCCCAGCAGTTCTGGGTGTGGCGGAAGTGCTGAGGTCCAGGGCTCTCTAGGCACAGGGGCACCCCCTGGCAGTGACCACAGGCCCCTGCAGGATACAGCTTCAAAGCTCTGTACCCATGGCCCCCAAAGGAACCAGGCTGGTTGCCCCCACGTGGTCTGAGGTGAGCGTAAGCCCTCTTCCAGTTTTCCTGGGTATCCCGGCCGGGTCGCCACCCCAGCCATTTCTGGAATTTCATATATACGTTTAGCCATACAGTTTTGAATCATAAAGAGCCCAATCAGATACGTGATATATATCTGATGTCACTTAGTTACAGAATATGCTTATTTAAAATGACTTAAAAGTTAAGGTAGTATATGATTATTCACAGTGACATACAAGTTGAGCCTGTTAATATTGGTTATAAAAAGATCAAAAGTTATCCTTTTGTCTCCAGTACTAATTTCTGTGCTTACAGCAAGTGTAACATATACATTTCCCAGTCATGAAGCTTGGTGTTGAAAGCACCATATTACTGTCCAGCAAAGTGGACAGGGATTATGAAGAAAATATATCCTATCTGGGATTTTGGAAACTTTTCCTCATAAAGCAGAACGTGGTAGTGGCTTAGTGAGAAACAAAATTAAGAAGCACACAAAAATATTTCTCAGTGTTCTGGAATAGCCTATAAAATCTTCAGATCTTCATTCACTTTGTTTATTGCAGGTGTGACCATTTTGTGAAATAGACACCATCATGTTGCTTAGGAAATGATCATCCAAGATTACACAGAAAAAAAACAGAGTTAGAATGTGTTTTTGGCATTTAAATGTAGTACCTTGTTGTTTCTGACTATGAATTTGGATTTAGATTTTTGGTCTGTCATAGGCCCAATGATGTGCACCCTTACAATGACATACCATTTATGGCTGACAGATAACTTATGAGTCTTTGGGGGTGTGAGCAGAAAAGTAGCCTCAACAAAACCAGTGTTGTTGAACTGTGTAAATTAACAATAAAACCAGTCCAAAAAGTAATTCGATTAAAATTTTGAGGAGTGGCATGAGTTGAAAATTGGAGTTTTCTCAAAAAAGTCCATGCATTTCTTGATCAGTCTTATTCAATTGGAGAGCTATGAGGTATACCTTGGCAACATTGATGCCAAGTAGAAATGAACCTTTAGACAATATGCCTGCTTTCCATACCTGAAACTAAGAATTCTTACATAGACTAATTCTATTTGAAAAATGATTTTATTTATAATACATTCAGGAAGCTATGTATAAGGGTGTTTTTACCTAGATATTATTCAGTTTTTGTGAAGACCGACTCTAACTGATACAAAGTGATGGCCATAACATGATGATTATACAATTAACCAAAGAAAACATAATGTAAGCTGGAAAAAGATAGTGAAGGTTTATTATATATTAATGACTTTTAAAAATTACAATTTCAAATTTTTTTCCAGAAACAGGTTCTTAAAAAAAAAACGGCACTCACACTAGCAAACTAGAGATGATGCACATTATAAAAAAAAGGTGGATGTGCTTGCTGAATTTTTATTAAGTGCTTTATATATTTCTGCTTCCTATTTTGATATGGTTTTGGGCAAGGGTAGGACGATGAAGGTTCTGTGCTGTGTAAACTGGAAGTCTAGCTTGTTACTGAATAGATTGTTTTTATATGAACATACACTAAGGTGACCAGATTTTTTGGGCCAATCCGGGGACTAGGGGGGGGGGTCTAGACAACAGTCTCTAAACACTACAGAGTACAAAGCGAAAGCTTATCACGTGATTTCTCGCCAAAGTTGCAGGGTGCGGTAAAGCATAACCTCGGTCAAAACACCGCGCACGCGCGCCGAGTTCATATTATCGTGGTGATGAGATACATTCAAAAAAGTGAACCAGTTGAAACCGGGGGCAACATCTTAAACCGGGGTCAAAACGGGGACATGTTTTTGAGTGGGGACAGTTGTCCGAAAAAGGGGACTGTCCCCGGAAAACGGGGACGGATGGTCACCTTAACATACACTTCTAGTTCGTTTGATAAAAGTTTGATTTCTTCTCCAGAATTACATTTCTTGGTTTCAATGTTTACATTTATTAAACTATTAAATACTTTAAAACCACGTTTTACTGTGATGCTGTTTGTTGGCATTCATCCACTCAGTAATGACACTTTTCCTACGTGTTGTAGTTGCAAGTGACACGCACTCACGCTCACTCTTCCACCGTTCGCTACTTCGTAAATCAATCCTGAGAGAAGCTAGTCTCACGTGGTTAAAAAGCCATTGTCTCTTCCGGGTCAGGTGTCAAATGTGTAACTGCAGGGGCGGGGTAGTATCCCAAGTTTAGGCCCGCCTTGTCCAGACAGAAAGGAGGTGTTTCTCTAAGAGTGGCTCGCTCTATATCCCGTGTGATGAGCGAGCTCCTCGTGGAGTGGCCTTTGACGCTCGGCTTTCTCCGCCCCTTTCCGAAATCTCCCGAAGTCCTGAGTTAACTTCGACCCCGGCAGGCCCGTCTGGTCTGAGAAGTTTGTGTAAACGTGAGTGCTTGCTGAGTTGGTTTGAGCCACGTCACTGACAGAAGACGAGTAGTGCAGCTGATCACTGAGGGTTCTGATTGAGAAATGTGCAGCAGAGCTAGGTGATCGACGAGACGCTTTCTTTTCGACTGTACATTTTCATAGATCGTATTTGTGAACCTATAATTTGACAGAAATGATAACTTTAACCATGATTGCGCGCGTCCAGGATGGACTGCTTCTTGCCGCTTCAATGCAGGAGAGCGAACAGGTAAATTCCTAGAGTAATTGTAAGTTTATTTATCATGTTTAAATGTGTCATATACTTTCTAAATAACTGGATTAAAATGTAAAGTTACTACTTTTATGAAATGAAAAAAACGACATGGTGTTGCCAGCTTAGACGTGGACTGGAAGGGGGTGGGGTGCGGATTTGGTGACTCTTCCAGCGTGGAAGCCTGGTGCGGAAAATCTAGTGCGACAGATACGAAGAGGGGCCTCTGGTGAATACAAGAGCTTTGTTGATAATTAAATACAAGCATTTCTTTCATTATTTAACCGTCCTTTATTCAATGTATTGTAAGAGCTACCGGAAGAGCTAATTCGTTGCTAGAATTTATTAAGCTTTAGTAAGTTTGTAAAATGGGAACGCAGGTAAGTCTTCACATGAGATTACAATTTCACATAAGTACATATTCCTTTCTCACTGCATGCTTTTAATTTTCATATCAAGTCATGTGGTCCTGTGGTGGCTATCACTCTCATTTAGAGAAGTATAGGGACGACATTTTTGGGGGTCTTTATAAATAACAAGTCAAAGCTAAAATATTTTTTCACATTCCATATTAACATAGCCCTGCAGGCAGGAATAAGTTACCACAATGGTTTCCACAGTGTATTGGTTACAAAGAGGTGTCACGTTAAAGTCAGACGTTATTGTCATCTCAACCATATGCAAGTATGCAGAAAGACAAAAATGATGAAGCTCAGGGCTCATAGTGTACATATAGTACAAATAGGACAGTGTCCACAAACAGACAAAACCATGCAATGTATTGTTTAAATAGGCAATTTTCAAATTCAATTAACTGCACGGTTCCACAGATCAGTGCAGTGACTGATCGTGATTTACGATGCTAAGGTATGATGGAGGGTCCTGGGTGACAACATCGTGTTGAGGAGTCTGACAACATGTGTAGAAAAAGTTACTACATAACCTGACAGATCTGGCTTTGATGCTGTAGTATCTTTTTCCAGATGGCAAAAAGAAAGAAGAGTCCATGAGATGGGTGAGAAGGGTCCTACACAATGCAACAGGCAAAACAGCAAAACATGTCTTCTGGAGAAGGGAGAGACACCCTAAAAATATTCTGTGTTGACCTCACTATTCTCTGCAATCTCCTGTGGTCGGACATGCTGCAGGTGCCATACCAGACCGTAATTTAGCTGGTCAGAACACTGTGGATGGTGTCTCTGTAAAATGTGCTGAGAGTAGGAGAAGGGAAGATCGCCTGATTCAGTTGCATCAAAAAGTTTAGTCTTTGCTAGACCCTTTTATTTAAGGATGTGGTATTTTTAGTCCATGTGCGATCCTCAGTTGTGCAAACCAAGGAACTTGGTACTCTTGACAATCTATATGGTGAAGCCATTGATTCAGATTGGGATGTGGTCAGGTCAGGTTTTTTTTTTCTTCTAGAAGTCAATAATTAATTCTTTAGTCTTATCAGTGGTAAGGGATAGATTGCCATCTCTGCACAAAATAGCCAGCTGTTCCACTTCCTTGATATAAACATGTTTTCCACAGCTTCTTGTAGGTTTTGCCTATTTGCCCAGGTTTTCATTCTCATTCCAGACATGTGATTTGTAGATTAATACTGGTGCAGTTTTAATAAGTGAGTATGCCCAATGGTGGACTGTGAGTATCCAGGCATCTTCTGCTACTTGTGTATTAATATCTTACCACTGTCTTCATTACTGACTCCAGTATGTGTGTTTTGGTTTCCTATGGATACTTTGAATTTCTCCAACATCCAGTACATGAGCATGTTGAGTTAGCTGGCAAATGCAAATCATGTGTGTATTTGTGTGATCGTGCCCTCAAATGGACTGCAGTCCCATCCTAGGTTGTTTCCAGCCACTCTGTTTGTGGGATACAGCTCACTGCAATCATGTACTGAAGACAATGAGATCAATCAATAAATGAACAAAGTGTTCAGAATGGAATGTGCAGGAAGTGGATCATTTTATTATCCTGACAATTGATAGTAAAAACATGTAAAGCCTGGGGCCTTGCTTGATAGCAATTTAATCTTGAGCAGCGGAAGGAGTGATTCAAGTTTGGGGCTCCATAATTAGACCATGCACTAATTTGAATAATTATAAATACTTTTTTTTTTTATTAATTTTATTACAATCCATACATAGCAATCAAGTTTTTACAAAAAAAAGAATTATGTTAAGAACAGATCGATCCCCACCCCTGAGAGAGAGAGCAAGCCAAACGGTGTAAAATTTAAGGCTTGTAAAAAATACCTAAATTAATAAATTCTCTGTGCTTTATAAACTTATTTTAAAATATTACTGATTAGATCCTGCCATGTTTTAAAAAAAGTCTGTATGGATCCTCTAACTGAGTATTTGATTTTTTCCAATTTAAAATAGTAAAGCACATCAGTTTCCCACTGACTTAAACTGGAAGAATCCAAACTCTCCTCTTTTATCAGAATAAGTCTGCGTGCCAAGAGTGTAGTGAATGCATTCACAATTATAAATACTTAACAATACAATTGAGATGATCCAATTCTGCCCCAGGCTACCATGTTGAAATACTTCAGAACTTTTTCAAAGCTGCTTAATCCAATTCATTATCACAGGAAATCCAAAAACGTACCTGGAAGCATCAGATGTTAGGCAGAAATAACCTCTGGACCAGGACCAAGTGTCACTTCATCGAGCGTCTTCTCGTACGTACACCTACATGGAGCCAGTTTTGATGTAACAGTTACCCTAACACAGATAATTTAGTGATGAGAAAAATGTGATATGTGGAGGAAAACCTGTGCCGAGTCATGCAAGGACAATGACAAGGCACAGGATTGAAAACCTGTATGTTGTAATCTTGAGGCAGCAGTGGTAATAAACACTTTACTACCAGGCCATCTGACAAAAAGAAAAAAATGAAAAAATCATTTTATTCTTGGGATCTTAACAGGTAACCGTTTGTTTTTTGTATCTGATTCATTGTTTTCCCTATTTAAGTAAAAAGCAAGAAGTTAGACTGATCACTTGACAGCACTTTCCCAGTGTGTTTTAATGTTCTTTTGTATGTGAGTTTGCCTTATGAGTTCCACCACAGTCTTGTGCACTTAACATCACTTTGTGTTGAACTCTATTAATTACATTTGATTGTTGATTACCTCCTTCATGTCGAGCTCAATTACAGAGGCAGCCAATACGTAATTCAGTTTTTTCAATTTATACAATTAGTTACTGGCATATTCGATAAAGTGATTTTAGAAATGGGTGTATGGAAGGATATTTTAACTTGGAATTTATCTCTAAAAAATCTTCCCAGTTGGTGCTAATTTACCTTTAATCCTCATAAATACATATCAAATGTATTCTTTAGTATGTCTATGTGCAGTTGATTTTTTTTCTGAATAATGGAACAAAGTTCATTTGGAGTAGTATGACTGTATTTGGAAGAATTTCAACAGTCAACTCAAAATGAAATAGAGTAGCTGTAGCACAGCTTTTGTGACTCTCTGCTACAGTAATCGTTTCAAACTTTATGAATTAGGCAGTGGACTTCTGAGAGATTAACATTTGACTGTTTTGACAGCCGCTTAGAGTAATTCTTAATTATTTAAAAATATTTAAACAAACCTATGGTACACAAATTTTTGTATAATGTCACTTTCCTTTGGATTCTGTAGATGAATCAAAGAACCAGTGATAAATGTTAATATCATGTCAATGTTTCTCCAGACAGGTAGAAATCTTCAGGAATATCAGAGCCAAGCAAAACAACTTTTCCGAAAGCTGAATGAGAACTCGCCGACACGCTGCTCCCTGGAAGCTGGTCCCATGATGTTCCAGTAAGCTCTCAAATGCTTAGGTGTCAGTCTGTCACCTATAGTCATTTTTTTTTTTTTTTAAAGTTTGTTGCTGTGGCACCCTGTTTATGCCCAGTTAGAAGTTAACATTCTTGTAGTAATTCATGATTGTCTGTTATTTATTTTTATTAATATGAAATTTTACTAGAAACATGCTGTATGTGAGTTCCCCAAAGTAAAGAAATATGAAAAAGTGCTTTGTTTAGAGTTAGGTTAGATGTGTAAAATGTTTTTATAGAGTACTGCATTGAAAATATTTTTCTTTTTTATATATAATTTAGAGTAGCACGCTGATTCACATTGCAGCCTCTGGGACCTGGGTTAACTTGTGATCCAGGCACTGTCTGTGTGGAGTGTGCATGTTCTTGTCCTGTGTAAATTTAGGTAATCAAGTGTCATCAAATTCCAAAGATGTGCATGGTGGGGTGATTGGCATATCTAAATTATACTGTGATATGCAAGTGTATCCCAAAATAAGCCTTTTACTACTTACATTATTAGTTCCTACCTTTGCCCACTGCTGATAGGAAAGGCAGATTTTGAAAATGAATAGATGGATGCAAGTCTAAAGTGCACTTGCATGGAAAAATTGCCTTCCATGGGACCAAGAAATAAATACACAAAAGGAATTTAATTTTGTCACCAAGTCCTAATAGCGAATGCTTGAATGATGTGTGGAAGGTGTCGTATCTAATCCCCCTAATCCGTAATTTTGTGTAAGACTTGGCCTTGACCCTATAGCCAGTGCCAATCTCTTTATTGCAATCAGTCTATTAACCATTTTCATTTCTTAAAACTGATATCACAGCCCAATTAATGGTGTTAAGTACTTTAAGTGTTGAAGTAAACATATAGAAACATAATATTAAAACATTTTATTTAATATTGTGTAGGTCCCTGTTTTGTCCTGAAAACAGCTCTGACCCATTGAAGCATTGAATCCACAAGACGGTGTTCAGTGATATCTGGCACCAAGACGTTAGCAGCAGATTCTTTAGTAGGGACTCCATAGATCAGACTTGTTTTTCCAGCACATTCCACAGATGCGCAATTGCATTTAGATCTGGGGAATTTGAAGGCCAAGTCAACACATGAAACTCTTTCTCTTGTTCTTCAAACAATTCCTGAACAGTTTTCGCAGTGCGGTAGGGAGGGTGCATATGCTTTATAGAACACAGTATTTATCTGCTGAAACAGGACAGTTTGCAGAATTTTTCTCCTGATGCACAAGCATTCTGTTGTTAGGATTACAACAACAACAACAACATTTATTTATATAGCACAATTTCATACAATGATAATAATGTAGCTCAAATTGCTTTACATGATGAAGAAAGAGAAAAAAAGACAAAGTAAGAATTAAAATAAGAGAACACTAATTAACATAGGATAAGAGTAAGGTCCGATGGCCAGGGAGGACAGAAAAACAAAAAACTCCAGACGGCTGGAGAGAAAAAATAAAATCTGCAGGGGTTCCAGGCAATGAGACCACCCAGCCCCCTCTAGGCATTCTACCTAACATAAATGATCAGTCCTCATTGTATTCAGGGATCTCATGGAAGGACTTGATGATGACAGTCGTGTGGACTTCTGGCCTTTAATCCATCAATGTAGGGACATCATGGTGCTGTGATTAGGTGGTGGTGGCGGCGCAGATCCCCACCATAGAAAACCAGAAAAAGAACAGAAGAGAGAGTAGGGGTTGGTACGGATTTTGGAGCCACCATGAATTGTAATGATAATTAATTGAATATACAGAGCATCGGGAGTAAACTAAAACGAAGTTATGGGAAGGCCATGTTAACGTAATGTGTTTTCAGCTGTTTTTTTAAGTGCACCACTGTATTAGCCTGGCGAATTCCATATTGGCAGGCTATTCCAGATTTTAGGTGCATAACACCAGAAGGCCGCCTAGCTCTTGGAAAATTAGAAAATATATATACAACAGGTCTAAAGCCTGCAGGTACCAAACCATTGTCATTTGTTGTCATAGAATGTGTTTTGTCTTTAAGTACAGTACATATTTTTATATTTATCATTCATTCATCCATTAATGTACCACGGTATGTACAGTAGAGGTGCCTTGTTGCTTATTTACTCAATAGGCCTGGATAACACACATCTGGTTTTTATTTTTTTACTGTGTTTATGATGGTGATTTGTGCTAAAAATGCATGACTATAATGGTGAGATATGTGTTCATTAGCAAGTCTTTTCATATTTTATTTGCCATAATACTCTTAAAAGATTTTTGTATAAATTTTCACAATTTTTATATTTGGTGGAATTTATTTTTCTTGATAATGAAATTGTGTTAGTGTTCTCATTTTCCAAACAAGTGAATGACTGTGCATCAGGTTTTGTTTGTATTTTGTTGATGATAATGATAATTAACCGATTTGCTGGTCATTTGACATTAAATCTTTGTAAAGCTGTACTAATGATGTCTCTCTATATTGTTTATTTTCTCTTTGTGTGTAGTTTCCTGATTGTTCACGGGGTTTGCTATCTGGTATTGTGTGATGGCTCATACCCAAAGCGAATGGCCTTCGCATATCTGGAAGAGTTGCAGACTGAATTTAGTGAACTGTATGGGAAACGCCTTGCTTCAGTGTCTCGCCCATATGCCTTTATTGAGTTTGGTGAGCAATTATTTTTCCTGTTGCCTAACTTTGATAATGTCTATCAGCAGAAGACTGCCTTTATGCATTTGCTTTCTGCACTTGCATGCTTAAGAGTTTCACTTTGCAGAACTTGCGTTTTTTGAACGTTTATGTAAGTTTGCATTTGTAGTGAGATTGAGCAACACAACTATACTACTAGTCACTCATATATCTCACCCATTTTAATGATCTCTAGCACTAACTCTGCAAAACCTTCACCAGAAACTAGGGCTACTGTTCGATTAAAAAAATTAAATTGTGCAAGTAACATTTTTAATCAAAATTAGCTGCATGTTAATCACAATTTATCAGATTTCCTTCAAGCATATTAAAGACTCTGTGATTAATTTATAATAAAAAAAAAGTTTTAATGTTCATTTGCCTATTAACTTATTTTACTTAGTTTATTGAACAGTTTTGTGTAACAGAAACAATATCCAAAACTCAGTGACCAAACATCACCCCACATCCCCTGGGTTGCTGTGATAATTTCGGAAAACCAATACATGTGGTTTGGAGTGCTCTGTTGCAAGATTACTTTTCATAAGCACTAACAATTACTCAATTAGATATTATAAAACAGAAACATAAAATCATGGTTCAGCTTTTGTGCACAGTTTTCACTGCTACAGCTCAGGTTGTGCTTCTCTGCATGATACACACAAATCAATTCCGTCACTGTTACCTAGAGAGGAGAAGTCTGTACTCAAATTGAAAATGTGTATAAGTTAGGCGTTTAAAAAGCAAAAGAGAGACTGAAAGAACACTTGTAAATTTGCTTTTGCATATGTTTTAAATTGCACATTGTCATACAATATCTCATTTATGAATTATAAAACAAGTCTACTAGTATGGCGGAGTGGTGGCTCTGAGGCTAGGGATCTGCACTGGCAATCGGAAGGTTGCCGGTTCGAATCCTGTAAAAATGCCAAAAGGGTCTCTGCTCTGTTGGGCCCTTGAGCAAGGCACTTAACCTGCTATTGCTCCTTCCTGGGTATGATGTTAATCTGCATCCGTCCCTGCATGTAGGCCCTCCAAACTTGCAGGGAAAAATTTGGGGGTTTGTGGCAGAATTGGCACTCCAGCCACCTTAAAAAACCTCACACTGTTCCACTCCATCTGAACTAGTGTGGTACTGAGGTGTCACCCATTGCATGGCTGCACTCGAGTCCTAATCTGGATCCTGAATTTGGTTTGTCTTGTGGTGGGTGCGGCAATGCACTGTATCGGTGCGTGCTCCTAACCTCTCTCTCTCTAACTATTTTAACCTTCATCCCAAATGGATGGAAATACTAGCATGGTCAATTTACACAGATTATTGCTTAGTTTTATTGTTAAAGTATAATATAGGCTAATGTAGGTTGTAATGTTGGACACATTAGGTAACATGCAATTAATTCAACAACATGCCATGTTTGCTGTGGGGGAAGTATGAGTGAGATACAAGGAATCGAGTGATTCTAAACTGTGTCATCCGCTCTTTAGGTGCTTAGAATAGGTAGCAACAACACATGCTGCTTCAGGTCAGGTATCCCCCCATGGGTGACTGAAAAATCTCTGTGGCAAACATATTCGTTGCCAGGGACAGGACTGGCCAGCTGACATTCTGTTTTACACTAAGGCAGTACTTTGACCTTATGCTTCAGGGATGAACTTGCATTAGCAGACATCACCGCATTTACTGTCTTGTTCTGGATGTTCTGCTATACTGTGCAATAGAGTGCTTTTTTTGTGTTTTTCCTTCAATATATGAATGCAGCATAATGGCAAGGATGGTGCTGATACACAGTCTTACTCGGTGCACAATGTTTGTCCATCTGCAAAGTTAGCGTGACACGAAAACGAAATTCCTTCACCCCACTTGCATAACTGCTTTGATTTTAATTGTTCTCATGTTATTGTCTGCACTTTGAAGAGCTATTGTTTACATGAAATGAGGTTTACGAAGATATGGGTCTGATCGTGAGCATTACTGATTCAATACTGTACGCTGTATTTTATGTTCCAATACAGGATAATCCCATATTACAAGAGACGAGTGGCGTCTCTACTGGTTTGTGTGGATGAAGACCATTATTAAGAATTAATGCAGAAAACAGTCAAGCGCTATTAGTAGACTCAAGAGTGATTTGGCACTGTTTCTTTCTTTAAGTGTGAAGCATGGTCAAATTGACCAAACTAAATTATTGCATTTTAGGGTTCCGTTAAAAAAATTAATCTCAGAAATTTTTTACATGTTAATTGCATACATTAACTGTGATTAACCAGCAGCTCTACGATGAATAATACTCTGTGACAGATTCTTTATAATTTTAATATTTTGAAGACTTAAGGTCTGTTTAGGGTAATATAGGTTTGCTTAACAAGCAAATCATAGCTCTCAAAAGTGCAGCTATCTGACCAGTAGCTATAGGTGCTGGACTATAGGGCAGTATTGAGGCTAAAGAAAACATATCTTTCTCTAGGTAATCTTTAGTTCTAAAAAATATTAATACATTAATAATCTAGACATTAATTTGAATTATGTTGATTTTAATAAAAGCCTGTTGAAAGTTAACAGTTTCATTCAAGTAGACATTTAAATGTTTCCGGAGTATTTTGAGTTCACCAAGAACAAAAAAGTTTATCTGAGGTCAGAGAAGTTTTTATCTGTGTGTGCAATTTTTTTATTATCAGACATGTCTCTTATAAGTTTGTTTGCTATTTGCTGGTAATTTCAGACTGTCACTTTGTAGTAGAATTGGCTCGGTTTTTAGCAAGTAAATAAGTACCAAGCAACTTCCACTTGCAGCTAGAGATATCCTTCCATAGAAGTATTTTTAGTTTAGAAGCTGTCTCTTTGCAAGGCAGAGGTTTGTTCCACTACTGAATCTTTGCTTTGTTTATAGACACCTACATTCAGAAGCTAAAAAAAAATTATCAAGACTCATGGTCCCGAAGACACCTAACATCTGTTAATACAGAGCTGCAAGATGTCCAGCGGATTATGGTAACTAATATTGAGGAAGTCTTACAGAGAGGAGAGGCCCTGTCAGGTATGAGAGATACTGGCATATTACTAAGCCTTGTGCAATCTTATGAATGAAATCTTATTACTTGTCTCTTTTCTGCAGACATTGAACATTTCTTAAAGAGAATAATAGTTTAAAATATGTATCTTTTGAAAAGCTCACATAATTTGTGTTCCTCTCTGATATTCTAGCATTGGACTCCAAAGCCAGCAACCTTTCTGCACTTTCCAAGAAGTATCGGCAAGATGCAAAATACCTCAACACTCGATCCATGTATGCCAAGATTGGAGCTGCCAGCGCAGTCTGCATTGTTCTATTCCTGTATGTTCGGTTTTGGTGGCTTGTCTGAAGTGTAACCGTGAACTTTTTAATTTCATGGACCATTGAGTGGAATCTTTCTGAATTTCTCTGAAAGTTTCTAGTTTTTTTGGCTGTTCTGGACCACATGCGACAAGTTACTTTGACTAACAGCCTGTTTATTAGGCTTTCAGTTTAACATCTTTTCTTATATTAATTTTGTGGGGTCACACTGAGAAACAAGGTGAAATGTGTCACCTCAACACAAAGCTGACACTTCTGGAAAACAAAAAATAAAACTTTCAAGATTAGAATGGTATGTTCAATAGTATATAATATCTACCTTTGGATCTCAAGTCAGTCAATTTATGTACTGCTATTTTTTCTGAAAAGAAATTAATGCTTGATATGTTATACTTTTTACTACCAAATGCATCCACCTGTTTGGTTTACAGTATTGACAGATTTGAACTGTAATTTTATAGCATTGCATCCTTAGTAGGTGAGAAGCAGAAGATGATGGTCGTATGAAGGAATGTATGCATTGGTTACATCTGCTTATGAGCCAGGGTTAAACATGATAAACAGCAGACCCTATATGTGGGGATTCTTATCTGAGGGGTGGCAAGATGGTTGTGAGGCAGACCGTATATAATATAATATATATATAGAAGTTGGTGTTAATTTACTGTGACCATGGGACTGTCAGCTATGTTATGTGTTGGGATTCATGTTTAACACCGGACACTCCACATCTTTTAACAACAACAAGAAGCGGTTCTCAATCCAGTTATTTTTATGAATAAATATATATTTATGCAAAGGCTCTCTTTGTCTGTTGTGAAGAATGTAGAGTAAATGTAACTTGTTGAGAATTTAATTTACAACCAGTAAGTTTTCAAATCCTAGCTTTATATAATAATGTAATACTGCATTTGCCATATTTTTGACTATGTCACTGTTTAAATTTTGAACTTTTCAGTGTACTATTTATTTTTGGGCTAAATCTTGGCTTATCTCCTTTAGTATTTACTAAATTAACCCCCAATTTAATGGCCTGTTTGTCAAAAGTTAAAATCAAAAGTTAAAAAATACGCCTCAGTTAGGTATTTTTCACAAACGTTGTAGCAGAAATTTATGAGCTTCAACCAGAAATGGTGGGAGTGCTTCCACTGAAGCCCAGGATATCCTCCAGTCCATCTTCATCTACCCTTCTAAAATTAACCTTTATTATTCCATCAAAAAATGGCAAGATTGCTTAGAAGAAAATAACTGGGACTAACAGATGTAACATGATTACAGCTGGTGATATTCTTTGTCAATTTAAATGACACCTAAATGAGCCAAAATATAAGGAACAGCAACGAGAAAACCCTGCAGAATTTGCTTTGCAGCGAGTTTATTGAAATTTCAAAAATGTTCAAGAACTTTGCCAAACTCCATTAAATGCTTTGAAGTCAATGGGGAATGAGAAACTGAGCTCGTTTTGAGTGGATTTTAATGGTACAGTGGTGTTTTACATGTGCTTGAGGTCTAGGAAAGTGTCTGGCAACTACGCTGGATTGATTGTTGTCGCCAAACATTATGACAGCTGTGAAACAGCAGTGCTAATCACTGTGCCACCATTCCCCAAACAACAAAAGATGCAGATGGAATGACAACGCAAACAAAATACAACAGCGGGTCACACACCACAAAGTAGGAGTTGTGGGACCGGCTCATTCCATTGTTTGAAGTTGCAGTTCCAGACACAACTAGAATGTCTGTTTCTGGTCTATCAAGAGGATAGAAACTTCTTGTAAATGGAAATAAGTCTTTTGTTATTATTATTTCACAGGGTCTCCTGTGTTCTCTGATCTAAGGAGGAGGGCTCATTTATGGCTTGTTTTGACCCGTAGCTGTGGTGCATGGCTAATTATGCACATAATAGCCGTGTGGTGCTAGGGGGTGGCGAGTGAGTGAGCACAAGATTTCAGTATTTTATATCCAGTGGTAGTCCTCATATTCTCATTATGGTCAGCTAATGTACCCCTCAAATGAAAATACTGCAGGTTTTCTTTATTTTTTTATACATGCAGGATGAAAATCCTGCTGGAGTATTGATTGGGTTGTGCCATCACTCATACGTGAAGCAGATCGGGCAGTGAACTCGCAGCACGTATGCACTGAAGTTCTGCGTATGGATGTAACAGCTCTGTGAAGTCTCGCTGGCCTCACAAAGCATCGTAGGGTACTGGGAAACAAATGCTTGTCTAAATGCAGCATATTCACTGTGAAAAACGTTTTGGCAAATTGAATCAGTGAACAAGCTCACCAGTGAATCGAGGCCATTCCATCCAAATGTGAAATGATGAGAGGCTGTTCAGCGTGTAAGGGGATAATCGATGAATGTTACACCATACAAACAGAACCTCTATAGAAAGCCAATGGCCAAAACATGTTGGCTGCCATGATCAAATTCACTTTCCAGATTGTAATATTTTAACTTAAATTTTGCTGTTGAGTTCCCTCCCTATGGCCTACTTGGCACAATTCTGTATACATTGAGAGGAAATGAATTTCCTCAAGTAACTGATTAGTTTTCTTTGTGTTTGTAATGTTTCTAATTTTAAACTATTGTTCCAACCAAAAGGAATATAGGGAAAGAATGCATTTTTCATTTGAGATTAAGGTTTAGCTTTAAAATAGGAAATCGTAGCTGTACATTAACTTTTAACCATTTTTATACATGGTCCTTACCTACACTTTTTCTATGCTTAAGTATATTTCCATTTAAGCTCTAAATGATACAGTGTTAAAAGAAACTTGTCTTGGTGTCAAAGAAATTCAAAATCTGTCTTTGACTTTGCAGGAGATGTGATGCATGAAAAGACATTATACATTTGATATTTATTTATGGCAAATTCAAGTTATAATTTAGTTTAGCATGCAATTCTAAGATTTTTTATTTCTAATTGCAAAGAATGATTACATGCCTGTGTCTGCGATTCTTTAACAGGAGATAGAGTTTTAAAATTGGCGACCTGGGCTCAGTCCCCCATTGCATAGTAATTTACTTTCTGTTTACCTCATATTGGTTGGCAGTAAAGACATTTTTAGAGAGTTGCCCGTCATTGAGGCCCTAACACTGTGGGACTAGGATTCAAATCTCAGTGGCTATATTTGTTTAATTACTCATAAGAGAGAATATTTCCCCTGTGTTGCACGTGTGCCATTATTACATTTGGAGCAGATTAAAATGATAGTTTAGTTTGTATAATGATTTTCTACCTCATGGTGGTGAAGTGCATAAAAAAGAAAATGGTTGGATACACAATAAAGTGTATCAGATATAAATTGGGTGTTTAAGTAATATTCCATTTTTTTGCTAAATAGCTACATTATCTCTCTGTGAAAAACAGAGTCTAGGACAGAGTAAAGTTTTCACTTACTAAACTTTTGTAAGTTACTATATGATCTATAAGCAATACTCAGACACAGCCAGAGAATCCAAGGGTGTACAAGTGATTTGTTCTTAACTGAGAGAGTCATGTAGGAAAGCAAGAAGCTAGATAAAGTTGGGCAGAGGTCTAGTGGTATTGTCGTTGGACGTATTTCTTGGGAGTTTAGAGCAGCTGAGAGCTTCTGACTGTGCTAGAAAAATCGATTGCAGAAATGCCAACGGTGCAAAGTTGGGCAGACCTCCCAAGGCACTTGATAGGTTTTAGAAAAGCATGTTGCTTACTGAAATAACTCCAAAGTAATTTTAAGCTACCCAAAGAAATGGAGGCATGGAGAGAGCTAATAGGCTTAAATTACCATCCATTTACACATTATTGAACCTGATTAATCCACTATTTCCTCTGCAAATCCTATAAAATGATTTACATTTGCAAGTACATTTAAAATCCTTCAGGATTGTAGTGATGAGGGCACAGGACCACAGGAGAGCATTGAAGGAGGAGATAATAACTACTGTTTTAAGAACTTCATACAGGGTGTAGCATTCAGTTTGAGGATGCTGGGATCTGCAGCCAATTTCAGTAACGTCGGGTGCATTCACAGACGCATGTAATACACCCAGTCATCAGTTAACCTAATATGAGTATCTTTGGGCTGTGACAGCAAAATTAAAATATACAGAGTAAAGCAGTGCAGACCCAGGAAAAACTTACAAACCCTGTGCTGGCATGGAGCAGCATTTGAATTCATGGTAATGGATCCATGAGGCAGAAGTACGGACTATTGTGCCACCTATATTAAAAACCCCAATGGCAAAAGTACAGTAAGATACTAGTAGCTAAAGAAAATATTAAAGGAACTAGCTATGTGCGCCCAACTACATTGCGTGTGTTAAACTTGTCTGTGAAGGGCTCCCTGTTTAAACGCGGCTGCCAGTCGTGAACTGGGCCCTTCGTCACACAGCATTATGATTTTTTATAAGGGAAACAAAATTACAAAAGAAAACCCTTGGACATTGATTCGATAGGAACGGCCTACTTGGAATCACTGTCCGAATAGTAATTATGTGGTGGTATAGGAGCATTTCTGCTTCTGTCCGTTCACAGTCTGTCTCATTTTCACGATGCTATCATTTCCTCTCACGATGTCTTCTCAACCTTTCTCCAATCTCGCAGGTTGCTTTGTGGCAATCTAAAGAGTAAGGCAATATACACTGAGCAATGGTTATAAAAGGGGGACACATCGGTATCCAGGCTCTTTAAAGCATAAATAGGGATCACTTCACTGACATGTGAGCAAGCCATGGTACAACTGTGAGACGCTCAGCACTCGCCGGCTACAACGTAACAATAATAATTTCCGTAACGTGCTGTTACGTTGTCATTCATTTTACCCACTGTCTTTCTTTCATTCATATGTTATGTAGACACGTACCTTTTATCTTCAGCAATCTCATTCTCTAACCAGGCCTCAGGAGCTAACCAGCGTAACACATTCCACCACCTCTTTCGTTATTCCAGCACATTGTTGACATCCGTGAGTAACAACGAATGTACTAAACTGGAAGGTGGTCTACGCATGCGTGGAATTCGCGGACAAACAAAGATCAAGATCTAAATGAAGATCTCTAGTTAATTTAAAACGCAACAATCTGTTTAGTTTGAATGTCTGTGTTTTGAGGTGTGACTGGCGTACTACAGTCTTCAGTAGTATAGGCTTGGAGGAGATTCTTAATGCAATGCCTATGTTTTAGCTGTCTCTCTACTGCCATCTAGTGCTGCTTCTTCTAATTCATTTGTGGACAAAGATCAAGATCCAAATGAAGATTTTATATATAGAGAAGAGATAGAGAAGATTGAGCTTAGGCAGTGACACCTTTTCTCTCCAGCAGAGGGTGCTGCCATCAGGTAAATGTAGCACTCCGGTTCTCAAGCCAAGTGTGAGAAATTCTGTTACCCTTTGTGGAGTTTCCCAAGCTACTGGAGGGCAAAGTATTCATGACACGGCATGGTATGTTACAGTTCAAGGCAAGTGACTTTATTGCTTTCCAATCCTCACTGGTTTAACTTTATGGCTGACTTGGGATGCAGGTTCTCCTAGCATTGTTGTGGTGGGATGGTGTGGAGGGAGAGTTCTATTTGTACAACCCTTGGACTTCATGAGGTCACGAAGAACCCTGGAAATGATTACAAGAAATGGCAGCAAATAGCAAGGGGCCAGGGCTTAAAAAACATCTTATCGGCTGCACAGTGAGATAGGATATGGAAGGTAGCAGTGAACAAGGAAGAAAGTAAATTCAGAGTACTGAAGGGCTGTGTTGTTACAAACGTGACCAGGGTGAAATGGTGAGTAAGTGGACCAGCCACACAAAGCACCACTACTATTGATGACCCTGGAGACATGGACAACGCTTATTGCATCCTTGTTAAATAGCAATACTGGGGAACATGTTAAAGAATGGAAACTAACAAATGTCTAATTTAAAAAAAGGTGATTGGGAAGACCCTAGCAACTAAAATCCAGGTTATTTTATTGTGTATAACGGGTAAGCTAATAAAGACAGCGAAACGGTTATTCATTATGGTTCTGATGGCAGACAATATCGGTTTACAGGATGAAATGCGATAAAAGTATTTGATTATTGTATACCTTGAGGTCTACAATATTATCCACAACTGATTAAGTATTTCATATTTAAAGATTTCAGTCTGAATCACTTATATAAATTCAAAAGAGCAATAATCACAGTATTTTAAATTTTCACAAACTTTATATATAAGTTGGCATTACTGGCATTGGCTAGTAAGCAGTTAAGTGGCAGGGAATCATAAAGCAGTGTGTAGGTGGTACAAAACTGGTGTACGCATAGAACTGTTTTTGTTATGAACAAGGAATATTTTTCTGAATGACCTTAATTTAAAGCTACTAAAATACTGTGATTATTGCTCTTTTGAATTTATATAAGTGATTCAGACTGAAATCTTTAAATATGAAATACTTAAATCAGTTGTGGATAATATTGTAGTTTAGGTATCATAAAAATGAAGTTGTTCATGTTTAATTAAACATAAAACTTTTAGAGGCTTATGTTTCATTTGATAAATATCTCTGTAGGACATAAAGCCGTTTTGATTTTTTTATGTTGTGGTAGTGTGCAACAATTCAAGAGTACAAATTGCTGGGCTACTGAGCGAGTGTTTGGGAACGTAGTGCTCACATAATCAACTGCAAACTTGGTTATTTAACAAAAGATCCATGTTACAGTGTAAGGTAGTGAACTGAAAGGCTCTCCACTACAGGGAGACTAAACTTATTGGGTGCCCATGAATTTTCATGACAGGGTTACAAGGAGCCAGTGACTACCCTGGGACTGTATGGTGCAAGGCAATAACCAGCCCTGGATGAAGCTGCAGTTCTTTGCAGGGCGCGTACCCACACAGTCACTTACAGCACACCAGAGTAGCTAACTAACCTTACCTGCACATACTGTAGCTATCTCTCCATCCATCCATTTTTCAAACCCATTTACTTCTTTAGGAAGGTCATTCTCCTCCTTGAACCGTTACCTTATCGTGGTGGAGGGGTTTGCGTGTCCCAATGATCCTAGGAGCTATGTTGTCCGGGGCTTTATGCCCCTGGTAGGGCCACCCAAGGCAAACTGGTCCTAGGTGAGGGATGAGACAAAGAGGGGTTCAATAAACCTCCAATGAAAAATAAAAACTGTGGACGACGTTTTTCCTTGCCCGGACGCGGGTCACCGGGGCCCCCCTTTGGAGCCAGGCCTGGAGGTGGGGCTCGATGGCGAGCGCCTGGTGGCCGGGCCTGCACCCATGGGGCTCGGTCAGGCACAGCCCGAAGAGGTAACGTGGGTCCTCCTCCCCATGGGCTCACCACCTATGGGAGGGGTCAAGGAGGTTGGGTGCAGTGTGAGTTGGGTGGTGGCCGAAGGCGACGCCTCCCTGGTGAGGTGTTCCAGGCACGTCCAACCGGGAGGAGGCCCCGGGGAAGACCCAGGACACGCTGGAGGGACTATATCTCCTGGCTGGCCTGGGAACGCCTTGGGATTCTCCCGGAAGAGCTGGAAGAAGTGGCCGGGGAGAGGGAAGTCTGGGCCTCTCTGCTTAAGCTGCTGCCCCGCGACCCGACCTCGGATAAGCGGAAGAGGATGGATGGATGGATGGATGGAAGGTCAGTGGCGATGAACAGTCTTGTGTGGGCCATCAGTTCATTGGAGAGTCCACTTTTGAACACACCCACTGATATGCACATATTTGGGATGGGTGGGATTTGTTGTATCCATGGAAAACTCAAAAGAGAATATGTGTCATGTAGACAATGAGTGAGCCTGCAGTTCTACCCAGGTTAATGGAGATCTGCTATACTATTTTAGTTTCTGTCTGAAATTGCTAGTTACATCTTAAACCTTTTTGAAAAGTATCAGAAAACTTTATATAGGTTTTATTTCTAGCTTAAATAAGCATGTATTGTATTTCAATATATACAGTTCCTACTGTAAAACTGGTCACGTTTACTAGATAATAGCTAAGTATTGTTATTTTAAACTTGTACACCCGTTGCTTCAAGCATGCAATTCAGTCCATCAAACTTGTCTGTTTAGTTAATAGCTTAGTTGTCCCAAATGAATACATGTGTGTCTTTTACGTATTCAATAGTGCAGTACTTTCGTGCTTTGCAGTGGAAGCCTTATCAATGTTTAAACAGTATTTGCATGACATACTGAAGCAACTTAACTTTTAATTAACAAAACCAAACTCAATGGACTGAATGTTTCCACTTTTTTTGTAAATGTATGTTCTTCTTCATGAACATTAAGTATGAGGACAGGTTCACTTGAGCATAACTGTCTACTGCACATTAAATATGTCATTAAATAATTTTAATAAATTATAAAAAGAACATATGTAGAGGTCATTATACACAAATTAAGTAACAGCGACTCTACAGCAGTATGGCTAACAGTTCATTCAGTGAAACTTGAAAGGTGAGAAATGTTTCTGAATTAAATCTGCTATGAGGAATAAGGCCAGAGTCCCAACGCTGATTTCTATTTACATGGCATCATGAGCTGATCAGTACCAGCAGGTTACTTCACGCTGACCCCACCTTCAGAGACATTGTTGAGGGAGCTGATATTATCATTGTTCTGTAGGCCAGAGCTTTTCTCTCTTTGCTTTGGAAGTTCAGAAGGGGGTGCTGTTTTTTCCTTAACATTTGATTTTAGAGGTGTGGAGGTAGAAATTCCAAAGGGTGCTGGCTGTTGGATGGCCGGCACAGGGCTAATATTATAGTGCCGCAGCATATGCTGAGAGCAAGAAAAAGACCTTTGCCTCTCGACTGGGTGTATTGGCACCTGGGAAGGCTGAAGGGAGCGGGCTGTGGTTGTCTGTGATAGTTCTTGTTTCTCGTGTCTGGCTGCTGAGGGGCTGTTTCGAGCTTCCTCCTCTGCTTCTGACGTCACTTCTTGAACAGTGTCGATGGAATGTGTTGATTTGGTGTGGATCTGTGGTGTCACCATAGCCATCATTGATTGATTGTACTGGTAGTGCCATTGATGTGGTGAGATACGGCCTCCTCTGAGAGTCACACGATTACTGTAGGAAAAACAGAAATAACCATTTTAATAATCTTCTACTATCTTATACAAGTGATTTGGTGGCAACTGGGCAGCAGTCAACTTGGCAAAAAACAACTCGGCACAAGACAATTTGGCGAAGAAACAACTTGGCGACATCCTTTACCAGTTAGGTAATAGTTAGGTTCAAAGGGATTTTTTTATTATATTTAAATGACAACGTGATTTAAAATGTTGAAAATAAATTTATATAATTGACGAATGAACTTTATTCTGCAGATGGAACAAACTCTATCTTACATTATCTTCTGCAACGAAAATTGCTAATCCTTTACATAAATTGTATTGCTTGTTATCATATGATAATGTTATTTAGAATACAAAAGGTGACCTGCGAGTACGGCTTAAGGAATATTTTTACTCTCAACGTTTTGGGACTCTTATAAAGCAGGTGATTCTGTGGATTTTACGGCGTCCTACGCTGTCATTTAAATATCATAAAAAAATCTCTTTGAACCTAACTATTACCTCATTGGTAAAGGATGTTGCCAAGTTATCTTTTCGGCGAGTTGCCCCTGAACGTATATGAGTATTCATTTTGCCAGACCTTCAGGAGCTTCCATCAGCTGCATTGAGCTCAAACAAGAATGGAACCTGCATGGAACTGCACTCCACCAGAGGCACCTTCATTCACACAGACACACACACACGCACAGTTACTTTACTTTATTCATCAATTATATTAGATTAATATAGTATTATCAATCATCCTAACATGCAAATCTTTAAGATGTGGTATGGAACAGGGAGAAAGCCCATATAGAAACATGGAAATATGCAAACTTTATATAGGAATGTGGAGTGCAGGGCTAGCAGTAGTACCCACATTGCAGCCATCCTCACTAATTCAGAATTTAAGAGTGATTTTTAATAAAGGTACCCTAATAACTCAAGGTCTTACTGATTCCTCTAATTTACCATCAAGTACTTACTCACGACTTTGGCCTCTCATTCCATGGCTGATACTGTTTTGACGATAGCCCGCAACTCCAGAAAATGAGGCACTTCTGCCATAAATGTTATATGGCCGCCCATTCTCCATTTCATTGAAATCGTCTGGGTAGTGATGGCTCATGTGGACTAGTTGGGGAGGCATGTAAGGAGTGCTTCCTTCACGCCATGGCCCAGGGCCTCCATAAACTCCATACCGTGGATCCTTTCTGTTCTTATTGTTATTCGTTGAACCCTTTGTACTAAGGACATGCCCTGCAGAAGCAACAAGAAGCAGCTTAAGGATGTCATGATGGGAGCGCTCCTGAGCTACATGACGAGGTCGCCATCCATAATAGTTTGGCAGCTCTTGATTAGCTCCCTTCTGGAGGAGAAACTTTGCTGTGTCATAACTTCCCTCTCTGGTAGCCAAGAAGAGAGCTGTTTCCCCCTGTGGTAGAGATAATAAGATGGCAATTAGAGTGATCTGACCTTGTAGTTGATTTCAGTGAATGAGTCAACTTCTTGCCTACTGCCTAATGATGGCCAACTTCTCTGACCTTGGAATCCTGGAGGTCGATGACAGCTGCCTTTCCCACCAAGTAGCGAGCAGCAGGCAAGTTATTCACTGCCGAGGCCCAGTGTAGAGCTGTGCGACCTAAAATAATGAACAAAAATAAAAGAATAAAATGGGATAGTTTAGATAAAATCAACTTACTGTGCTGTAGGGGACGTGAGTATGAGGAAGGGCTGCATGGGCAACCCCAAAAGATTATTTCAATCTAGACAAGAACAGGTCATTCAGTCCAACAAAGCTCACCAGTCCCATCCACTTAATTCTTCCAAAATGACATGAAGTCTAGTTTTGAAAGTCCCTAAAGTCCTACGGTCTACCTGTATCCAGTAGGGAGCGCTCTTTCTCCCTGGGACATGTTTCTTAATGCAGAATTGACTAGAGCCAATACCATCTCCTTTGTACTCATGGTAGAAAATAATTATAAGAGAGAAATATGGTACAAAAAAAGGTACTGTATATGTATTTATCTTGCTTTAAATGTAACATTTCATTCCATTTATATATAAATATATATATATAAATAAAATATAAATATAAGCTGGAGAGAAGCAGAGGGGCATCTCAGCTAAGTGGGTAAAAGCTGACACACAGATGTCCCATCCAGTGAGGAATGTCGTCTGCCTAGGTTGCTTCCGACGTTGTGCTGGATGCTGGTCATTATAAACTCTCACATTCATGTGAAATATGGGTGAATACCAGAGCATTAGGTGGTTATAAATGTCTTTACCTATTCTCATCATTTATCACAGACTCTGGGTTTGTTCACACAGACATCAGCACTTTTTTAAAAATAACCTGCTTGCGAGCTCCTAACACACACCCTCTGTTAATCTAACATAATTTACAGCTGTTATTTGTCCATCTTTGGCTGTCCTCTCTCTCAGTTGAATTGTATGGCCTTGTGAAATAACTTTCACAAATGAAATTGGCAAAAATAACCTTCTTATTACAAAACCACACTATGTGTTTATGGTTCTCTGTGTAAAGAAAAAAATCCTAATGTTTGTGCGAAATTTACCTAAACAAGTTTCCAACTGTGTCTCCTTGTTCTTGATGAAATAAATTTTAGAATAAAATTCTTGAACCTTTCTACTAATTTCCTTCATAATTTTAAACACTTCAACCATGTCACCTCTTAATATTCTTTTGCTTAAACCGAAAAGACTCTTTCTTTATAATCCCTTGTAGCCCTGGAATCAGCCTAGTCGCTCTTCTCTGGACCTTTTCTAGTGCTGCTGTGTCCTTTTTGTAGCCTGGAGAACAAAACTGCACACAATCCTCAAGATGAGGCCTCACCAGTGCCTTATAAAGGTTGAGCATAACCTCCTTGGACTTGTACTCCACACATCACGGTGCTATATAACCTAACATTCTGTTTGCCTTCTTAATGGCTTCTGAACACTGTCTGGCCATTGACAGTGTTAAGTCCACTATGACTCCAAAGTTTTCTCATAGAGTGTACTTTTTTAGGTGCTAAGATATATTTATTTAAATTCTTCATTCAAGACTTTTGGTTCCATGTGCAACTTGAAAAGTATGGACTTATTCCACTCACAAACATTTCTCAGGTTAAGAAATTTTTATGAAATTTAACATTGTAGATGAAATACTAATTTAAAACTAATAGCTTTACATTAAAAAAATTGCAATTTAAGAAATCTTCTAACCAATTCTGAAAAATACTCTCAAACATGAGAGAACAGCATGTTTAATTGGAATTGAGCTTTTGAATTGAAGACCCGGTTATTCAGTCATTCATTGGTCAGGAGCCCTGCCTAGAAGTAGCTTATTTATTGGCTACTAAGGTACTTTATGTGATGTTAGCATTGCAAAGCATGGTCTGAGAAAGGCATGAAAACAGTGATTTGAAAGGTAAAGAAAAGCAAGGTGGAAATTATACCCCGTATTTGTACATACCTGACTTGCTTCAACAAGCAGAAGGTCGCATCATTGGTGCAAACTCACTAACGCTTGTTAAAAACCTGAAAGCACTGCAGTTGTGTTTTAATGGGCAGTGAATGAGGAGAGAGATGGGACTTCAACTCAAAAACTCAGTCCTCTTTGAAAATGCTTCTTTCTTGTGTGCAAGAGCATTTTCCGGTAATGATTTATTTAACAATATTTTAGCAGAAATGCATGGAACGCGGTTTGGATTTTATGAGCATTTTTATTTATGGATGTAATGATATTATTTGATTTTTTTCAAGCTGGGTGTTCAATGAAACCCATTGTATCAGAAACTTTGTTGTCTCTGTTCCCTATGATAGCATATGAGATTAAAAAATTTTCCTCAGTTATCATTACTGAGAACCTATGGGAGTACTTGAGAGAAAAGTTATCATTTTTGAGGGGAGTAGTCCTTTAATGGTCAAATGTAGTATACAGTATGTAATGCCTTGTGTCTTCCATCTACTAGCATGTAATTGTCCAGCATACTTGATGCTATTTGTGTAAACTGTATCTAATAATTTGTCTATATTGGATGCATGCTTTGACTCTGATTATATTATTACATTTTTTCAGCATATGTTACAATATAATCCAAGTAGCTCATTAACTGAAATTGCTGTAAAAAACAGATTTTATTGCATTGAAGACATTTGATCATACTCAGTATATACTTTAAACCTTAAAGTGCATGCAATATCCATCGATGTATTTCTCACTGATCTCAACTGCCTTTTGCTGCAATACTGTTGTAAAGTAAAGTGTTAGGAGACATTGTGGAAATTTCCCAAACAAGTATAACTGAATTCATTAATATACACTAAACCTATACTTACTGGTTTAAATAATAATTTGATTGCACCAGACTTACTTAAATGGAGTTGAGTGACAATTATGTTTGATATTATGTTGAGTTTCATGAGCTATCAGAGTTTTCGGACCCACCATTTGTGGCGTCCTCCTTTTGTACTTTACTAATGTCCATTCAAGAGATTTAGGAGAAACATAACAAGAAGATACTTGTATGGAAAATTTGCTCTGAATGTTGGAAATGCTTTAAGTCATAAATGACATCATGATTGCAAAATGCCATTGTCGGCACAACTCATTTATTTTTTTATTATTTTTTTTTTATAATTGAATGAGCTAAAGGGGTCAAAGTTACAGTATGTTGCAACTTGGTGAAACTAAGCAACACATGTATTACTGAAATCTTCACTACAAATGCAAGTTTTCGAGGCAGCTAAGGCCCCTTCATCAGGCAAGATGTCACAAAGAAACTGAAAAATACTCACAAAGTGATTTTTTTTCTTTCATCTTAACAACCTTTTTGTTCAAATAGTAGCAAAATGAATACACCTGAGATGAATTAACCCTGAAAGAAGAGAACAATGAACTAATAAAATGTAGCGATAAGATGACCATCACTAGAGAAAGTCCTGTACTTTAACAGTAATGGCCACCGCATAAAGCATCTGAGGTTCACTGTGCTTATAGGTAATTTCAAGACCAAACAGGAGCGGAGAGAATGGGAATACAAACTTATGCTCAAATTCAACACTCTACAAATGATCTGAATAGAGACAAGAGTTTTATGACCAGATATGTGGACTAACAGCTGACTACATCAGAGGCCTCTCTTACAGACAATGCAGGACTTTCTCTAGTGATGGTTATCTTATCTCTATATTTTATTTGTTCATTGTTCTCTTCTTTCAGGGTTAATTCATCTCAGGTGTATTCATTTTGCTAACATTTGAACAAAAAGGTTGTTGAGACGAAAGAAAAAAATCCCTTTGCTGTCCCAATATAAGCTGGAGTATTTTTCAGTTTCTTTGTGACATCTTGCCTGATGAAGGGGCCTTAGCTGCCTCGAAAGCTTGCATTTGTAATCTATTTAGTTAGCCAATAAAAGGTGTCATTTCACCCTACTTTCTCCTGTATCAATCTATGGCTAACACGGTACAACACTCTACTGCTATGAAATCTTCTCTGGCAGACACCATTTGGATAAGTGTGAAGTGTACAGCAAATAGGGTCATAGGTGTGATATGAACAATTAAAACATCACTGAGATTTACACTTTAAATCATTATGCAGATGTATATGTCATTTGTGATGTATTGAGTTAGATTTAGCTTAATATGTGAGTCCAAAAAGTATTTTAGCTTTTACTATGAATGTTCAGACATTATTGAGAATGTGCTTTAACCTAACAAGACCAGACCTTTTTGCAATTTAAACATCCAGAGAAAAACTAAAAAAGAATACAGAGCTGAAGGTCAGGCTTGCGATTGTGTTATATGCTAGAATGTCCTGCTTACAGACAAGAGCAAAAAGCATCTAATAATAATAATAATAATAATAATTTGTTACATTGTAAAGCCCTTTCCAAAGTGATTGGGCAGCCACTTCAACCATCACTAATGTGCGGCATTCCCCTGGATAATGTGATGGCAGCCATTTTTGTGCACTAACCACACATGAGCTATTAGGTGGTGAAGCGGTGCGAGACACATGGCCAGTTACTGACAAGGGATGATTTGGGGTCCTGTATGACTAGGCTGAGGAGGGCAATTTAGCCAGGACTTCGGGATACCCCCTGCTCTTTATGAAGGATGCCCAAAGGATCTTTTATGACTACAGAGAGTCAGGACTTTGGTTTTACGTCTAATCTGAAGGACTGTACCATTTTTACAGCACAGTGTCCCTGTCATTGCACTGGGGTAGACACATAGACCTTACTGGCCTCACCAGCTCCTCTAACAGCAGCAATCCAAACTTATTCTCCAAATTGTCACCCATCCAAGTGCTGGCCAGGCCCAAACACACTTTAGAATTAGAATTAGAATTAGAATTAGAACAATCTAGACGAGAACAGGCCATTCAGCCCAACAAAGCTCGCCAGTCCTATCCACTTGCTTCCTCCAAGAAAACATCAAGTCGAGTTTTGAAAGTCTCTAACGTCTTACTGTCTACCACACTACTTGGTAACTTATTCCAAGTGTCTATCATTCTTTGTGTGAAGAAAAACTTCCTAATGTTTGTGTGAAATTTACCCTTAACAAGTTTCCAACTGTGTCCCCGTGTTCTTGATGAACTAATTTTAAAATACAAGTCTCGATCCACTGTACTAATTCCCTTCATAATTTTAAATACTTCAATCATGTCACCTCTTAATCTTCTTTTGCTTAAACTGTATAGGCTCAGCTCTTTTAATCTTTCCTCATAATTCAACCCCTGTAGACCTGGAATCAGCCTAGTCGCTCTTCTCTGGACCTTTTCTAGTGCTGCTATGTCCTTTTTGTAGCCTGGAGACCAAAACTTCTCTTCTGAAGTGCACGTGGTATGGCTGCTGGTACTTTATCCTTTATCGGACTAATTCTTATAAGCAGTGCTTAAATAATATGATAAAAAGGGCAGCTAACACATTCATCATGTCACCATGCTTAAAATATCAATGATACCTTTATGAAATTCATTGGCTGTTCAAGCCTTGAGGCCTTGTTTCTGAACCCGCTGAAGATCTAAGAACTTGGCAGTAGATGAGAAACTCGTCCATCTGGCTGTTGTATTGATGATGTGCTGCCTTCCTGTGCCTGGGCACATCTTTGTTTTAACACATTACTAATCATGGCACCAAAGAGTGGTATTGTTTTGGATGTTGACTAGCACATGCAAGTAAGGATATCACCGTACTCTGTCCAGGTGACAATAAAGACCCGGTAAACCTATAAATCATCATTATAACTCTGTTAAGTCCTCTCTTTTTTATTTCTCATGTTTGCATGGTTTGCTGTTCTGTTGTCCATTCTGGGGCGAGTGTGTTTGTGGACTCTGTTTAAGAATTAGACAATCAGTTAAAATAAAACAAACCTGTCTTAATGGACTGTGTCTCCCTGCAGAATTCAGTGTGAAGATGTAAAATCTATTCATGGATGCACACATTTCTCAATATTTCTTAAAGAATGTGAGCACACCATTTTAGTTACAGCATTTGATTCTGTCTATGAATTATTTCAGTCCTGCTTTGTGTCCTCCACCACTTTCAATAAACAGTCACTGTTATTAAGTGTTCCTCTATAGGCAGAATTATACAGCCATGACATCACTGAAAAAGCAGACAGTAGACAAAAATACATGATCTAAAACAGCCAAGAGAAAGGCCTTGTCTAAGGTGGCAGAAACTACCAAGAGTGCTGACTGCCGTCCTGACCATAGGTTGGGTTTTAGAGCTCCGTTGATTTGTAAAGGGTTCAACTATGACATTCAGCAGCAAGTACTGTTGCCACTTGATTGAGAAATCGCACAGCTAACCAGCTTTACTTCATTAAAGTAGAAAGACAGAAGTCTCCAGCTTAAGCACTTGAACTGAAAATACAGAAAGACTCCAGCAGAAGAGCATCAACTGAACCTCCTGACATACAGAATAGCCGAGGTTAGATTTACAGCTATAGAGATGGTGGTGAGTAAATACCGAGGAAGACAGAAAGAAAGACTGGAGACATGAAGCACCTCGGTGGTCGGCAGCATTCACTTCAGCCCCGGCACTCAGTAGCTGGGACACCACGTCGTTCATGCACAGCCTCACAGCCAGAATCAGTGGTGTGGCCCCGTCTGGTCCCTCAGCATTCAAATCTGGCACGCCTTTCTGCAAAAGAGTCTGAAAGACAATAAAAGCACGGCACACAGTTAAAAATCGATGTACTTTTTAGTGTTGTCTCCATGAAGAGCAGAGCTTGGCTTTGATAAAAGTGAAACTTACGAGGCACAACGGAACTGAGCCAGAAGAGATGGCTGCATGCAGTGAACCTCGGTCTGCAGATTCATTCAGTTTCACATTAGACCGCTTGGTCAGATTATTGGTGGCTTTTGGCGGCTCTCCTAATTAAGAAAATCACAATGTGACATACAGGCTCTGGTCACATTTTAAGCATTCATACTATTATTCTTTGAACTTCTACTTCTAATTATACTACTTCTAATTCTTATACTGTATATTGGAAAAACATGGAAGTACACATGTTAAAATATGACTGGTAGTAAGTAGCTTGAGGCCATATATTGTTATCTCTACCATACAAAGGGTTGTGGGAATTTAAAACACAATAATGGGGCATACAGTTAAAGAAGAAACCTTGATGTCTTTTCAAAAGCTGATCTGAATGAGATTTTTTTTAGATACACTATTAGACAACAAAGGCCTAAATGGCCTCCTCTCAATAGTCAGTCAGTCAGTCAGTCATTGTCCAACCCACTATATCCTAATTACACAATCACGGGTCTGCTGGAGCCAATCCCAGCCAGCACAGGGCACAAGGCAGGAACAAATCCCAGGCAGGGCGTCCGCCAACCTCAGTCTCTCAATAGTCAAATACGTTAAGTTCTGTCTGGTCCAAGTGACTACACAATGAATGCTATTGTTCTTGCTGGTTTTTGAGTCTTCTTTCTTTTACTTCTAGCACAAAGGTTTCCATAAAAACTTGCTGGCTTCAAAACAGAGTAGTTTACACAAACAAGAGAGACAAATGGAATCTGCCCTGTTGTCTTCTAACCTGTCAAATTGTGTTAATACTCTTTATCCGCGAGACTTTACCCCAAAGTCAATCATAGATCATACCTAGTTTTTTTGACTCTTTTATCTCTGTGTTGCAACTTTTGACTGGTGACTGAGGTCGTGATTGCTTTGCACTGTAATTCTTGTGCTGCAGCGGTCGATGATCTCGGATGGAGCTGAAGTCTTCTTCATCATTGAATGTCGCCGTTATGGATGACTCGTCCATGGAACTCTGGGTAACATCAGTGTCATCCCCGCAGTTGGGCTGCCGTCGAAGAGGCCTAAAGATATGGATGCAGTTGTTAAAATATACAGGACAAGGAGAAAGAACCATATTCCCCTAAAATACTCACGTACACGAGAGGGTTTTCAGTGCAAATGCATAGCATAGGCCCTGTTTTAAAGGGTACTAAAATAGAGTCGTACATCATATTCATCACTTTTGAGGTATAATCTGTTTGTCATGTCAACAAGCATTGCAATAACACCTCAGTGATATGAATTATTATGCGTTTGAGTCGTCATTTAGCTGATTTGGCTGCATTTCCCTACTTGATCAAGGGTGTCGTCACTTCCCAGTTTCTCCAAAATGCTATATACTGTACACGTGGGGCAGAGTAACTGTAAATATACACAAGTTTCCCCATCAAGTTTTCTTTTATAAATCCTGACATTTGCACGGAAAGTTGCATTTGCATTTTGGGTGTACACAAACTTTAGAAATAAGGCCCCTGACCCTTAAATACTCCATAGGGATTTGGAGCCCAGTAATGAAAGACGGTCAACCTGACTCTGGAAATGTAGGAATTTGGAGATTAAAGTTGCTCCAGTCCAGAGTTTTGATTAAGGAAAAGAATTTGGTGGAAGCTGATTGGCCGGACCAAAGGAAGCAATGGTGAAGACAGGATAAGAGAAGAAGATGGTGGTGAGTTAGGAGAGTGTTTTGTTGTATTGAAAATATGGGTAAGTGGATGAGCCCACCTGTTTTGTAAAAATGATTTCATATCCTAAGGTAATTAGATCCAGGGGGGCAGCTTGGATTTTGTTTTACTTTGTCTCATTTTGGAATTTTTCAGTTCTTCCTACCTTTATGCATTTATAAAATAATTTACCTGTTTCTCTGGCATTATTATAGGTAAGACAAAATAAGGACATCTTATTTCAATATATTTCTACAGACACACATGGAAAATAAACGTACATGGGCGCTGGGATGAAGAAGTGATACCTTCTTGTTTGAGAAATACAAGAATATAAATTTGTCTTTACTTGCTGTGCTGTGAGTACTCACTTCATGCCAATGGCATCCTCTCCTAGAGGTTCTCTGCGCTGGCGTCGGCAGTGCTTGCCTTGCTTCTTGGACCTGTGCTTACACCTCGTCTGTTCTTTGTCCTTCTCCTTCTGTTGCTTCTTTCGGCAAAGGGCAACGACTTTTACTCCCAATGCGATCATTGCCACTAAGACCACGAAACCAGATGCCAGGGCTACACCAATTAATATCCAGGGCATTTCACTTCCTGCAGTGTAAGAAAAAGTGCAAAATATAACAAAATCAAATCGACAGAGTGGAACAGTTAAGATTTTCTTTATAAAACTACGTTGACTCTGTAACTTTATTTTTTTCTTGTGGAATTTTTGGATTCATATTTGGTAGGTGCCAAAACCAGTGCTTTCCATGCCCTTAAAGCATGTATGGCAGTGTATGGCAGGAACTTCATATCAATCTATTGCAGGGCACATTTACAGTGGATAATTTAGAACTGAGGCATGCAAGGAAATAGGAGTCTCAAGATAATAACCGTATGAATGAAACCTTATTGAAAACCCTGCAACAGGGAGTAGATGTGTGGTCCAATGCTCTAATGCTCAGCTATCCAACAAAACCCACCATTTCACTTAAATTATAATAAACTGTATATTCATCAGTGCAGAAATATGGAAACATTAAGTCTTTTATGCTTGAAGCTAAGGTGGCCATAGTTAGCAATGTTTAGCATGGCTGCCACACAGCTCCAGGAGTCCGGGTTTGTATCTTGACCTGTATACTTTCAGCATGGAGTTTTCACATTTGTGCCATTTCATCAAAGCTTTTTCACTTGGCTTTCTGGTTTTCCTTGAAGAAGCAAAAGATTTACAGGTTGGGCTGACTGGTAACTTAAAGTAGTTTTGTTCGAGTTGGAATATACGTATGTGTGTGCAAGTCTGTCTGGGATGAGCGAGTTGGCCTATCTGGCATTAGATTCTAACTTATGTTTGAGGACCCTGTAATTCTCCAATTGGATTAAACATGTTTGAAAATGGGGAAGCACGGTGGTGCAGAGGGTAGCGCTGCTGCCTCGCAGTTAGGAGACCCGGGTTCACTTCCCGGGTTCTGCCTGCGTGGAGTTTGCATGTTCTCCTGTGTCTGCGTGGGTTTCCTCCCACAGTCCAAAGACATGCAGGTTAGGTGCATTGGCGATTCTAAATTGTAATCCTGGTGTGTGGTTGTGTGTGTGTGTGTGCCCTGCCCAGGGTTTGTTTCCTGCCTTGTGCCCTGTGTTGGCTGGGATTCGCTCCAGCAGACCCCTGTGCAGGCCCGTTGTGACAAGGCAGGCAAACCAAGCAATTGCTTGGGGCCCCGAGCTGGCCTGGGGCCCCAAGACAACGACTGGTTAAGAATAAAATGCAGCGACAAACTGTGTGAGCGCCCCATTGATAGTGAATGCAGTAAAGTGCAGTGACACTGTTATCGAGATCCCCCTCAAGGGGGCCCCCCTCGCTGACAGCAGCCAGCCAACCACGCGATCTCTGCTGCCGGCAAAATACAAAACTTCCTCGGCAGTCATGAAGCAGAATTATGCTTTAGGAAGCCAAAAAAGAAAGAAGAGAAAGGAAGAGGAGGATAAGAAAAAACAAGACAGTGGTAAGTGATAAATTACACACATAAAATAGCTCTACTTGTCTTGTACAAATGGTGCAATTTTGCAGCAGGTAGGCTAGCAGAAATATGTTTATGTATCATACATAAATGACATGACATTGCTATAGCTTTGTAATAGGTTTTGATGAAAGTGGCATAGCATGCTATACTAACTATTCCACTGTGATAATCTATTTAGGAAAACCACACAATAAATTCTGTGCATCAAACATTAGCTTGGGATGTTTTTAAGCATTGGTAGTCGACTCACAGCACTACTAATAATTAGTAAACATTTAATTATAATTTCATTGTTTGTTAACAGTAAAAAGTTTATTTATATAGCACATTTCATACACAATGGCAATTCAAAGTGCTTTACATAGAAGAAATTAAAATAATAAAAAGAAATAAGAATAATTAAAACAGTTTAGAAAAATAAAATAAAATACAGTACAGTCGGACGAACAGCTGCACAGTGCTCATTCAGTAAATGCATAGCTAAAGACTAAAGATTAATTAACTGTCAATTTACACTTTTCCAGACCATGTAGCCACTTCCCCATTTGACATGCTTAATTACATTTACAGTGAGAAGCTACTGGATTTGTACAGTAATTTAAGCATCGCTTTGCGTCTACTCCTGACTCTCCCTGTGTCAGTGGCCTCTGGTGAGAGGAGCTTTT
Source organism: Polypterus senegalus (assembly GCF_016835505.1). Lineage (NCBI taxonomy): Eukaryota > Metazoa > Chordata > Cladistia > Polypteriformes > Polypteridae > Polypterus > Polypterus senegalus. The sequence goes on along the minus strand of NC_053164.1, from coordinate 68,407,562 downwards.
CAGCTTTGAAGCTGATAAAAAATTACATGAGGTCCACGGTGGGCCAAGAAAGGCTCACAGGACTGGCACTTATGTCAATTGAGCGGGATGTTCGCCAGTCTTTGGACATGGAGGACATTGTGATTGCCTTTGCAGAAAACAAGGCTCGCAAACAGCAGTTTTAGATAATTTGCACATGTTTGAGAGAACTGAAAAATGTTAATGTGAGTATGTATGTGTGTGTGTGTTTTTAAGTATGTTGGATTTAGTTATTGTGCACTTTTTTAATGTATATTTGATTTTATGGTACAGTGGTGTTTTTTGCAAATGTTCAATTGTTGAAAATGTTCAAATTTTATGCACTTTATATGCAACGGCAGTATTTGCACTGTAAACCTTTTTTATTTATATAAAGTGTGAGTGAATTTAAACTGTATGGCTATGCTGTGGTTCCTTTGCGTGCGTGTGGGGGCCTCCATGTCCATTTTGCTTGGGGCCCCCAAATTCCTTCAAACGGCCCTGCCCCTGTGACCCTGTACTTAGGATATAGTGGGTTGGATAATGGACGGATGTTTTAAAATGACTGAATATTTATATCTGCATAAGCAAATAATCCAGTAATTCTAGTATGTTTTAATAAATATTTGCACTTAAAAAGTCTAATATGGCAGCCTATTAGGCGACTAATTTGTGACTGATTCGATTCACTAATTTGACTGTCTAATTGGAAATATGGGTAGAAGAGTGTTGTTGTTTCATGGATCCAGCATCCAGGATTCTAATCTAATGCTTTATGGTTATCCACACACAGTTTGTATGTTGTTCTTGTGTCTGTGTGGGATTTGCTTTAAGATCTCCAAACACTTAGGGTATATATATATATATATATATGGCGACTCTAATCGATTTGAGGGTTTATGCCTGAGGGTCCCAGTCCAGAGTTGGTTCTTGCTTTGTACCTGATGCTGTTAGGGAGGGACACAACAAACTGTTTTGAGGGGCCCCATGTTTTGCATGCATATTCCAAAGCATTGAGTCATCATAAACATGGTGGAGTTGGGAGCAAATGCTGATTACGCTGAGTACAGAGTGTTGCTGCACCCAGCAGGGCCTTGAGCAAGGACCTTAACCTGCAATTGCTACATCCTGGGTTAAGATACAACATAGACAATAATAAAACAATGACATTAGCAACAATTATAATGATCAAACTGGTGTAGCATATGAGACAAAAATGCGGCAAAATAAACTTAAAAAATCAACATGACAACATGACTGCTATGGGTTACTAAAGGCTGAAATCATCTCTCAAATGGACTCACATTAAAACTATGTTGAAACTCCAGATGATATAATCCTCCATTGTTCATCACCATCTGTGATTTGACAAATTATAATGTTTGCTCCTGGCATACTAAAAAACAGTCCTCCATAGTCTCTAACTGGAAACAAACCTCTCTGATGCCATGCAGATTGGATAGTGATAGTGCATTATTTGTATATGTTGACAAGGATTAGTAAACAGGATTCATGGCTGAACGTATAAACATAGTCATTATAGTTTATTTTTGCTGAGTTATGTGATTATAATATTACAGTTTATTTAAGAGACATTACTCTATATTTTATGATTTGTGGGATTTCATAATAAGAGTAAAATTATGTTGTCACTAGATAGATAGATAGATAGATAGATAGATAGATAGATAGATAGATAGATAGATAGATAGATAGATAGATAGATACTTCATTAATCCCAAGGGGAAATCCACATACTCCAGCAGCAGCATACTGATAAAAAACAATATTAAATTAAAGAGTCATAAAAACGCAGGTAAAACAGAGAATAACTTTGAATAATGTTAACATTTACCACCTAGGGGTAGAATTGAAGAGTCGCATAGTGTGTGGGAGGAATGATCTCCTCAGTCTGTCAGTGGAGCAGGACAGTGACAGCAGTCTGTCGCTGAAGCTGCTCCTCTGTCTGGAGATGACACTGTTCAGTGGATGCAGTGGATTCTCCATGATTGACAGGAGCCTGCTTAGTGCCCGTCACTCTGCCACAGATGTCAAACTGTCCAGCTCCATGCCTGCAATAGAGCCTGCCTTCCTAACAAGTTTATCCAGGTGTGAGGCGTCTTTAATCTTTATGCTGCCTCCCCAGCACACTACCGCATAGAAGAGGGCACTCGCCACAACTGTCTGGTAGAACATCTGCAGCATCTTATTGCAGATGTTGAAGGACGCCAGTCTTCTAAGGAAGTATAGTCGGCTCTGACATTTCTTGCACAGAGCATCAGTATTGGCAGTCCAGTCCAATTTATCATCCAGCTGCACTCCCAGGTCTTTATAGGTCTGTACCCTCTGCACAGTCACCTCTGATGATCACGGGGTCCATGAGGGGCCTGGGCCTCCTAAAATCCACCACCAGCTCTCACTTACAGCTATCACTGTAAACTACCATTTAGACTAGTTGCTTAAATAGACAGCCACCATACTTATTATATTTCTGTATGGCTGTGAAAAGACAAACTTTTTTCATTCATGTGTCATAGATTAAGTCTTTTTAGAGAAATATTAAATGTTAAAAAGAAAGCATGCCGACAGAACCCAGTTGCTACGTTTCCTGAAACGCTGCTCTCCGAGAGTGTATTTTTCTGAATGAGTCCTGCAGTCAGATGTTGCAGTAATCAAATGTCTCCCTCAAAATTCTAAAGCTGTCAAACTGCTATTTTACTTTAAATCTCTCCACATTTTGTTTGCACCAGTTTCTATGTAAAACTGTTTCATTTATTGGATTTCATGACCACAAATGACTGTTTGATAAATTCATAAATTGAAATACTGTGGACTCCTTTGTCTCCCTTGCATTGGAGAAGTGGAAATCAAGTACTAATTCTGTCTCTAGTCAAATACTGTGTATATTCAATACATGGCTTTAAAGTTATCATTTAAAAGGTAAGTGAATTTAACAAAATTACCTTGAGTTGAAGTGTCTTTTTTGTTGTTTGACACTTGTGGGCCTCCTTGTCTATTGTAATGCCAGTTTATTCCTCTTGCTGCACTCACAGGGAAGGGTAAGACTGGAACCTGACTTCCTCTCTGCGAATTCACTGCCATCAGAAATCTGGCCACCAGATTGGCAGTTGGGAAGCAGAAATGTGAATTTTGGGAGCAGGGTCTGTTATCAATCTCCAGCAGAGCCAAGGACCTGTGTCAAAATGAAATATTTATATTTCGTGAATGAACACTTACACAGAAATAACTAAGATCCAATGTACCAAGACCCCGAGGTCCATGCTATATTCTCACTGACCCAGCTGCGTAGTTTTTTGGAAGCAGTGTTGACTTTGGAGTTACTGGAAATTCATCTGTGTTATTGAGGTCTGACTGGGTGAGACTGTTCAGGTCACGGTGCAGATCAAATGGGTGTAGGCCATGGAGGATGATGGATGTCCTAAGCACTGTGGCAAGAGCCCAGAGGAAACTGATATTTCGATCCCTGATATCTTGTACTGGAATGGGAACTACAAGCAGTAGCATTCCATCTGCAGAATAAGGGAAGACTTCTGAGAAACAGTCCACACCATCCCAGCCACAGTTTGCCTTCCTGCATCCCTGTTCACACTTCCCATTGCTGTAGTGATCTTGACAGTAGTGGTGATATTTGGATCTGTCGACACAGAAAGAGACAGAAAAAGAGTGATAAATTAGAGACTTTCAATTATGACTGCATTACGAAAATTTATTAATGAAGAAGAGGATTTCTTACTCGCAAAGCCCTTCATTTGGATGGCAGTCAAACCCATCCAGAAGACATTCGAGGCTGGAGCATTCATGGTCACATGTTCCATCTCGAAATTTCTTCTGGCAAACTTTAGCCTGAGGGCACATCATCCATGGGTCACCAGAGTTCCTTTGAGCATTGGAGCTATTAGTCTTATGATGTGATTGGTCTTCGTGGGATCTTTGAGCAGGCCCCATCAACCGAGTGCGACACCGAGTTCCTGTGTACATTGGAGCACACAAGCAGCGGACTAGAGGATGTGGTTTAGATGGTGCCCCCAGACTAAGACAGGTGCCCCCATTGAGACAAGAGTTAAACTGGCAAGATGTCGGGGGATCCTCTAGTGATACATCCTTACAGGTGGGACCACTATAGCCCTTAAACAAAGAAAGAGGGAAAACATTATGGATGAACTGAGAAATAATATAACAGTTGGAAGCATCAACCCTAAAATATCAAAAGATGCTGAGGAAACCCTGCTATTCAGGTGGTTCAGTGCACCACGTGGAGCTTACAGGGGTTTCCAAATGGTCATTGACAGTGGGATTTAAGTGTTAGTCCAGCAAACAGCCACTGATAAGCAGTATGAGACTAGGGTTTGAGTTGGCTGAATGTAAAGGATTAGAGATGGTGTCTTCTCTAGAGGTCTGCTATAGGTGCCTTCAGATTCAATATTCACCATTTGTTCAAATAAACACAAAAATATGCAACATATAGACAATAAATATGTAAGCACAGATATGTAAGTACACTTAGAATGAATAATAGCACAATGCACACATGTAAACAGTGATGGCAGAGAGGTTAGGAGCACACGCTGATACAGCACATTGCCTCACCCACCACACGACAAACCAACTCAGGATCCAGATTAGGACCTAAATGTAGCCATGCAACGGGTGACACCTCAGCACCACACTAGTTCAGATGGAGTGGAACAGTGTGAGGTTTTTTTATGGTGGCTGGAGTGCCAATTCTGCCACCAACCCCCAGGTTTTTCCAGATGAGCAAAAAATATATTATAATGAAGTAGGTGTGTGTTGAGGCTTTTTGCCTTACAGGGTTCATGCCAATCAAATAAACCACACATGTAGCAGATTATGATGTCAACAAATCATTTTATTGAATTGTTTAATTTTCTTTAGGGATGCGAATGACTAGAGGTCACAGTTCAACAATCAATTTCTAGACAGCTATGGCTGGGCTCCATTTATGTTAATCACTTTTAATCAGTTATAAACTACTATGTTGTCCTGTCTGTTAAAACAAATCTGTGTCTTCGTGTGTATTCATTATGTAATTCAAAATTTGTAATGGTATTTACCTGAGAATTACTTCCTACACTCTCAGCCTACATTCAGTAAAGAGTGCTTTGCAAAAATTAACTAAATTGAAAATTAAAAAATAAACAGTCTCTGCCATTCAGTTCTTGCATTTTTATCTTCACAACACTGTTTGCAGTGTGTTAATGAATGCCTCATTCTCCCTGTAGTTTATTTGATTAAGATTTTTGCTGTCAGGTGAGAGTTTTGTTTGAGCACCACCTGGCCACCAGATGTCACTACAGTGCAATGTTTAGAAAGTTTCAATAAATCAAATCTTCCAAATCTATTAATTTGCATTGAGCCCTTGAAACCCCAATTTTTGCTCTTAGTACTGTTAGTGTGGGGTCCTACTTCTATAAATATTTTTGGAGAGAAAATTGGCATGATCTGTGGTGGGCTATATATATCGGGTTGGATAATGGACGGATGGATGGAAATTGGTATGACTTTTAAGGCATGAGGCTTTCTGCTGTCTTTGTACTTTGTATTTTGCAATAGTCTCCCTCTAATACAAAAATACAATAAGTACAATATAGAGTTATTTCCACATCTAAATAGAAAGTGTTCATTTAATCAAACTTTGATGGTGGTCAGGAGTTAGTTCCATATGGCGAACTTAGGAGAGTGAAACATATGACTCTGCACATCACGACAATGAAAGTCGCTTTTACCAAGCTAACATAGTTGGAGAAATAATGGACACTAAATGAAGAAGTACTTAAAGGTGCTTATTTAGGGGAAATGGACACACAAACCCCACAGACATCCATCTGCCTTAATTTGAACAGAAGTAAAATGTTACCCACTCGGGCCAAGCTTAAACATTAAAGTGAATATCAAAGGTTTTCTGTTTTCACAATTTTTTTCCAGGAGAATATCTAATTAAATTATTTCATCTTTCTTTTAAATGTTAAAGTTACGATAGCACATCCTTCATTGCATTGCTCTCCAATGACTATTTTTCCACGTGTTCAATTTCTTAATATGTCACTAACTACTGCTTTTAATTGTTTGTGTTATTTAGACATCTCTGGCTGTGCAGAGTCAAAATGCTCTGGTGTGTTTTGCTTTTGTAAAATGTCCACATATATACGTTGTTGCTTTAAGCTTCAATAATCAGTATCGGATTATCCTGTTTTAGTTTAACTAACAGAAGACACTTAATGTTATGTAGTTAATTCAGCAACATCTTCCTTTTGCTACAATCAATGCAGAGCAATGTTTAAACTGCTGACTAGAAAGTGTAAAGATGCCAGAAATGGAACACAGAAAATCTTAACTTTATGGTTGTGTTGGACGTAAAAAAAAAAATTACTTACTCTAAAACATGCAGACACTAAAGCTGATATCCCATTATGCAACTTCTAGTTATGGGTTATATCAGATTTGCCACAGTTGTAATCTTGCCACTGTATCAAGTCAGTTTTAAAAGACTGAAAATTGCTGCCCATGTTAGATTTACAGATTGGGTGTTGACCTTTCATCACAGTTGCACTCGCCCCTTATTCTGGCAGCCAATAACATGCTGTCTGATGAAGTTGGTGCTGTATGAACGATTAACAGATATGGCAGTTCTGCCATATTCTTGTCTCTTTTTATCTTTTTTCTGTCATGGAACGTAAAACACGAAATATCTGAGAGACAAGCTTCTCTTATGTTTGTGAGGACCAAAACACACATGTTCCTTATTCCTCGTCACTGCCTTCTATACATTGAACTTCTGAATGAGCATTCATTGGTTGTCAGCTCTCATGCACACACAGCCCGTACTTACGATTAAAGACAAAGTCAAACTTGTCTGATTTTTTCAGAGTGAATTGAAAACATGTTGGACTAAATATGGAGTATTTAAATCTATTTATAAATATAAGCTCAATAAAATTAAATCATGTACTGTAATAGCTTTAGGTCATGTAAGAGTTAAAAATATTAGAGGCTCATGCCTGTTCATTATTTTCCTTTAATCAACTGGAAAACTACCATTATCTATTAGCCCCAGGTTAGTAATGTAAGAAATGTTTTAAGGAACATGGAAATAGTAATAAGGGCCACTCCCTAGGCCAGGTGGTAACCAAGTTTGGGCTCAAAAATAATCGTGGCAAGTAAAAGACAAGAAACCAATTATGCTTGCTTTGCAATAAGAATATATTGGTGGTATAAGGGAAGCCTCAGGAAGGGAGGAATTGTATCTTTTGGAGTCAGCTAATTATGAAAAATGTTAAAAAGCAAGGTTGTGATAAGAAATTGTAATAAATACGAGATGTGCTGAAAGAAAGGAGCTCACTTCGTTGAACTGAGACAGCTTTGTGCTCTTTTGCAATAAAGTCTTATTCTGATTGCTCATCCAGAGACTGCATGTCTTTTCTGTCATTAGACTAAGTTTTTCTCCACAACATAAGTTGCAGAGCATGTCACATTACGTGACTGGCTTCATGGGAACATGCTACCGACGGCCTGTGACTCGCTAAGATTATGTAACTGAAGGTTTCAACTGAAAATCGCTGGAAAAGTCGCATAATGTGACATAGCCTTAAGAGACTAGACAAGGAACAAATCAGTCCGGGACAGGGAGAAAGGTCAGAATAGTAGAAATACCGATTAACAATCCAAAAAAAAACTAAACAAACATGCTTGTCAGGAAAGCTTAATTAAAAGAATAAACGAGGAACATCGAAAGACGATGGAAACGCTAGGCTTGAATTTATCTTAGCAGTGTTTAATATCAAATTTAGAGCTCAAAGAATGCCATGACACCATCTTAAAAAAACATGCCGCGGTGATGTCACATGCATGAAACTGGGAATGTGACTGTCAACAGTGGTGCTGCTAGTAAACAATATGGCTGCCACACAGGAAATAGCGATGAATGAAATAAAACCAAAATGCTCAAAATAACAATGATAACATTAAATCATCTAGTCATTCAGTCAAAACTGAAAGACAGTAATTCTAAACTGCAAAATACTCAAGATCATGACACTTTAGGTACATTTATTTTTATAGATCCTTGAAAAAAATTGCAATACATTCATTTTTAAATGTATTCACACATCCTCTGTGTTTATTCTACCAAAGCAGTTTACTTCCTGTATGGTATGGTTTGGAGTATTTGTGCTTTTCAGTGATTCTGAACAGACTAAAGCTGCCTTACTCACCTCTGCACAAAGGCAGGTGAAGCCGAAGGGCATTGCTGGAGTCACTTTACACACTCCTCCATTCTGACAAGGTGCTGACGAACAGAAGTCAATCTGAATCTCACAGTGATAACCTAAAAAGAAAGTCAATTAATAAGTCTGACACAACAATATAGAGAAAATTCAAAGTACTTCTCAAAAAAAAATTTGCCAAGAAGTGGTGTGTGAATCAGTGGGTTGTCAATGGACTGGTGCTTCATCTATGAATGATTACTGACTTACAAGCCAGTGGTACTGGGATACAAACATTTAAACAGGGATTAGAATGTTGTATTTCTCAAATATAACATACCATAAGTCAAACTTTTATACAGAGAAGTCCAGTTTCTTAACATTTCAAATAGCAAATGCAGAATAAGGCTGACATATTGGCAATAAATATATGCAAAGGACTCAGCTGTTGCAGCAGGTGACATGAAGAAGTGCAGGGTCAAACTGCTTTAAACACCAGTCGGTGATCATAAACACGTCTAAATGCTTCTCTTGAGATCAGCAGACACACTAATTGGAGACAACACCAAGACAGCACCGCACGACTACACCTGATGAACACTTTCTAACATGCTTTTATGTTTTGAATTTCTGTTCCCTAATTTGTCTCTTGTTTTAATGTCAGTAGATTACTTTTGATCTACAAATATGTTGATACAATAATAAGAAATCAAATTCTGAAACTGCAGTTCACCAGAGCGACATTAGAGGAGTATTTTACCTTTTGGAATCCATAATAATGAAGAAGATATTTCTTCAGTTCAGTTCATTCTCATGCTACTTTAGGGTACAATACCGTGCTATTTTCAAAATCTTTTAAGCCACAGAAACAGCTCCAGGCAGAGCAACAGTACCATATGAAATTGCCAGTTAACCTAACCCACACTTCTTTAACGATGTGAGAGAAAAACTTTACGAAGGCAAAATCTGGACGTGGGTCTTGAGCCCAGGATTCGGTGCCATAACAGAAACAACAACCACTACAGTACAATGATAATTCAAAAGCAACAAGACATTTGAAGCTTTCTTGAGCAATTACAGCTCAAACTCTGGTACAAGATTTTCATAATATTTTATTTAGTATCATAAAATCACAACAAATGGTTATAACATCAGGTCCAGTATTCATTTTGTGCTAAGATCTGATCAGAAGAATGTATTAGGACAGGGGTAGTGAACACCAGGCCTGGAGTGCCGCAGTGGCTACAGGTTTTCATTCTAACCCTTTTTCTAATCAGTGATGAGTTTTCACTGCTAATTGACTTTCCCCATCACTTTAATTTGCACCTAAAATCTGGAATAGCCTGCCAATAGGAATTCGCCAGGCTGATACAGTAGAGCACTTTAAAACACTGCTGAAAACACATTACTTTAACATGGCCTTTTTATAACTTCATTTTAATCGTAATTTAACTTAATCCTGATACTCTGTATGTTCAATTCATCATAACAACTATTCATGGTGGCTCTAAAATCGGTACTGACCCCTACTCTCTTTTCTGTTTCTTTTTCCGGTTTCGTTGTGGTGGTGGCCTGCGCCACCTCCACCTACTCAAAGCTTCATGATGCTCCAACAATGATGGACGGATTAAAAGGAAGAAGTCTACGTGACCATCATCATCATCAAGCCCTTCCGTGAGAACCCTAAATCCAAAGAGGACTGTTTCATTTATGTTAGGTAGAATGCCCAGAGGGGACTGGGCGGTATCATGGTCTGGAATCCCTACAGATTTTATTTTTCTCCAGCCGTCTGGAGTTTTTGTTTTTCTGTCCCCCCTGGCCATTGAACCTTACTCTTATTCGATGTTAATGTTGATTTATTTTTTATAATTATGTCTTTCATTTTTCTATTCTTTAATATGTAAAGCACTTTGAGCTACTGTTTGTATGAAAATGTGCTATATAAATAAATGTTGTTGTTGTTGTTGTTGTAATAGCCCTGTTAGAAGAGTTCAGCCCTCTGAATTGATTCCTTTCTTCATTAAATGACAGCCAAGAAGAAATGAGATGTGAAACGAAATAAACCAGCTAAACTGGGGCTTCAAACTCCAACCAATTTCACTCCAATTACTTTCTTAATGAGAAGCCAATTCTTGATGTTAATTAAACCCGTTATTTAATTTCATGGCTTGTTGCTGCTCTTATTCTGCCACAGCACACATTTCAAAAACTGTTGTTTTACTGTTCTTTCTAAGAGCACCGTCAAAATGCTTTGGTGACCTGAGAGATCTACCTTACTAAGACCATCACCTCTCTTTAATTTCAGATATTGTGTAATGGGCACAGGAGAGTTGGTCATGTGGTGGCTTGTTTTGTGTCTCATTAATGTTTGGCTACTAATAAAGGAAAAAGAAACAACTATGGGGCCTGAGTCAAGTTAATTAAAAGAAGTAATCAGCAGCAAAAACTGGTCACTAATTAAGAAGATGGTAAGAATGAAAACCTGCAGCTACTGCGGCACTCTAGGTCTGCAGTTCACCACCCCTGTATTAGGAAATCCATTTATCATCTTGATTACAATCCCAAGATCTGAACTGATGACTGAATGTAAAACATTTCAGTGAGGAATGAACAGTCTTTGAAAAGCTCTGCTTAGGTGTTTCTGATATTTGAACTGATCACACTGGAAGAAAAATCATGTGACAGCAATAATGAACTATGACAGCTTAAGCAGCAGCTACCAATCCATTAGATACGTAGAGCCGAGCTTTCAGTAGGTGTAAGATGTTGTAAACCATGCCTCATTCTGTTTTTGCCCATACCTGTGTAGCCTGGGTTACATGAACATTGGTACTGGTTGTTTCCGGGCACACACTGCCGGGTTCCAGGTTTGTGACACGGGTTGGATAAGCACTCATTTATATCTCCTTCACAGCGCAGTCCTACGTATCCCGCTGGACAGACACATTCATAACCTCCAACTTTGTCAACACAAGATCCCCCGTGGTAACAGAGGGGTTCAGCCTGTGGCAGACAGTCATCATGATTGACTTCACAATAGGAGCCTGCAAAAAGGATTGAATAGAAAAGGCTACAGTAATAATAATTACTGCATAATTGTTTCTATTGATTTTCTTAATTTTTTCAAAATGTATTATCATGGAATCACAGAAATGGCTGTAACATCAGGTTCTTTATTAACTGCAGTCTAAAGTACTGATACAGTGTGGCTTATTTTATGTTATTTGAACAGTCATAGTATGACATGATGGCACAGAAGTCTGAGCTGTTGCCTCTTTGTAATGAGCATGAATCTATGAGAAGTTTGCACGTTCTTCCTGAGTTTGTGTAGGTGCAGGTTGAGTTAATTGTTGAGTCCAAGTTGCTTTGAATGTGAGCATACATGAGTGGTCCTGAGATAGACTGGCACCCTGTCTAGGGCTGTTTTCTGCCTTGCACACACCACCGCTGGTTTGGGCTCTGGCCCCCTGTGAGCCATTACTGGATTCGGTGAATCTGACAATGCTATGGTAGGTATCTGAAATACAAGTATGCTGGTTTTATTGCAAACTTTAAACAGGGCTGGAAGAACATCCAAAGTTGATTCCTTGCTTGAACCTGATGATGACAAATCTCCAGCCACTGCAATCCTGAATGGATTTTCTGTTATCTTATGGTTGCTTCTGCATATAACAAAAATCTTCTGACACGCTTTTGTTGGTTTATATAAAGTGCTTTGAGGTGCCATCTTCTAACACAGAAATTGCTTCATAAACAGGCCAATTGCCAAAACTGTGTCTATGATTAAATACATAAAGTCAAACTTTTGTCAAACGTTCCCTCACAAGACACATTTTTATGACTTAAGAAGAGAAGCCTGTAAATGTAAATATAGTGCAGAAGTAATGAAGCAGGATTCAGTGAAAACTTTAAGATTGGAAGATGCCATATAGTTTTAAGCCAGGCTTACCTTGGGTGCCATTTGGACAATTGCAGCGGAAGTGGTCAATGAGGTTTAAGCAGGTGCCACCATTCATGCAGGGATGCGAAGAACATTCATCAATATCAATGGAGCAGTCTGTGTCCGTAAAACCACGAGGACACTAAAAAACACACATATATTTGTTGATAAAAAAACAAAACTTTTTATATTAGTCAGTCTTGCATTCACATGGGTTTAGGGGTCAGGACATCTTGCCCACTTTTACAGAGCGTAGCCATCTTGTTACCCAACCTGAAATGAGTCAGTACAAAGAGCAGGATGACTGAATAGAATGACTTGCGTGATTTTAAGAGTCTGTCTCCACAGACACAGAACTGCAAAATAAATTAACAAATAAAAAATTACATAAAAACTTCAATAGTGATTTTATAATATACAGCCAATTAAATATATCAGGTCTTCCAGGCCATTTCTAAGTGATGTCTGTATCATTAGCATGTTTGAACTCAATGGCAGTTTAAACACAGAACATAGATTCATAAAAATTTACAGCTTACAACATTTAATAAAGAAAGTACAGTTAATACAGTTACAAGAGTGACTTATAGACAGATTGATAACTAGTTGTGAAAGGTGATAGATAGATAGATAGATAGATAGATGTCCAGTGTAATGTTCAGAGCCATCATGAACTGAATTGCTCCCTCCTCGTTTATTTCTTGCACCTCTCAGTATGAATTTTATTCATAATTCATTTGTTTAAACTTTAAGGTTGTTAGATTTTATTAAAAACTAGCCATTCCCCATGGTATGGAGTAAGATTGTTGTACCGCGGCTCCGCTCGCATAGTAGTGTAAAAGGACAAACTTTAAAAATCAATAAACATAAAGGTATCACTAGCTAAGCGGAGCCAAGTTACACTCCAAAACACAGAGGTAGACCGACTCCTTACTCCTGACGTCACGCTTCCACCTCCCCACAACCTGCAGTCTCTGTCTCGGATTAGCGCGAATATATCGCTCCTGCAAGCAAACTATGATTCCAAGAGCGATGAGAGTAGTTGCAAATGTTCAAGCAAATTCTAGAAAAAAGCCCAATCTAAATCCGTTAAGTAGTTCTCTTGTTCGTAAGCTAAGCGAATATAAAATACACCTCAAGGCTGGTGCGTGAGTGCATTGTGTGTTCCTCGGATACGTGCAAATAAATAGGTACCGAAAGTGAACTATGGTACATAGCGCAATGAGAGAAGTTGCAAAATCAACCAAAATGTTCAAGCAAATTTTAGAAAACAACCCGATTTAAATCCGTTAAGTAGTTCTCTCATGAAAAGTGGACAGACATACAGACAGGGTTTTATATATAGCGATTCTACTCACTTTGCAGGTGTACCTCAGGCCTCCCAGTGATGTACACACACCATCATTATAACATGGCTTCTTCAAACACGGATCAATGCGCTCCTCGCAGTAGCTGCCCTGATAACCTTCTGGGCATTGGCAGTAATGTGACATAACAGTATCAATGCAGAGGCCACCATTTTGGCAAACAGTGTCCCGATTCAGTCCTGAGTAAAGCAGAAAATAACAGCAGTCACAGAAGGGACCGAGACAGCAACTCCAAACCTTTGTCTAACCTACTAGACCAGCACTGGCGGAAATGTTTCTACTATGTTTTAAACATCCATTCTGCATTTCCACCTATCTGCCTTTGGAAGTGTGAGCTAGAATACAAGGTGCAATGCAGGATCTGGCTGTGGATAGGACACTTTACCATCATTAGTCACAATCACTCACAACAGGGAAATTTAGATTCACTGAGCAGCCCAACATACACGCCTTAAGAATGCTGCAGGTGAAAGTCTACAAAGACATGGGAAAAGCAATAGTAACTGATCTCCGTTTTCGCAATGAGTTCTTAAATGCTTTCTATATCTTACCTTTTTGTTTAGCCACCCAATCACAGCCTTCTCTGATGATGTTACACTCAGCACCTCCCCAGTCAGATGGGCACTCACAGTAGAGGGTGCCATTATAGTTTACACAGTGTCCACCATTTTTGCACTGGATACCACCACAGATCGAAACATGAGTCTTTGAAAGAGGAGAATGAAATCAGTGCAATGACCATAGTGACACATAAAACATGTAAATGGCAAAGTTCAGTCATTACCTGACAGTGGCTTCCGATGTAGCCAGGCACACACTGGCATATGTAGGACCCCTCAGGGGTGTTTATGCAGGTGCCCATGTTCAGGCAAGGACTGGACATACATGGAGTCACTTCAAACTGACATCTCTCACCAGTGAATGCTGGAGGACATTGGCAAGTCACTGCCGTCAAAGTCGGGTAACACTGGCCGCCATTTAGACATGAGCTGAGGGACAGAAGAGATGGTGAGGATACTGAATTCACATCTGGTCCAAGAAATTGTAAATATGAGCTCCTAATACAAGCTCAGAAAGTCGGGTAATAACTATAGACCTCACATTTTCATTAATCCTGATTGTTGTTTTCCTATGATCACTAAAAGAATGATGTAGTGAGAACTACTTAAATTAATATACCCATAATTTAAATACAATAAGTCATACATAATTAAGGATTCAATATATCATGTTAAGCCCAAGTTCACATTTACTGCCATGTGTTCATAGTCCAATGACATTCGTACTTGCAGGTGTCCCACAGACTAGTTACAGTAGTACAATGCAAAGAGCAAGAAATAAATACATACACAGACAGTGAATACAACATCATACTTTAAAGTAAAGTCATTTACTTTTAGAAGTAAATGAACAAGAAATTCTCATGCAGTCTTATAAGTGGCTGTTGAGCAAACTTGTGACCTATGGATTAATAACATCCATGAATCTCATGATGCAAGTACTAATGGTTTTGTACCATTTACCAGAACAAAGGAGGGAGAAAAGTGACCGTTGAGGATGGCAGAGGTCTTCAAAGCATACATTTCTAAGGCAGTATGTGTGTTCTACATGTCCTGAACAGAAGGCACCCATGTGCCAGTTATATTCTGTGCTGGAATCACCACCATCTGTATTGTTTTGCAGTCCTGCTCTGAACAGGTACTGTAACATGGCCAGGGCCTGATCCATCCTAGACCTAAACAAACTCCAGCTTCTAGTCTGAAGCAGACTCTCACAATTACATACTTCTTTTTATTTGCTACCTTTTCAAATGCATATTATTAAATTATAATTGGCACAACCCCACATGGGTTCATTGTGCATCTTGGCAGCATTTGTGCTAAGCTCAGTTCTTACACAGCCCCACTCTCTGTGAATACTTGCCAAATAAGGCCTTTGCAGTTCCCTCTAGCTTAGGACCTCACCATGTCTAAATCCTACACCATAATAACACCAATGAGGATAGACTTCACTTTACAAATTGACAATGGATATCACAGATGGAGACATCTTCTTTACCATAACTCAGATATTTTGTGTTACTGCAGGTCATCAGTGGTAGTAAATCCAAGAAATTTAAAGCTATTCGTCCTCTCCACAACATCCACTCCTTTGTAGATGGGAGTTTTGGTGACTAATTGGTGAGACTTATCCCCTGACACCATCATTACTGGTGATCAGTCCTACTGTAATGGTGCCATCAGCAAATTTAATGGTGGACTTGGGGATGTGTCATTGCGAAAAAACAAGTACAGCATGGGTCTTAGCACACTACCCTGTGGAGCAGTGTTGTATGAAGTACCCAAGTTACTCCAACCCCAAATCTAACCCTAAAAGGGAAGTCACCTTTCCGGAAAGTGAATTTGATCTGATGGAATCTTATCTTAAATGTGCTCATGTCTGAAAAGTAAATGTAAATGTATGATCTCTCCCTGTTTACATATATGTAAGGCAATTTTATATATATAGTGGCCTCTAGGAAGAACCATTAAGCCTCAAACCCCAGATGCAATTACCCAGGCAAAACCCAAATTCATAATCAATGTTTTTTATTTAACACAGTATATTTCCAAAAACATCTTTTCCAATTACTCCACATAAACAAATCCTTTCCTTTATTCTTCTTCTACTGTTTAATCCCCCTCTCCTTCTCTTCTCCTCTCAGACCAGCTACTTCCTTTATGCAGGACCCAGGAGTACTTCCAGGGCTGTAACACTGTTCCTCAATGGCACTTTTGGGTTAGGTGGAACTCCCATGAATAGGCACTGGTAAGCCCAGCATCACCACCTGGCAGAACTCATGGAGTCTGTCTAGTGTTTTGGGGGAGTAAATTAGTAAAGTATCTATCTATCTATCTATCTATCTATCTATCTATCTATCTATCTATCTATCTATCTATCTATCTATCTATCTATCTATCTATCTATCTATCTATCTATCTATCTATCTATCTATCTATCTATCTATCTATCTATCTATCTATCTATCTATCCCAGGTAGGTTTTCTCCTTCAACCCTCCATTGTACTAGCATTCTGTCCAGTTACGGATCCTTGATCAAGTACTTCTGGGATGCCAGCATATCCATTTCTGTCTATCTCTTGGCTGCAGTAATGACTACCCTACCTATATATTGGGTCGGCCTCCTAACCAGGTAAGGGATCTTGAACCAGCCCAGCTGTCTTTGAAGCTAAAATACTTCAGGCTAACTTCTTTTTACATGTCAGTCATATTGGAATCACTGAAGTATGAGCTAAAAAGTACAACTTAAAGCGGTGACATTAAGAGGGAGAGGACATCTAAATGACCGTGTCCTAATTTAGTGTGAAGAATGCTAATATAAGAAGCATACAGGCTTTCTGCCTTTAAGAAGTAGTTAATACATTTCTGAAAACTTTGTTGGAAGCCTCTGAAAAGCAAGGTCCTTAACCTGCAATTGCTCTTGCAGGGAGAACTTGGGGGTTGGTGGCAGGACTGGCACTCTAGCCACTGTAAAAAAGTGTGGTGTTAAGGCGTCACCTGTTGTACGGCTGTGTTTGGGTCCTAATTTGTGATCCTGAGGTGGTTTGCTGTGTAGTGGGTGCGGCAACAAACTGTATCAGTGCTTACTCCTAACCTCTCTCCTCTCCTCTCTCTGAAAATATAAACTGATGAACAAAGAAAAATGTAATATAATGAGTGGCACTCCAGGTCACTTAACATATTACAGCACCTGAGGCCATTAGGAGGATTTCAGCCATATGAACGCTTATGTGGAGTTCAAAGACAGCCAAAGCTTAAATGAGCCTGGTGATTCATGACATGCCACTAGGTGATGCTATGCACACATATAATAGCCTTTCAAGGATTTAGGTACGTAATCTCTGGGATTTCCATTAATATGAGTAAACAGTTCCTGAAACATTAGAATCTCTATAATTAAACCACATAGAAAAGCAGCCCATTACTTCTATAGTAAAATGATGCATAAAAAGAGTTTTTTGATAGCTATTAGTCATTGTATTAACAAAAGACTAATAGTCAAAGCATATTGTCACACTGCTTTTGTTGTTTAAATCTTCATACACATAGACTTTGTGTTATTCTCAACTGATAGAATTTTGAAATAAGTTCATTTGCTTTGAGAAGCTTGCACAGAACAACATCATATTTGTATTCTGAGGATAAAAAATAATGAAACAAGGAACCATACTTTAAATATTCCAAAAATCAAGTAAAGAGGCCCAGAAGCTAAGCAAATCTCCTTGCCTCTCTATGGAGCCACAATACAGGGTGGTCCAGATCTAATTATGCAATTTTCATTACACTATAACTTATTAAGTTTATTACATAGAGAATTCAGAAAAAAATTACATGACATTACATGGAAAATCAGTGAATTAATTCAATGAACGTTCATTTTTGTTTATTACAAGATATTTTGAACAATTCTTTTGTCTTGTATTGTTTCCTGCATTGCATTAAAAGTTGCATAATTAGATCTGGACCACCCTATAGTTAGGAACCAAGAACAGAGAAGCAGCGCTGGAGTAGAATTTCACTGTATTTATTTTTTGGCTATAAACAAGTATACGCCATCTACACCGATCTGCTCCTGTAAGAAACATATTTCTGCTGTTGGATAACATTTTATGTGTATGTGTGTGTGTTAGACAGCAACATATTTGGAGTTTTTACAGTCAAAAAAATATGGCATACTGGGACCCAGACTGACAAAACTGCTCTCTAATAAAGATGAGGATATTTCAGATGGATACTGGTGGTAGTTTTGTTTGTTTACCTGGCACTGCACTGTGGTCTTGTTTCTTCACAGTTTGTTCCACCATAACCAGTGCTGCACTCACACAGGTAGCCTGCATTTCCATCAAGTCGACAAGTCCCTCCATGCTTGCAAGGGAAGCTAGAACAAGCATCCAGCTCCTGCACATCTTCGCAGCTGTCACCAGAGTAGCCTTCTGGACATGTACACTTGCGGACTCCTTTGACAAGTGAACACTGTCCACTATTCTGACATGGGTCTGAATGAGTAAAGAGGGATGTGTGATTAGTCAGGACTGCACTGCCTCTTTGCTTTAAATAACAGAACTGCTTGCTGCACTTTGTTACTTACTGAGCTTGCACTGGTTCAGCTGTTCTTCACACTGGGTCCCCGAGTAGCCTTCCAGGCAGGAGCACTCAAACCCACCTACTCTGCTCACACAGCTTCCTCCATTGTCACATGGATGTGAATCACAGCTGTCAATGATGATTTCACACTGGGGACCTGAAAAAAGACTAAACTCATGGATCTCTCGGCATATCAGGCAACACTTAATGAGCCTCACATTGAGATGTTCAGAATTTATTACCTGAAGTTCCAGGCTGGCATGCACACTCATATTTCTGATTTCCCAGATCTTTGCAAAGTCCTGCATTGGCACAGGGTAAGCTGTGGCAGGGATCAATGCTGATATTGCAGAGCTGTCCGGTATAACCAACTTGGCATTGGCAGGAGACCTCACTCAGTTTTACCACGCAGGTTCCAAAAACACAAGGATTACTGACACATAAATCTTTTGTTTCACATTGCCGTCCTGTGAAACCTGTGGGGTTTAGCACACAGAAGATATCAGATGCTGTAATACTAGAGCATTATTCATCATCCGTGGATCTTTATAATTTAATCATTTTTCTGGTATGAATGCCAAGTGTAAGACAGGACAACACCTGAACCAAAGAAACAGCAATGACAAGATCACAAGCAAGAATCAACAGGATTAACTAGCTGTAGCGGACTGGAATTCTTTCTAGGACATATTTCCTATCATCCTTCTATTGCTAGGTAGATAGAACATCCTATGGCCTGATGGTGTCTACGTTTAAAAAGAAAAGAACTGATTGTTGGACCTCTAATGGTCAGATGAATGGGAAATGTCTACCACCCGACTAGCCAAGTGTCTTCCATTGTTTAAAATCTTTAATTTGTATGTATTTGTATGTGGTGTCTTAGCAATGTGCTAATGTCACCAAAACAGCACTTGGAATTAGGGTAAGCCTGATCATTTCATTTTCACTAATATTTTCAGAAGGAACTTGGAATCCCCAAATAAATTTCAAGGCTGTCTAGACTGGCGTTACGTGACACACACTCTCGGATTTATTGCTGTTCTGCTCCCTTGCTCCAATTTTATTTTGATTTTATGAAGTCATAGTGAAAATGAAAAGAAGTCAGTTACAAATAGTTACAAATTTGCAGTAAAGAACTTGAATTTGCTAAAAATGTATATTTAACCAATCAGCTACAATAATACTTACAGGCTTTGTTTCAATGGTTCTAACAAACACTATCAGCAAAACATTCAGTCTACCCACTTCTGTAATTCTGATTCCTTACAACTATTAACGTTAATATTCCTGAGACAGTGTTAGTAATTCTGTATAACAAATCAGCTATTCTAGGACGCAGGACAACTGTGAATGGAGAATTTGCACTAGGAGCATGCAAAGAGACTGAGCCACCAAAACTGAAGGGCAAAGTAAAACTCAAAGTCGTACAATTGAATTGCTTGAATTGAAAGTAACTACAGGTACTACAGTCCTTGAGAGATTTATTAAGTGGATCCACCGAGGGATAGCGAGTGATACAAACGTCACAATGTTTATGACGTCATTTCTCGTGACGTCAATAGTGTGACTGAATTGGCCACATGATAACACTCAGAACGTCACGAAAGCAATAAAAATAAGAAGTTCCATCCATCCATCCATTATCCAACCCGCTATATCCTAACTACAGGATCACGGGGGTCTGCTGGAGCCAATCCCAGCCAACATAGGGTGCAAAGCAGGAAACAAACCCTGGGCAGGGCGCCAGCCCAGCGCAGAAAATAAGAATTTTTGAGTCAAAATAAAAAACAAACGTTGAAAAAAGAATCCTCAATGTATCAAATCTGGAACTGAATAAAATGGCATGCATAAAATCGCTCAATAAGACTACAGGTGGTGCCCTGAACATGGACTCTGTGTCAATGAAAACACTTTCAAGGAGTCCAAGGTGATAAAGTGGATTGATTTCAGCTTTAATACTCATGTAGATAAAACACTGTAGACAAAGCATCTTAGTCTCTAAATGCCAACTGTAGTTGTTCCGATTTTATTTTAGTTAGCCCTTGCTGTTGTACAAATTTCAGTCACAAGCACACGTTACATCACGGTGTCCTGCATGACTTGCAAAATTCAATCCATAAGTGAATTATCAAAGAATATGGAAAAAACTGGAAATGGTTCTGTTGGAAATAGTGGGAGGGAAAATAAACACTAAGAGCAGCAAAAAGAGCAATTAACAGTGCAGTAATATGCTTTATGTATTCCATGTAGGTAAGAACCAAAGATCTATTGATTTAAATAATGTACTAGTGACATGTGTAAAGGTTTTACTTGTAACTTGTTTTGAGTCCTGCTATGACCTGCTATTATTGGAATGCGTACAGTAGAAGTCAATGACGTAATCATTATTGTCTTGTGCCTGAATTCCTGGTGCATCATGACATGAGCTGTCTGGGTGCCCAGACTTGAATATCTAAAGGAATTTAAACAATAAAAAGTCAAAACATCCTGGGTGTGCCACTTACCTGGCTGACAGTTGCAGATATACTTTCCCATCAGATCTAAACAGTTGCCGCCATTCTGGCATGGGCGAGACTCACACATGTTGAGGTATCTGTCACAGCGTGGGCCGGTGTGGCTAGGGGGACATCTGCACACAAATGAGCCAATTGTATTTTCACAACTGCCTCCGTGCTCACAGGGTCCTAGTCCTTTAAGTGCAGAGAAAAATCAGACATGTTAGATATCACAGTGCTCTTTGCTTTACTTCATTTTATCATGAACAGCTTTGCCATTCAGCTCTCAGTTTTTTCTTGGAGTTCTTAATTACTTGGTAAAGCCTCAATGATTGTTAATATAAGAGAAAAAACTTCATGATTACGCCTGTGATTAATGTGGCATGAACATTTTATTGTCCCTGAATGGATGCTACTGGACCATTTTCATTTCATGTGGCCAGGTAAAATGTTAGTAGATTAGCAGAAAATACTACTTTATGACCATGTGAGTGAGCCTTTATACCCGATACCCGTATGGAGTAAAATGTGCTAAAATTTAAAGTCTAAAAATGCATATATATCTCAAATTATGGACTTGTGAAAAGATGCCCTTATTATCCATCCATCCATCCATCCATTATCCAACCCGCTATATCCTAACTACAGGGTCAAGGGGGTCTGCTGGAGCCAATCCCAGCCAACACATGGCACAAGGCAGGGAATAAATCCTGGCCAGGGTGCCAGCCCACCGCAGGGCACACACACACACACACACCAAGCACATAGTATGGACAATTTAGGATCGCCAAGGTACCTAACCTTCATGTCTTTGGACTGTGGGAGGAAACCCACGCCGACACGGGGAGAACATGCAAACTCCACGCAGGGAGGACCCGGAAGCAAACCCGGGTCTCCTAACAGCCCTTATTATCATATATCATATATCATATATATGGGTCATATATGAAACATACTGTATTGATATGGATTGTTTTTTCTTCTATTCACTTTTGTTATAATTTGGCTGTTGTTCTAAAATAAACTGATGGACAGATGTAATTTTTCATTTATGCTAATTTGTTTCTACTTTGTTTTTGATGTATTTGGTCAAATCTGTATCCTGATATGTGACAGTTCTGTATTTAGTGAGTGGTGTAATTTATTCTTGCATTCTGCCTTGCAGTTTGTTCTGTTGTATTGTATTGCTGAGGTGGCAATGATAGATTGACCATCTAGCTCTGTGAAGAGGATTGCTTGTGTTCTGTTTTGTGTGTTGTATTGCATTTACTCCATTTTTTGACACCCGTTGCATGCCTAACCTACCCCATAAGGGGGTCTCTCTCTGAATTGTCTTTCCTAAGATTTCTTCCTTTTTTTCTTGTCTTGTCAAGGTTGTGGGGGCTGTCAAAAAAACAGGGCCTGTTAAAGCCCATTAAAGCATTCCTTGTGTGATTTTAGGCTATGCAATAAATAAATGGTTGTTGTTATGAATGGGTTTGGTAAAAGCAAAAAAGAAAACAAAGGAAAGAAAAGATTTTGGTAATAAAGCTAAGTTAAATATACAGGTTTTCAGTTGATCCCAAATGAGCAAATTGTTACTCAAGTGGAGGGCAGCGCTTGTGGAAATCAGAAATAACCAAAACAGACATCAAAACCTGTAGTCAGAAAAAAAGACCAAAAATCTTAACACTTTGTAGTTGGCCATTCCTGAACTTGTGCTAATTTATAACTTAAAGAATAAGCTAAAGACTGGATAACCTACTGAGTGTGTTACCATCTCTTACAGAGCAAAGACTGTTGGCGTCTTTGAAGCTCTTTCTCAAGCTTTCAAAATATTAGATAAAGTAACCAGCTCTTGTTCAGTTTAAGTGAGATTATCTTATTTTCTTTACTTTTCTATATTAAAGTTATAAGGAAGTCTGGACATTTTCTTGGCATTCAGCATAACAGGATCCCTATTTAGCTCACAAATTTTAAAAACCATTAAAAATGAAGTTTATACTATAGTATCTTAAATATGATATATGTCCATCCAGCTCTAACTTAGCTCAAACCTTTGTATATAAAAATCAATGAATACTTTTAAAATCATCCGGTTTCACTGATGAAGGTGAGCATTGTGCAACGTGCATTGAAGTAATCATCCAATATGGCGCTACAACAATGAACTTCCAGAAATTATAAAAAGATTTACTTCTTATTTCATACACTGTGTGACTTTCCAGTAAATCCACTGTGACTGAAATGATACACTTACTGTAGTATAGCATTACTTAATAATTAACTGTTCTAGTCAAAGATCTGAAAATAGTTTAAAATCAAGAATTGATTACACAAACATCAAAACTGTTACAGACCTGAGAAAACATGTGTGTGTGTGTATGTGGGGGAACATGTTTAACAGTATCCAAATAAATAAAAAATAAAAAAAACACATTCTGAGGTAGTAGTGGTGTGAAACCAAAAATAATTATAAACATCTTTTCTTTTTTTTAATCTTCCTCTGTAATCCCAATGCTAAGGGCACCTGTAGTTTATTTGTAATTATTGATGCTTTGTCAATCCATAATGCCTTCATTCAAAGCTGCTTTTAACATTTTTTAATTGAGCTTTACCAAAGAGTAGATAACAAGGTGACAGGCCAGAGTATACTGTATTGCGGTGAGCTCCTAATCTACAAAGCTCCATCAGCTCACCCATGTTGCACTCGTCCAGGTCCATCCTGCAGTCTGCTCCAGTGAAGCCGCTACGACAGATGCAGACAGCCTCGCCGGTCACGAGATTGATGTTACAGGAGGCATCTTCATGGCATGGACTGGAAAGGCAGGCATTGTCTATGTCGCACCTCAGACCTTCAAGAATAGACATACAGTAGAAATGAGTTTCTTATGTAGGATGTTCAAGTATGGCGTTATTTCAGTGCCACTATTCTGGCGCGTAAAAAATATTGCAAGTGCAAGTGTTGCATTTTGAGGAGAAATTTATTTTGAGCGTACAAAGCTGAATTTGAGTGAACAAAATTCATTGCTGCGTGCAAAAATGTATTTCAGTGTTTGCGCTTATCCATATACACACACACAATAGCACCCCTCTCGCTCAGTTTTTCATTTGCGCTTGCTGCAATGTGTTGCTAGCGCTTTAAACATTCTCTGCTGCAAGCGCTCAACTCTCTGTACACCGTTATAAGTGTGCCACAAAACCAACCAATCACAGACTTGGTTTCAAAAATTCTGATTGGCTCTTACGGTCTCCAATCAGCTCGCTAGCTGCTGCATTCGGAAACAGTCCGAAATGTAGCTAAATCCAGCTAAACTCAATTAAACCCCAATTTGCGGATAATATCTTTAATTATTTTATTTTAAAATATATTATTTGTTAAGACTATCCCTCTATCTGCAAGAAGCGAGGCTGAGTGGACAGTGTTTCCGGTGTCGGAATGCAGCAGCTAGCGAGCTGATTGGAGACCGTAAACCAATCAGAATTTTTGAAACCAAGTCTGTGATTGGTTGGTTTTGTAGCACACTTATAACGGTGTATAGAGAGTTGGCTTCGCAGCAGAGAATGTTGTGGCGCAAGCAACACATGCGAGCAAGCGCAAATGAAAAACTGAGCGAGAGGGGTGCTATTGTGTGTGTGTATATGGATAAGTGCAAACACTGAAATACATTTTTGCACGCAGCAATGAATTTTGTTCACTCAAATTCAGCTTTTATGCGCTCAAAATAAATTTCTCTTCAAAATGCAACACTTGCACTTGCAATCTTTTTACGTCGCTCAATATTTTTACGTGTGCTCAGAATAGTGGCACTGAAATAGCGCCATATTCAAGTGACAATTTGATGCAGTTTAAAAGGAAACTGATGACAGAGCTGAATGAAATCAATCAAATCGTCTCGAGCTGCAGTTTCAGAAACACAACGTAATTTACTCAGCTCTAATTGCTTAATGATGGCAGTCGTTCCTTTTGGTAAGTAAATTGATTTATAATGTTAAGCTTGATTTTCTGGATGTAGCAGTAAGTCTGCATATTATAACATGTATGAGTCTGTTTCATTTTAATGAGATTTATTATATTTAATAGCACAGTTTATCATATAAAAAATTTTGCAATGCTCAATATATCTCTCAGTATTTTGTAATCACCTCTAAAGCACTTTATAAATGCTTAATTTAACTGAAACTGATTAATTCATATAATCACATCAATATGATGATTCTACATTTACTTATTTGGCTGATGCGTTTATCCAAGGCAACTTATAACATTTATGATACAATTGGATGCATTTCTTTTTTTGGTTCTCCAATTGGAGCAGGTCAGGTGACTTGCTTAAGGTCACATAGTGTCAGTAGCGGGATTTGAACCCACAATGTCAGGGTTTGAAGTCCAAAGCATTAACCACTACAACATACTGCCTGATTCTAGCAGGTCCCTGCACACTGCAACATATGTCTGCATGAAATCAGTCAGTCAGTCATTTCCATCCATCCATCTATTGTCCAACCCACTATATCCTAACTACAGGGTCACAGAGGTCTGTTGAAGCCAATCCCAGCCAGCAAGGCAGGAAACAAACTTTGGGCAGGGCACCAGCCCACCACAGGGCACACACACCAAGCACAATTTAGGATCACCAAAGCACTTCTGGGAGGAAACCCACGGGGAGAACATGCAAACTCCACACAGGGAGGACCCAGGAAGCGAACCCGGGTCTCCTTACTGCGAGGCAGCAGCACTACCACTGCACCACCGTGCCGCACTTGCATGAAATCATTCTTGTTTATATTCATGAGTGGTTTCTAATTAGAACAAACGTGTATGCAAAACAGGGGGAAGTTAACAAAACAGTTAAATACAAACCAGGTAAACCTGGCACACAACAAGAAACATTTCAAAGCAACATAAAAGAAAGAGCACGTTTTGTGTGTTATATTTGTGACAACAGGTCATTTCACTGTGACAAACCACTCTGCAGAACAGTAACAGCCATATCACGATACATTAATTGTATTAGGATGATAAGCCACAATGTTATAACAGCAGATTAATGCTAAACAGAACAAGCTGTCCCACTTTCAGTCTTGTAGTTTTCATCACTTTCTATGGTCCATTATAAGGACCTACACCAAAACTGCAATTTTGAGTGATATGCTTCAAAACAGTTTTTAATGCCAGAAGCAATGCACAAGAACACTTCACATCATTTTTAAGAGCTTCCAATCAATTGTCCCATGTTTCCCGTTCCATGTGGCGCTCTCACTTCTGGCATCAAGCATTCAAACTACCTCAGGAACCTGGCACAGTGACATTTGGGGAATTTGACTGAGGTAGTACACCTGTCACACTGTAATGCAAATATTCAAAGGTGAACTCCATGAGGAAAGAAAACTCCCTTGGAGCAGAAGGGCCAATGCTCTCTTTTCCTGCTTGGACTTCTCTGCACACTAAGCATCTATTGTTTTGCGTTGATCCCATGCTAAAGTACAGTACAACTGAGATCCTTTCCATTATCTAAATGAAACCTATGAATAAAAACAAAGCTGACCTGCATCTAAAAAAAATAGCATAACTTGCATAAGTAGTGTAGCAGCATAACTAGACAGTGGTATATTATGTGTCTAATATAGTGAAGGCAACTCAGCCACAGGGGATGCACAAACCAGTGTGTTTCTTCATGCTGGTCTCAAGTCCAGATAAATGAGGAGGGTTACGTCAAGAAGAGCATCCGGTGTAAAACTTCCAAATCAATATGCGGACAGATGATCCGCCACGGGAACCCCTAACGGGAAAAGCCGAAAGAAGAAGAGTCTAATATAGTGAATGCCATCCGGGTTATGAGAGCAGAGAGGTGCAGCGGCCATTTGAGAATATGCGACTACGGCAAGGGATGGCAAGATTTAGAGAGCAGAGTACCATAACAGTAGCATAACATAACACTTATGTTGAGACTGTCATTCAGGCCAGCAGGTTTATGAAGATAGACGGCTGGGCCATTATACCTACGTTTTGGGTATATACCGATAAGCGGCTGGCCTAAAACAGTGACAATCTGTACTCGATGTTCACGATTTAGTCGTTAACTACATCCCACATAGAATAAACTGCGATGCATTGCATGTATCCCCAGCCCTGCACAATTAATAAAATGTTTCCTGGTTGTTAATAACTTCTGGACATATAACTAAAGTGTTTCTACAGTTAGAATATTTTAGTTTTATTGATACAGCATGGAGCCATGTTTAAATGTTCACATACTTTGGCTAGTAGGTTGTCTGTCATCTCATGAATTCTGGGAATTGTTATGTTTCCAAGCAACATAACAATAAATGGAAATAACGTTTTATTAAAAAAAATTTAATCTGGTAAATATTTGTCCACACATTTAACAGAGAGCCGTGGACACGTGGAATAAGTTACCAAGTAGTGTGGTAGACAGTAGGACTTGGGACCTTCAAAACTCGACTTGATATCATTTTGGAGAAATTAAGTGGATAGGAATGGCAAGCTATGTTGGGGTGAATAACCTGTTCTCATCTCGATTATTCTAAATTCAGGTATTGAGTGTTTAGGAATTTGAACTGGGATTCTGAAGCAGTAAGAAGCAGAGGCACTAACCTCTGTGCCACCAAACAACACATTCACCTGTTTTGGACTGTTACAGGGTTGTGGCACATGAACTTTTAAAGGTGCAAAGAAGGAATCAACTGTGGATGAGATGCCAGGTCTTTTCAGAACAAAGTCATGACCTCATCCACCATGTGCTGTAATAGGTCAATGTTTAAGACGACAAGTATTCTAATAGCAAATCTTTGAGATGAGTGAAGATAATTGCTATGTTCACAATGAGGGACATGTCGAACTCCGCACAGGCATTGTGACCCATCTGGAAATGAGCCTTGGCATTTTTCACCCTTTAGTCTTTAAGTGCACTCATGCACTTTTGAGCAGTTTGGGCTCACATGTGCTCAATGGCTGCTACTTACTGAGCAGCAGGTTACCAATAATCTGGGCCGAAGTAATGCCATCTGACACCCTAAACTAAGTCCAACAATGGTTCTCCCTCTGCCCTTCAATTGCTTAATTGACAACACATTAAGACTTAATAAGTGCTAAAAGTGAAATAAGAGAATAAAACGTACCTCATTTATGTGAAGAATCAGTAAAAGAAATGATAAAATAAAGAATTTAAGGCTTTGTTACACAAATCAGCCAATCAGTTAACAGCCAGTTGAAGCCATGAGACAGAAACGAATGTGATATCTGATGACACATTCAAACCAAACTTTTAAACTTTAGTCACTCACCATGCCAACATAAACATTTTCTTAACAATACAGATTAAAGTTGAACACAGCATGGCTATGGTGGCAGTGCCCTCCCAATGAAAAATTAATACAAATTGTTTTTAGCTTATTTTGGCATTCAGGTGTCCCCCCTGCATATTCACATGTCCAAACTATGATGATGACTTCCTAGTAATGCCACTGGGCAGGGTGTTTAACTTTTGTGGAATAACCATTGTGACACCTTACTTCAGGGACATACATTACCTTGATCGCATATTATATAATACATATAATACATATCATATAAAAAGTCTTAGACCAGGAGTTCCCAAACTCAGTCCCTGGGAGCCCCTTTGGCAGCATGTTTTTGTTCCAACCAGATTCACAATAAATGATAATAATTGGTAATAACTGATTTCTTTTGCTGTGGTGGGCTGGCGCCCTGCCCGGGATTTGTTTCCTGCCTTGCACCCTGTGTTGGCTGGGATTGGCTCCAGCAGACCCCTGTGACCCTGTAGTTAGGATATAGCGGGTTGGATAATTAACGGAAGGATGGATGATTTCCTTTAGTTAGCTTTTTTCTTATTCTGTATTTAGAAAAACACAGCAGTATAACTTTTTATATTATATACCATTTATAAAGATTTGTTTATTTGCGATAGCTTTACATTCTTAACTCTTTTTTGCTGTTTTCCTATTATTTTCTCCTTATTCTGTGTAATATGCCCCCTTAATTCTATCCTAATATTGACAATTAAAAACAAGCCAAGTAGACACCCAGGCGGCCAACACTGCATGTTGAAAGACTGCAATTACTTCAGCGTCAGACCTTCTAATTGGTCAATAATGGAAAGATGGCCTGTAAAATTCAAGCTAAATTGTGTGAGTAGAGCCCTGTCTGTGTGTTGATCCTGCTATGCAAGTAATGATTGCTGGGATAGGCGCCTGCTGCCCTGCAACTCTGCCCTGGATAAGTAGGTTAAGATAATGGACAGATGGATGGACGG
This sequence comes from Polypterus senegalus, assembly GCF_016835505.1. NCBI lineage: Eukaryota > Metazoa > Chordata > Cladistia > Polypteriformes > Polypteridae > Polypterus > Polypterus senegalus. Next base: position 68,378,102 of record NC_053164.1, on the reverse strand, counting down.
ATGGACTAAATGATGTGCCATCACACCCAGTGTTATGTGAGCTGTTGAAGAAGAGCCATGGGAGATGAAAGTTGTTAAGTCCGTAGCGCTGCTAATGGAAAGGTGGAATCGATATCAGGATGAATGTAAGTAAAAAGTAAAAAATATATATATATTATATATATGCATTGGCGATTCTAAATTGTCCCTAGTGTGTGCCCTGCGGTGGGCTGACGCCCTGCCCAGGATTTGTTTCCTGCTTTGCGCCCTGTGCTGGCTGGGATTGGCTCCAGCAGACCCCTGTGACCCTGTAGTTAGGATATAGTGGGTTGGGTACTGACTGACTGACTGATATTGTATACAAATTTATTTTTTATTAAAATGCATTAACACACTTAATTTCATAATTTCTCCATTTACTCCAAAACACCAAAACTGGAAGATAACAGTTCACTTAATTAGGCTAGGAGTCCCATTAAAAACAGACGGTGGTTGGAACAAAAACCCGCAGCCCCTGGGGGTCCCCAGGACAGAGTTTGGGATCCACTGTCTTAGACAACAGAGGACATGTCAAGGCTGAAAGATAGAGGCAGATCTGACTCACCAGTTTTTTCAGGAGGGCAAAGACAGGTAAATTGACCCATTTTATTGATGCAGGTGGCACCCTGGTGACATGGACTTGGAAACGGGCACTCACTTTGGTGGATGTTAATGCTGCACAGAGATCCTGGGAGACAAATTTTAAATATAACATATTACTTAACATTCAATTGTTACATGTCACGTGATATTAATGTCATAATGCCTAAAAGAGTACATGACAGAGACAGAGACTGTGGTTTTGAGAAAACAAATACTGTATTAGGCTGCTCTGCCAGATGTCATTGTAATATTCAGCATTGATAGTGAAGATGAAATCAATTACCCTGCATTGTACTCTATCTAGCTAACCAAAATTGGAAATGGTACCAAGCCCACTGCTGCTCTCATTATATTCCATTTTTTCATTTAGATATTTAGTCACTAACTATACCTTTTTATTAGTTTGCTTCACACTTGTAATAAGATTCAGTGCCACCATACCTGTCCATCCAGGTGCACAGACACAAGTGAAGTTAGATGGAGAAGCGGCATTTGGGTAGGAAGGCACACAAGTTCCACTGTTTGCACATGGAGATGGGCCAGCGGAGCAGGGGTTAGGATGCTGACAAAACTCCCCAATATATTCAGGCCTGCATCTAAAGGAGAGAGAGAGACAACAGATCAGGTCAGTGATAGAGTGTCTGTTTATTAGGTTTCTAAGGAGGTAAAAATAAGAGACCACAGTCTAACCTTCCAGCTTCTACTCTTAGAGGCTGGGATGAAAGCAGACAGGACAAATATTCAATTGACTCATCCATTCGTCCTACAACCCATTTTTTGAATCTGCTTTTTTCGGGGAGCCATAGCTCAGTATGGCAGGATCAGTAGGTAGGATACAACTTATTGTAGTGTACACTCACGCACACTCTTACTGTGTCAATAAAGAATGATCAATTCAACCGTATACGAGGTGTGGCAGAAAAGTAATGAGACTGATTTTTTATTTACCAAAGTTTTATTTTTTCAAACATCAATGTTATCCCCTTCAAAGTAGTTCCCTTGGGCAGCTACACACCGATGGAGATGTTGTTCCCACTGTTGGTAGCAGCGCTGGAAGTCTTCAACCGGTATGGTCTTCAGCATGTCCGTTACACTCTTTTAGATGTTTTCTAAAGTCCCGAAATGACGTCCTTTGAGGACATTTTTCAGTTTAGGAAAAATGAAAAAGTCACAAGGACTGAGGTCAGGTGAATAAGGGGGCTGGGGAACCACAGGAATGCCTTTTGAGGTCAAAAATTCTGTTATGGAGAGGGCAGTTTTCAGCACCATTTTGGCATAGACCTTTCGCATGTGCAAATGTTCAGTCAAAATTTGATGAACGGTAAATCTGTTCAAATTTAATTGTTCACTCAACATTCTTAATGTTAAACGACGGTCTGATCTCACAAGAGTGTTCACATGTTCGATGTTTTCATTGGTTTTCGAAGTTGAAGTCCTCCCTGAACGGTGTTCATCTTCAACGTGTTTTCTGCCTTCCAAAAATGATTTGTGCCAGCGAAAAACTTGAGCTCGGGATAAAGAATGTTCCCCATAGGCCTGTTTTAACTTTTCAAACGTCACACTTGCCGTTTAATGGCACAACATTGCTCCAAATTCCGCTGTTCCATTTTGCGTGACGCACAACCAAAAACACAACTTCGCTAATAGCAGTCACAAAAATCACGTAGTTAACGGAAGGAGTTGAAACTCGCACTGAGCTATGGGAGGGTACTGATACACGTGCTCTATCAAGGACAGCGGCACAGCATTGCCAGATCACTTGCAGTGTTGCCAGTCTCATTACTTTTCTGCCACACCTCGTATAATGACTTTGAGATTTGGGATACAAGTATATTATCCAAAGAAAAAGAAAATAACCAAGGAAATTACATAAAAAGAGACACAAGGCAGTAGATAGTGATAAATACAATAAAGGAGCCAGTAGCAATTTGTAATGTGGGAAGACGGAGTACTGCCCCCTCCAAATATTTTAAAAACTCCACCTAAAATTAGGTAAAGTGAAATAATTATGAATAAATTATAAATAAATTGATAATTGATAATAAATTTATTTGCACAACCAAAATTGGTTCTGACTTGTATTTATTTAATTCCTATGTGAATATCTAGATTTCCTGAGTGAAGGGCACCGGCCAAATGAGAGTCTATGTAAGTCCTTGATATTTCAGCAAGCAGGTGACCTGAGGCTGCCTTTTAATTGTTTCCTTTCATATTTTAACTGCACTTTTTAAAATAATTTTTTACTTACTTAAAAAAATACAAAGGTGTTTATTTTGCCACAAGTACAATAAGTAAGCCAAAAAAAGTGTCATTTCAAGATCTCTAATGGGACTTGTGTAACTCTGCAGAATTTCAAAGTTTTAAATGTGTTGTTTAAAGTGAATTTTGGGTTATATTAACTTTAAATTATGAACAATTTATGACACATGACATGTGATATGAAATAAATATGTTCAAGTTCTGTTGTGACTCAGAAAAATATGCATTTTTCTAAATGGTTTGTCTGCCACCCATTAAGTCGAAATTTAAAACTCTTAATTTGTTGGTGTCTTGCAGCCTATTAAACATTAGAGATTTACCTTTCTTAGAAATACAATGACTCAAGAGAAGCTGAATGCATTGGCAATGCTGTCAATGGAAAAGAGACTGGTGACTGAAATGACTCAATTTAATCAGAAAATAACTGACAAATTTTCAGGCCTGGGGCCTCATGTATAACGGCGTGCGTAGAATTCGCACTATAACATGGCGTACGGACAAAAGCGGAAATGTGCTTACGCACAAAAAAATGCAGATGCATAAATCTGTACGCATGCCAACTACCACGTTCTTCCGCTACATAAATCCCGGTCAGCGTGAAAAGTAACACCCGTGTACGCGCCTGCTGTCCCGCCCCAATTCCTCCCAGAATTACGCCTCTTTGAATATGCAAATCAATATAAATAGCCCTTAAGCTCAGCCTTCTGTGAAAAGGCAATGTCAAAGGGAAGGGAGGGAAAACAGAAGAATTTCAGCGAATACCAAGTAGAGGCAAAGAAAAACGTATTATTTGTTGGTTTAAATAGTGGTATAAACAACAAAAGGAAGTTGATCGAGTGACAAAGCATGTCGGAGAAACTCGAAAGCTCAAGTTCACAAAGTCACACAGTGCCCGAAATAAAAAAAGAAGTTGTCACATATCAAAGTCGCCATCTGAGGGTCATATGAAAGCTGTTTAGGGTACAGATAAAAAAAAGGCACACAATTAGAAAAGGCATGAAATGTCAAATTTAATCTCTAAATTTCCACTTGTCACACACGTGTGCATGGGAAGCAGCTGAAGGGCTTAGACAATACTGTTTATACATCTGCCCAGGGGCGGTACGCTGACGCTCTTTCTGAGTTCTCTGCAGGTCTTACCGGAAATCCCACCAGGAGCCGCCATTTCCAGGAAGGACACACCACCTCGGTTCCGGCCCCAAGAATGAGGTCACTTCGGTTCCGGCCCCAAGGGTGATGTCACTTCCAGTTCCGGCCCAGAGGCGACATCATTTCCGCCCTCTGAGCTATAAAGCTCACTGCCTTTGCTTAGGCAGGCAGTTCTGTTTTGGACTCTGTTGTGTAACAACTGTTTGAAAATGCCTCAAATACTTTTGCAGCCGGAAACCGCATTAAGCGGGTGGCTGCCCCAAACCTTTCACGCCTCTGGTCTCCAGTTCTTACAGTGGCGTAGTCGGCAGGATGGTGTCCCGAAGAACCGGGACACGGACTTCAAGGAACCAGGTGGGTGAGTACCGGGCCGAGTTTCGGGCAGGGAGTGCGCCGGAGGGTCAGGAAGGACGCGGTGCAGGCTCTGCTCCACGAGCATAACCCGGGGCTACCAACCCATCTCGTGGAGAAGGTAGAGGGACCCACAGGCGTGGGCTGGCTTCTGGGGAAAACACACGAGTGGCTCAGTATGCTCTTCTGGGTAGGAAAGCCGAGCAGCCCATCGGGACCAAGGTCCCTGTTAGCGATGGGCTGTCCCCAGGCCGGCAGGTGAAGAATATAATAGACTGGGAGTTTAACCCAACAAAGGGCTGTCAGAGCAGGCTATGGCTCTCTGGCAACAGGTGGGTGAGTGGCTACGGCCATTTGATTGACCCCTTGCAAATAGTGCAGCAAGTGGCCTGTTTTTTGCTGCTACAGCGGATACCCCAGGAATTTGCCCAGCCGGCCTGGGGCGAATTCCATTCCATGGACGAGCTGCTACAGCTCTTGCAATCCCAGAGGCCGGCTGTGAAACCCGGGAAGGCAGAACAGCCGCTCTGTGGACTACCGGGAGTTATGTCCTACAAAGCAGTCCCTTCCACGCAATCCAGAGCCTGTTCGAAGTCGCCGGGCCGTCTGGCTTGCGACCTGTCGGGAACAAGGCGGACCGTAGGGGACAATGGCGGGGTTGTTTGTGTGCCCTTAGCAATCCCTGGCGGATAAACATACGGGAGAGCTTCTTATTAATGGACATATGATAACAGCGCTGTTTGATTCCGGCAGTAGCGTGTCTGTCGTTGCTCGCCGTTTTGTTCTACCGCAACAATGGATTAAGAAAAAGACCAGTCTAAAATGTATACACGGAGATATCCGCTCGTACAATACCGCCCGGTGTTACGTATGTCTCGGAGGAACCCTTGGCGACTTACGTGCGGTACACCGGATCCTCCGTTTCCGTAATCCTCGGGCGGACTGGTCTGACAGTAACGGTAGTTTAGAAAGCATTCCCCGAAAAGCTTTTGGCCTCGTTATAGATGATAAAGACTCATCTCAAGCTGCTTCCACACCGTGTAATCAGCCGACAGGGAGTGGGGCGGTAGGCCAAGAGAGTGACGAAGATACTCCCGGACCGTCGCGGGCTACTACGTCATCCACTAGCGCCCCGGCAGCGAGGGAGGATTCTCCGCCCTTGAGGTCAGACCGGACCCGCTCTCTGAGTTGCACTTTCAGTTTAGAGCGACTCCGGCTTCTTTCAAGAGAACAGTGGAATGACGACTCTCTGAAGCACATAAAGAATGCAGTGGTTCTCGTTAGCGGCCAACGACGCATTTGCCCATGCCACAGGGACCTCACTTTGTCATGGATAATGAATTATTGTATCGGGTTGCTGAACATGAGGGAAGGTCCGGAAGTTGTTGCTAGTCCAGCGGACCTACGGCGGCAGGTTTGCGAGTTAGCCCACTCTCACCTTCTTGGAGGCCATCTCGGCTCCGATAAAACATTAGAGCGCATTAAGCTCCGTTTTTTTTGGCCGGGGATTAATGAGGAGGTTAGCGCTTTTGCATTTCCTGCCGGAGTGTCAACTGCGGCAAATTCCTAGGAAGGACCGTGCTCCTCTGATTCCCCTTCCCCTTATTGGCGTTCCTTTGACAGGATTGGGGTGGATATAGTAGGACCCTGGAGCCCTCAGCCGAGGATATAAATATATACTCGTCCTCGTGGATTATGCAACCCGATTCCCTGAAGCCGTTCCATTGCGCCGGCTACCACTAAAAATATTGCACGGGAACTAGTAGGAGTCTTTTCACGTGGGCATTCCTAGAGAAGTCCTGACGGACCAAGGAACGCCTTTCACCTCGGAAACGTTCAAGGAGACTGCCAAGTTACTGAAAATAAAGCATTTAAAAACCTCGGTGTATCATCCTCAAACCGATGGGCTAGTGGAGAGATTCAATCAAACTCTCAAGCAAATGCTACGTAAGGTAGTCAGCAAGGATGGGAGGAATTGGGACCAACTCCTCCCCCTTGTCCTCTTTGCCTACGGAAGTCCTCAAGCCTCTACGGGTTCTCTCCCTTTGAATTACTATACGGAAGACAGCCCCGGGGCTTATTAGATATTTTAAAAGAGGGCTGGGAAGGGGAGGCACAGCCCTCCACTAACATTTTGGAGTATATCGCCCAGTTGCGCGATAGATTTGATGTAATAAGACCTATACTAAAAGTCATATCGAGGAGGCACAATCAGCACAGGCCGCCTGTATGACCGTGGCACGACTCTCCGGGAGTTCCAACCGGGGGATCGCGTCATGGTATTGGTTCCTACTTCACACTCTAAACTGCTCGCACATTGGCTAGGCCCCTACGAAATTAAGGAGAGGAAGGGATTGGTCGACTATTTGGTGAAACAGCCCAATCGCCGACCAGCTGAGCGAATATATCATGTAAACCTGCTGAAACCGTGGAAGGAGAGGGATCCCGATCCCTCCTCCGGACAGCCCTGCTCTCTCTTGCGAAGTAAGTGCCCTTAATTTCGTGAACAGCTATCTCCCAGACAGAGACAGGAGCTCGAAGCAGCTATCCGCTCGGTCCCAGAGGTGGTAAGTGAACAACCAGGTCGGACCTCTCTGATTGCGCGACATAGTGACTGACCGGGGTGATCGTCCGTGGCGACCCTACAGACTCCCGGAGGCAAAGAAAGTAGAAGTGGAACTGGAAATCAAGCGAATGCTGGCACTAGGAGTGATCGAGGAAAGTAGTAGTCCCTGGTCCAGCCCCATCGTCTTGATTGCTAAGCCTGACGGCAGTTGGAGGTTTTGCAATGACTTCCGTCGGCTCAACCAAGTTTCCCGATTTGATGCTTATCCCATGCCTCGCGTGGACGACCTCCTCGAGAGACTGGGACCAGCCAAATTCTTGACTACACTTGACATGACAAAGGGGTACTGGCAGGGTCCTTTAACGGAGTCCGCGAAGGAAAAAAACGCGTTTAGCACTCCTAGCGGACACTGGCAGTATCGTGTCCTTCCATTCGGGTTACACGGGGCGCCTGCGACTTTTCAGCGTCTGGTGGACAAAGTGCTCCGGCCCCATAACTCGTTCTGTGCTGCCTATCTGGATGGCGTTGTCATCTATTCCAGCACCTGGAAGGAGCACATACAGCAGGTCACAGCAGTATTACGGACATTGGGAGAGGCGGGCTCGCATCAACCCCAAGAAATGTTACTTGGGTTGAGAGAAGCCAAATATTTGGGCTACCTAGTGGGCCGGGGTACTGTGAGGCCACAGTGTTCCAAGTTGCAAGCCATAATGGCCTGGCCCGTCCCAAACCAAGCGGCAAGTCCAATCCTTTCTCGGTTTGGCGGGTACTACCGCCGGTTTGTGCCTCGTTCTCCGAGAGCGGCGCCTTGACCGACTTGACAAAGAAAAGAGCTCCTAATACGGTGGTATGGTCTGATAAAGCGGGGGCTGCATTCAGTGACTTAAAAAGGGCTCTGACTTCAGCACCTATCTTAATCTCCCCTAACTTCTCTCTCCCTTTTGTCCTCCAGGCGGACGCGGACACAGGCTTGGGAGCCGTGTTGAGCCAAAGCGTCGGCGGTGTTGAACACCCGTTATGTACCTGAGCGGAAACTGTTGGACCGAGACCAGGTACGCGGCGGTGGAGAAGGAGGCTTTGGCGATCAAATGGGCGGTGACGCAGCTGCGGTACTACCTCTTGGGTCGCGTGTTCACTCTGGTGACGGATCATGCGCCTTTAAAGTGGATGGCCCTTCACAGGGAGTCGAATCCGCGGGTCACGAGGTGGTTTCTTGACCTGCAGCAGTACAAATATACGCTCGTTCATCGACAGGGGTCCCTTCATGCCAACGCCGATGCCCTCTCCCGGCCCACGACCTCTCGGTGCAGGTCGCCCGACCCACGGGTCTGGGCTGAGGGGAGTCTTGTCACACTGCGTGTGCATGGGAAGCAGCTGAAGGGCTTAGACAATACTGTTTATACATCTGCCCAGGGCGGGTACGCTGACGCTCTTTCTGAGTTCTCTGCAGGTCTTACCCGGAAATCCCACCAGGAGCCGCCATTTCCAGGAAGGACACACCACCTCGGTTCCGGCCCCAAGAATGAGGTCACTTCGGTTCCGGCCCCAAGGGTGATGTCACTTCCAGTTCGGCCCAGAGGGCGACATCATTTCCGCCCTCTGAGCTATAAAGCTCACTGCCTTTGCTTAGGCAGGCAGTTCTGTTTTGGACTCTGTTGTGTAACAACTGTTTGAAAATGCCTCAAATACTTTTGCAGCGGAAACCGCATTAAGCGGGTGGCTGCCCCAAACCTTTCCACGCCTCTGGTCTCCAGTTCTTACACACTTTAATCACGTAGTTTATTTTGTCATTAAAGTAGAACATCATACACTTAATCTTAAAATCGTTTAATGTACTGGTTTCTCAATCCCATTTTAACTAAAGTAGCATGTTAAATGCTTTGTTTTGTATTTGATCTTCTATGTACTCTATGTGTGTGAATCACTAGGTGCTTCCGGGCTTTCTCTTCCTCCGACAGAACACAGAATCCATTACATTCATGATATTACAGCTCTCTGAATAATTTAAATACTGAGATGTATACGTGATATCATTTTCTTGATGATAGGAGTTAAATCATGTTATTAAACACGGGAAAACGGTGGCACAGTGATTGTTCATGTCTCACCCAAGATGCTTGCTGCGCTGTGTGCTACCTTCGATGAAATACTTTATTATAGCAGTACTGTCTCTCTTTCAAACGTAATAACCTCCAATTCCTGTCCTTACTTTTCTTTCTCCAAATACCCAATTGCCACACAATCAGCTCTCTAATAGACGTTAAGCCATCTGTAAGCTTAGAACGGCAATTCTTCAAAACTTTTAAGGAACTTCAAAATATCTTCTTAGTGCGTGTTTAATTATTCTGTCCAGCTATCTTTCCAGTGTCGTGCCAGTCCTAGCAAGAATACAGCGCGAGGCAGGAATAATCCCTGAACTAGCTAGCGCTGTGCCACCATGTAGTTAAAGTTACATTTTTATCTGTATAATATAATAAACATATTTTGCTGCATTTCATCTCAAAAATGGTATCGTCATCATATGTATATCGCGCTTTATAAAAGTGGCTCAGGTTGTGCAATATTATAACTGTAGTGCAAGTTTACAGTGAGGCGATTGTACTAATAAGTACAAACAGTTCTACAAGCAGCACTTGATGGACTGATTGAGTGCATTTAGAGTCCTTGGGATGAAACTGTTTCTGAAGTGCAAGGTCAGTACAGGAAAGGCTCTGAAGAATTTGTCATATGAGAGTAGTTCAATAGACAGCATGGCTGAGGCAGCGTGTGCATGATGCTGTATACTGATAATTCTCTTTCCGATCAGCTTCTGTCCTGCTGTGATTCACACTCAGATGCAGTGATATAAATACTCCGAGTGGTGCAGTGAGAATAATATGGAAAAAGATGATCTGTTGTGGGATCCGAGGTGCAGTGAGAGTAACAACGCTAAAGCAGCTATTGTATTTAGAATAGTTTGACACTTCTCTGGACCATTATATGGTTACAGGTCTTACAATCAGATGCATTAAAGTAATAAACAATATGTGGTTAATTTCAGTGTATTTATAAAGCCGCGTCAGGGATGAGGATCTAAAAAAGAAAGGGTAACCACACAGGAACAGTAGCACTGCTTTGACGCTGGGTGGTGCCGGTCTAAAAAACAGAGCAGAGAACTTGCGTACGACAGGGTATGAGCTACCGTGGAAATGTGCGTGGCTTTACGCCAAGTTTATGTTTTATACATCGCGATTTGAATGTGGAAACGTTCTTACACAACATTTTTGTGCTTATGAGATGAGGCCCCTGAAGAAAAGGAGGACAAAATTTATGTTGAAGTAGTGCTACTGAGCAGTGTGTAGGCAACATTACATATTGAGCATGGATTTTCTTTTTTCTTGAGCTATGAAGTGTTCCTTCCGTTTGCACATCCTCCAAAAAAACAAAAAAAAACAAAAAACTGCACCACGTCCAAATTCTTTTCAACAGAAACCACTAACCTAAAGAAGAACTAAAGTTACATAATATCGAAAATGCTTAAGGGTAATGCACACTACTGGTAAAAAGGTTTAGAACACCTCAGCTTTTCTAGTTTTTCTTCAAATTGAATTAGTTGAAATGTGATGAATAACCTAAAAACTGTTAGAGGTTTAAGTTTAAAGTTTAGGTTAGCAAAAACTGAAAAAAGGAAATATCAGAATATTACAAATGGGCCTCCGTCAGGGAACAACTAATAGGTCACAACCTACAGATGTTCTGCAGCATTTAAAGTAAATTAAGCCTTGTAAGTTGAAGCAAACAGTTTGCACAGGTGTCCCAACTTATGTTGATTACATAAAAATCCTGTCTGTCTTAAAGCACAGTTGGAACTACACCCTCAGAAGTAGTACTTGGACAATATTGCACTTTAGAAAGTTGTAAATTATGGCATGAAAATGGCAAATAACAAATGAAATGAGACTGAGCATTATTACCCTTAGAAGTATATGTATTTCATTTACAGAAATTGCAAGAAAAATCAAAATGTCAGTGAGTACAGTGTCCTACACAATCCAAAATCAATTGGAAACTGAAAGAAGCTCTGATAGGAAGAGATCTGGCAGACCCAAAGTCACAAACTCATCAGAGGACATGTCTCTAATAGTCACCAGCTTGTGTGATAGGCTCCTCACAGCACAACGGGTTCAAACACAGCAGTGGTTGAAAAAAGAAAGTCTCAGTTTCTACTGTGAAGAGGAAAACTTTGTGCTGCAGGTTTGACAGGGTGAGCGGCAGCAAGAAAGTCATTCCTTAAAGGACAAAATAGGGCCTTGAAATACCAACTGCGGACTACTGCAGACTGGAAGACAGTGTTAGACCAATGAATCAAAATTTTTAATTTTTGGTTTATTACGCAGGGTGTTTCTATACTGTTGAGTTGGTGAAAGGATGGTGCCTCTGTGTGTGCCACCAACTGTCAAACATGGAGGAGGACGTGTGATGGTCTGGGGTTCTTGTGCTGGAGCTGGTGACTAGCACAGAGTGACTGGCATTCTGAATCAAAAGAGTTACCACAGTTAGGCTGTTATATCATCTAAAGGTGACTACTTTAATGAAGCAAAACTTTGAATGAAAATTTGTACACTTAATTTTTCCTTGACTTATTCTTTTCATTTGCCATTGTCTATTTGTTATATGCCATGATTTCATGAAACATTAAGACATTAAACTGTGTGCATTTCCATGTTTCAAAGCTTTTGACCGGTTGTGTATTCTGCAGTATCATGTCTATGGGTTATGTCTTGGTAAATATGAAAATATCAATAACAGAATAAACTACTTTTGAACTCAACCAAGCTAATCAATTTTATGCTTTATAATGCACTGGTGATGCCTCACATGGAGTACTGTGTTCAATTTTGGTCTAAAGGCTTTAAAAAAAGACAAAGTAGTGCTAGAAAAAGTCCAGAGAATTGCAAGTAGACTGGTTTCAAGACTGAGGGGTATGAACTATGAGAAAGATTAAAGGAGTTGAACCTTTTCAGTTTAAGTAAACAACAGTCTTGCATACAACTTATGCCTGGAGTCAACCATGAGTAAATTTGGCTTAAAAGTGGATGGGAAGAATGAGATGGATTCCTGAGGTGGAGCTCAGAGTAGGGGAAGTGATTTAAACAGTGAAGAGTATTGATGTGCTTGTTAACCACATCTGACAGACAGCAACCTTGTGTGTATGATTTATAAACCGTCTATGGCTGAAATATTTCCTATAAAGACTCCCATTAAACACATAAATGTGCCCTGTGTGCGAAGAACAGTTTACATATATTAAAAAGGAGTATAATCTGTTGCAAATGAGGAACCTTTCTATAGAACCAGATTGTATTTTGGCACTCAAAGTATGGGCTAGTGGTAAAAGTGAATAATGCACAATCACAGGCCGTAGATGGCGTCTGTCACTCTCAGATATGACAATACTGTCGCAGTCAATGTGAGGTTGACAGAAATAGCAGCTACATCCATGAAAAGATGGCATGTAAAATGTGCATTCAAACTTAATTGTGTGAGTAGAGCGCTGTCTGTGTGTTATCCTGAAATGCACATAATGATTGCTGGGATAGGCACCAGCTGCTAGGAGACTGTGCCCTGGATAAGTGGGTTAAGATAACGGGTAGATGGATGATGGATGGATGGATGGATGGACTAAATGTGTGCCATCACACCCAGTGTTATGTGAGTTGTTGAAGAAGAGCCATGGGAGATGAAAGTTTTTTAGTCAGTAGTACACCTGAAACAGGAAATGTAATGACACAGACTCCAGCAGAACCATGGAGGAGGCTGCTAAGCATCAGAGTTTAACATCACTGTTAATTGGAAATGCAAACATGCCATATCTGAATATGGCTGCAGTGTGTTTAAGATGTAGTATATATATATGAAGTGAGACACAAAAATAACCAAACTGGGCTTGGGGCTTTCCTGGAACACCATCTGGAGGTCGGCCGAACATGGATCATAGAACTATATCTCCACCTACATGCCCTCTCAAATCATCGACCAGCTAGGTATATCCTGTGAATAACCCAGTCAGTATTTGCACAACAATCGCTACACGAGTTGCCGCTATAATGTCAGGTGAAAAAATCGATAGTGAATCAACATCAAATTTCTCGTGGAAACTGAACAAAACGGGCACAGAATCTTATGGAATAATAAAAACAGTGTATGGTGATAACAGTTTGTCTCGAACACGAGTTTTTGAGTGGCGCAAACATTTCAAGGAAGGACAAGAAAATGTGGAAGACGTTCAACACACAGGTTGAGAGGGGGGTGGGTGCTTCACCAAGACAATGCTCCTGCGAACAATGCTTTTTCCGCAAAGTAGTTTTTGACTGACAAAACATTCCTGTCCTCGATCATCCTCCCTGTTTGCCCAATTTAGCTCTCTGTGATTTTTCCCGAAAATCAAAAGTGACCTGAAGGGAACAAATTTTTCTTCAATGGATGAAGGGAAGACAGAAACAGCAAGCCTGTTGAAGAGCCTCAAGCAAGGAGACTTCCAGCACTGTTTCAATCAATGGAAGATACGTATGGAGTGGTGTAGAGATCGGGACGGAGAGTATATAGAAGGTGACAGTGTTTAGAATGCTGTAATTCATCAATAAATATTTAGTTTTTACCAATCTGGCTATTTTTGTGTCTCACCTCATACTGTATACTGTATATAATACCTGAAATTGTACCAACCTATTTTATCTTAGTGTCAAGTCTTTTCTTCACTTTCTTTTTCTTTCTTTTGTCTTTCCATTGCTATTTTACTTACTTTGTCTAATACATAAGGAGAAATCGGACCCTGCAATGTCTATAGTGGACAAAATGGAGGAAATTGGGATTGATTTTTAGAAAGAAATCTGGTGGGAAGAGTCTCTTCAGGGACAGATTATGTTGCTGTTCAATGCAAACATTTTAACATGTCCCTAGATTTGTGTTCTTGTCCAAGAATTGCATCTGACCCTGCAAAACTAAGTAACTAGAGACTGAGAGGTGACATGATTGACGTTTTTAAAATTATGGATCCACTCTTTTACTTTTTGATGAGCTCTTCACCACAAACAGAGACAGGTGGAAACTTGTTAAGGTCAAATATCACACAAAACTTAGGAAGTTATTCATCACAAAGAGAACCACAGACACAAAGAATAAATTATCAAGTAGTGCAGTGCACAGTAAGGACCTTAGAAACTGATATTTTGGACGAGTTTGGTAGCTAGGATTGGTGAGCTGAATGGCCATCAATGTTTATAATGTTCTAACTAAAAGAAATCCAATATTAAAACATAAGGGAAAAATCCTAAATACAGGAGGATGAGGAGAAGGAGGAAGAGGAAAAGCATTGATGTATATAAAAAAATTATATCGTAGATAGGAAATTTAAAGGAAAACAGAGAGTGGTATATGATTATAATCTAGGTGTGAACAGAGTGAACTAAATGAAAACCAAAGGATCACACCCCAAAAAAATAGTGTTAATGCAAGGGGGAAAAATAGATGCCCACACTTCACTCAACAATAGTCCTCTGAGCTGAAAGTGCTGACCATTGTGCCACCATGCCCACCTCTATTTGCCTTATGTTAAAATACAATTGTTTAATAACAAACACTGAAGTGTAAGGCCGCATCAACTCAAGGACACTAAATGAAGCTCAAAGGGAATGGCCTACTTGTACTCACTGGCAGGTTGCGATGTTTGTATTCAGGACACACTGACCACCATTGAGACAATTCTTGTCACACCGAACACCTGGGAATGAAACAGAGATTTTGAATCAGCATTGAGTCTCACATTCCACATTGCTAGTTTTTCTTTCTCCCAGCCAATTACGTACTTCAGATTCCATAGCCCCGCCTCTTTGGCTGTGCATTGTGTTTTCCAAGACCTTGTAACTTTACACATATTACCCCATTTAAGGCCACATATTGTTTAAAAGCACACATAACCCCACGTGAGTAAGCGATTATGCGTTATTGTATTGTCTTGAACACAATGCTCTACACGGCTGGCAGACATGGGATTCCTGCCTCCCTTACAGGAGAAAAGCAACAGGAAGTGAGTTAGTAAGGAAAGCAGGAAGTGTCCGGCAGCGGCAGGCTGGGCAGGAAAAGCAGCCAGGAAGCTGGGCCGTGATATGAAATTGGGGGTAGGGAGGTAAAGGCGCGTGCTTTAATGAAATGGTTGAAATGCCGCAGGTGGATGATTGTTTTTTCCAGCATACCAATGAGCAAAACAACACATTCCACTCATTGTAAGCTTATATGTGACTGTATAGTTTGAAGGACTCAAAAAAAACCCCATTTCTCATAGTGTAACAAACATCTCAGCTTCTTTATTACAAAATCTCAATGGTCAATGCTAGCACTCCACGCCAGGACCATGCTGAATTTACCAGGATACTTATAATATTGAGATATGCTTGTGCCTTAGAGCTGAAGAAGCAGATAGGAATGTCCAACCATTTTCTACACCCACCTTTTAATATACTGAATTATATTAAAGCAAATCTCACTGGGTTCAATAAGAAATACAGATTAATTGACAGAACCATCCCACAAATGCAAAAATTAGGTCTGGTGTCATCAGAAATGTATGTGTGGTTCCCTAAAACAATAAGTACATAAGAAATCCCCAAATACAATGATCATGCTCAGAACTGAATCTCGGTCTTTGGAGGGGTGTGGAAACAATTTTAGCCAGTACGCCACCCAAGAGTAAATAAGATGAGTCGTAGGTAGGTCTTGTCTCCTTGTCACCTTCACATTGATACTCTAACTCTTTATTCACCTTTCCACTGCACCCTTTGTTTTAAAGTTCTAGTAGCTTAGGCAGAGCTTCCATGTTAAAAATTTCACAAAGCAGCTGCTCATCTCTCAGTGAATTTGATTTGTAATTTGAAAGGTGGACTCAATTTGAATAGTGCTATAAAAGTAAAACTTGATTAATGCTGAATTCGATATTTTGTGATTTCACTTGTTGGTAACCTTTCAGATTAAATCTTGCTGATGATCTTCAATTGTAGGGTGAGTAGCAGAAAACATTTTTGCTTCATTAAGCTTTCCACTTACAGTATATTGCCTTTTGTCTGACTGCTTTAAGTAAAATAAAATCATTCTAGTATGCAGTCTCTTAAACTAGCCTCTGATCTTCAGAAGGAAGCATCGGGTATCTCTCTGTGTAACTTAAGACAGGAGGGTCTAATGTCCCATGTAAGGACTTATTTATATTAGATTAACATGTTTTCAGCTAAATCCTAAGTCTAACAAAGGATTGTTAGCACAACCGAGACTATAATGTAAGACTAAACTGTTTGTATGGTGTTCTCCAAAAGCTTATTTGTAAAGAAAATGTCTT
Source organism: Polypterus senegalus (assembly GCF_016835505.1). Classification (NCBI taxonomy): domain Eukaryota; kingdom Metazoa; phylum Chordata; class Cladistia; order Polypteriformes; family Polypteridae; genus Polypterus; species Polypterus senegalus. The sequence goes on along the minus strand of NC_053164.1, from coordinate 68,361,792 downwards.
CTGTTTATATATTACTGGAGTCTAAAGAACCTTTTTATGTGTGAGTGTTGAAGTGAACTGGAAATGGGATTTTTTCCCCGACAGTTTGCATCATGGCCTGGAAGTTCGATAGACTGCAGAAACCATCAGGTTCATATGCCAGTGGACTTGCTGTAGATCACTTATCATGTCACTTGACCTGCTGTACTTTAAAAGTAGGTTTGTTCTTAGGTTCAGTTGGTCTGAACTTAGTTTTGTAAAATTTGACTTACTTGTATGGAATGTTCTATTTCTTTTTGTGTGTTTTTCTTCTGGGAACTCCAGGAATTCTCTCAAATCCCCAAAAACATGTAAGTTAAGTTAAATTGTGATTCTGAATTGTCTTGTATGTCTTATCTTATGTGTTTATGCCTTGCAATGGTCTACCACATTTCTAGGGCTGTTTCCAGCCTATAATCAATGCTGCTAGGATAGGCTTTGGTCCCCTGTGACCTTGAAATGAATTAATTGAGTTTGACAATGTAAATGTATTCCAGACACCCAAATAAAGAGAAATGCTTCACTTATAATCACATGGTCTGCGGTTGGCTGGCACCCTGCCCGGGGTTTGTTTCCTCCCTTGCACCCTGTGTTGGCTGGGATTGGCTCTGGCAGACCCCCGTGACCCTGTAGTTAGGATATAGCGGGTTGGATAATGGATGGATGTATGGAATGTTATTTGCTTTTAATAAATTTAATAAATAAATAAATGAAAGAAGGTTTATAGTGCTGTTAGATCTTACTAATGTGCCCAACATCCATGTATTGCACAAATATTCAAATGCATCCAGTCCTTGGAGTTAAGACTGTTTGGACTGCACTGTTGCAAAACAGCAGGATAGGATTTTATTTCTTCCTTTTTTTAGAAAGACACACATACTTTTCGACAAGGAGGACCTAATGCTATTTTTCACATGTAACTTCAGGAACCCGATTTTTAATCTAGATATTCAATGAACTATGCAATGCTACAGTATTTTAATGCTTCTGTTGTTTTTCCCACTTTTTCTCCACATCCAACAAATGTAAATGTTAGATTTTGTGGCAGCTTTAACTTCTAATGTATGAGTGTGAGTGTTTGCCTGAGTGTGCCCTGTGTTGGAGCGGTGACTATCCAGGGCTACTACACACTTAAAAATAAAGGTGCCAGAGTGGTTCTGCAAAGAGATGCCATACAGGAACCATTTTTTTGGTTTCCAAAAGAACAATCCATAAGAAATTTTCAGAAAGATTTTTTAATTTATTTAGATCTGTAACAGCTCATTGGAATAAAAAAATCAAAAAAAGGAACTTCTTAATATCTTTCTTATTTCTCCTAAACAACAATGACATCAGAAAGAAATACAATAGAGACATTTTCTTTTGTCTTGTGCTTCTCAGATTTCTGTCCTGAGAAAAAAATACCCCGGCGTTCTCACAAATGTCTACTGAGTTTCAGCAAAGTCACACAATGGGCTCAGATTTCCTAAAGAGGGTCTTTAAATTTTTATGCAATCTGAAAGTATTTGCATTGTGTGCTTAGTAGTAACTTATAGGGTGAAGTTTAAAGACAGTTGTTTGTGGTAATAAAACATTTTACTATGATTACAAAACTATAGTCCTCAATTCTGATCAGATCATACTCAGTTTGGAAGCAAAGGCAAGCAGAGTAGTGTAGTGGCTAAGACTTTAGACCTCAAACCCTGAGATTGCAGGTTCAAATCCGGTTCCTGGTAACTGTGTGACCACAAGCAAGTCACTTTATCTGCCTGTACTCCAATTGGAAAAAAGAAATAGAACTGTTAATATCTCAGATGTTGTAATTCACCTTGGATAAAAGCATCAGTCCAACAATAAGTAACAAATATCAAGCATTAAATGAGTTAAAAGCAAGACTAGAAAGAGATCTCATAAAATATTGCATGTTTTTCAAACCAAATTCTCAATTTTCACTCCATTTACCTCAGTTGTACCTCATGTCTCCTTTGTTGTCTAAAGCTATTTCTTCTAAGGCAGGGGTGGACAAAGTCATTCCTGGAGGGCCGCAGTAGCTGCAGGTTTTTGTTCCAACCCAATTGCTTAATAAGAAGCACTTATTGCTCAAGTAACACTTCTGCTTCATTTTAGTTGTCTCCCTCATTAAGACTTTGAACCCTTATTGCCTTTTTTAAGTCTTAAACAGCTGCATTCTTGGTATTTAATTGCTCCTTATTAGCAATAAGGCGCAAATGACTAAAAAAACCAGCAGTTATCCCTTTTGCTTGTTACCCTTTACACCTGTGTGTATTTATCGTGCACTATTTGGTTTAATTAAATACTTGGAAGGAAAGAGAAGAGAAAAATGTGAAAGACTGAGAATTACCCATCCGTTTTACACTTCAAAGTATTTGGATATTTCCTTAGAAAGAAAAAAAAATATAGGATATGAGAATGACTTGACAACTTGACAACTAGAGTTAAAGCACTAACAAGCCATGAAATGTAATTAGTGGCAAGGATTGTTTTCTAATTAAGCAACTGGGTTGGAACAAAAACCTGCAGCCACTGCGGCCCTCCAGGAATGACTTTGCCCACCCCTGTTCTAAGGCACTCCTTCCCAAACTCCGTCCTGGGGACCCCCTGAGGCTGCAGGTTTTTGTTCTGACCAGCTTCTGTTTTTAATTGGACTCCTGGGCTAATTAAGTGATGTGTTATTTCCCAAGTTCTGTGTTTTGGGAACAATATAGAAATTAGAAAACTAAACAAGTAGTTATATGGGAATAATCTATTTTTTTCTCTTTTTAACAATATTTTCATCTACTTTTCCAGGCATTCTTAATTGTTTAATCAATCCATTATTTACTCATTTGTGGGTCTGACACTAAAGTAATTGCAGCCTTTGATTATTCAGTGCTGTTTGCCAGCATGTCTGCTCTGCTTATTTTTAATTGTCATTAATAAGATACAACGAAGGGGAAAAACTGCACAGAGAAAGGGCAAAATATAATGAAATCAGCATTTAAATCTATAGCAAAAGCAGAAATATTTCTAAATGTCTTATAAACATAAAAATCAGGCTGCTGTACTTTTCTGAATGTAGAATAAGAGAAAAATAATACCAGCTAATTAAATGAGATCATTGTTATCAGGTGTTGTTAAGATTTACATTGTGTGTGACGAGGATGGACAGAATTAGAAAAGAGGACATTAGAGGGTTGGTTGGGAAACAAAGTCAGAGAGATGAGATTGTGTTGGTTTGGACATGTGCAGAGGAAAGATGCTGGGTATATTGGGAGAAGGATGCTAAGGATAGAGCTGCCAGGGAAAAGCAGAAGAGAAAGGCCTAAGAGAAGGTTTATGGATGTGGTGAGAGAGGACATGCAGGTGATGGGTGTAACAGAACAAGATGCAGAGGACAGAAAGATATGGAAAAAGATGATCCACTGTGGTAACCCCTAACGGGAGCAGCCAAAAGAAGAAGTAGTGTTATCAGTTGTTGTCACTGATTATGAATGTAGTTGGAACAAAAACCTGCAGCCACAGTGGGTCCCCAGGACCGAGTTTGAGAACCCCAGTTCTTAAGGATTTTAGGGGAAACACATGTGACAAAATTGATTCTTAAATGAAACATTTTAAATCTCATGAGCCATGAACAATCATCTTTTATGTAGTGAAATCTTCCGATTGCAGGTTCCATGAATAGACCAAGTACCTGATTTTAAAAGGACTCTTGCTGCACACAATAACACAGACAAAGTTCAAGTTTTCTTTATCTAGATTACTGCTAGATAACCTACCAGCCCTTTAAAGATTTATTTGTGTCCACATGTTAGGAAGCCTTTCAAAGCCCAAAGAACCAACTTCATATGCAAAGCACCCTTCCCACAATGAAACGCTTCTTTATCAAACAAAGGCTCTTGAAGGAATCACACATCATTTCAGAACCATTATCTGTAAGAATGTAAGCTTAAGTTGAACATGTTATAGAGCAAAAAGGTTCAGAAAATGAAAGGAGTTAGTAATTGTGTTACCAAAGTGTGATCTGTAGACAAGCAGCTATTGATACAGGGCCAGGACACTGAAGGGAATTAATTTAAATTTTAATTGAAGACATTAGCGAGAAGTCAAGCAAAATGGTGTCTTTTATTCGCTATATAGAAAGATTACAATATGCAAGATTCTTCAGGCGATGTTTGGATTACAAATATTGTTGAAATCTTGTCTGAAGAAGAGGCCTGAGTTACCTCGAAAGCTTGCATATTGCAATTATTTTAGTTAGCTGATAAAAGTGTCATTTTGCTTGATTTCTCATTGCATCCATAATGGCTAACACGGTACAACACCTTAGTACGTGATTATTGCATCTTTTGAAATGTTTGCTTTCAAAGTTTGTTTGGTTGCCTTTGTGATGACTGAAACACAACGCAAATCAAGTACACCACCAAGACTTCTACAGAGGTTGTCCATCAGAAGAAGAACTGACTTTGGCCTAGCAGTGTGACAAGTTGATGAAATCGGAAACGGACCACCTCTTCGAGGAAGCATATTCACATTATGATAGCCAAGATCATTACTGCAGTGCTTGATTATTGAGCTGTGATTTTAACACTTAGGGATTCAACAGATGTGAAAATCCAAGTGTGTCAAGATGAAATAAAGCTGACGATTAAAAACTTTTACATTGTATCGTGGGTTAGTGAATGTGACTTTAAAGTATTACAGATCAAGTTCAAATTCTATTTACTGACTTACAGTAGACATTTAGCTCTGAACATGAAATTTCACATTGTATTTTCTTCTTAATAATGTCTGAAATTTTTTTTTGGGAAGGGAATTGCAAAGAACGGTGCCATATCAAAGCATTTATTGCTTTAAATTTAACAAGTTATTCTTTCTTTTTTGACAGCTTTCAACCAGCTGGTGGTATCAATTCAGCTATTTAGAGAATGATTCATTGTAACGAGAACCTGAGGCAGTATGGCGCATTGATAAAGACACTTGGATTGGAACCACAAGGTCGCAGGGTCCGTCCCCACCTTTGACTTATGGTGTGTGTCTGAGAAACTCACTTCAGACCAGTAAAAATTCTATGTTAATGATTGTAATGTGCCCCAGTCCTGTGTGCTGACTTGATTAAGTGAGTCTGCAAATATACAATAGCAGCAATTATGTTTCTTCAATATTTAATCAAAACATGGTAACTATGTTCACTAATTCAAATGTAACTTTAACTATTACAATTTTTGAATGCCAATATATTAAAATGTTCAAAGAGAGGTGGGATTTAACTGTTTTATTTGTTTGATTAAAAATAAAAATATGAATGTAATAGGGTGGCATGGTGGCACAGTGGGTAGCGCTGCTGCCTTGCATTTAGGAGACCTGGGTTTGCTTCCTGGGTCCTCCCTGTGTGGAGTTTGCATGTTCTCTAAGTGTCTGCGTAGGATTCCTCTCACAGTCCAAAGACATGCAGGTTAGGTGCATTGGCGATTCTAAATTGTTGCTTGGTGTGTGTGTGCCCTGTGGTGGGCTGGCACCCTGCCCGGGGTTTGTTTCCTGCCTTGCGCCCTGTGTTGGCTGGGATTGGCTCCGGCAGACCCCCGTGACCCTGTAGTTAGGATATAGCAGGTTGGATAATGGATGGATGGATAAATGTAATATTGATATTAATGACATTGATTCTGGTATAGTTAGTAAACATGTGGTTTTGCAGATGACACTGAAATTGGAGGGATGGCAGAAACCGAGGAGACAGCAAAAAGAATTCAGAAAGACCTGGACATGCTTCAAAACTGGCTGAACACTCAGAAAATGCAGTCTAATGTAGAAAAGTACAAAATGCTACATGTGGGCAAAAGGAACATCAATTATAAATACAAAGTGGGAGACCCTGTCATACAGGAAGCAACCTGTGAAAGGATTTAGGGGGTTTATATTGACACAAGATTTTTATCGACTAAGTAATGCACTGAAGCAATTAAAAATGCAAATAAAATGTTAGGTTATATCATAAAACTGTTCAATGTAAGTCAAGCAACGTTATGCTAATACTATATAATGCAGTATTAAGACCACATTTGAAGTATTGTGTGCAGTTCTGGTTACCACTCTACAAGAAAAACACAGCAGCATTTGAAACTATGCAGAGGACAACAACCAGGTGCATCCTGGGACTTAAGGACACATCCTACGCTGACAGACTCAGAGAATCAAATCTGTTTAGTCTTGAGAAGAGGAGACTAACCCAGATCTTCAAAATCCTAAAAGGCATTGATAAAGTTGATCCAGCAACATTCTTTCAGCTTAAGGTGAATCACGTTCTCGAGGACATCAGTTGAAATTAAGGTGAAGTGCATTTAGGACTGAAGCTCGGTGGCACTTCTTTACACAAAGAGTTGTTGGGCTCTGGAACATTCTACAGAGACATGGAGTTGAAGCAGAAACCTTCACAAATTTTAAGATGTAATCTGGATGAGATTTTGGGACAGCGAATCTATTAGCTAAACAAGCCGGCTTGATGGTCTGAATGGTCTTCTGTCATTTGTCACATTTTTTAATGTTCTTATGTAATCTTCTAAAGCAGAGATCCCCAAGTTTAGTCCATTGTCACTGTGGGTTTTCATTCCAACCAGTTTCACAAATGAATGGTGCAGTCTTACTTTTAAATGATCTGATTGTTTAATTAGTATTTTTCTTCTCTTATGTTGCATTCAGAAATATGTGACAGTATTTACATGTATACAAAATTAAAAAATTGCATTTTGCCATATCTTTGAATGTTAACTTTCTTTTACCATATTCTTTTAAATTCACCTTTTCTGTAGAGTGTGTTCCCTTTATTGTATTCAAATACTGATGATTAGTGATGAGAGGTACAGACACGGGCACAAATGACACTGAATACTTCAGTAAAAAAATGTCTTGTGAGTGAATTAATAAGAAAAAGCTTAAATAACCAGAAAATAAAAACAGCAAAATCTAAAAAAGCAAGAAAAAGAACAATTTATGTCAAACACACACATTTTTGCTACATTCTTGTAAAAATTTAGCAAACCCAGTTTGTAATTTCTGGATTGACACAAAAAAAGGCAGAAACTGGGAAATAACAGCTTGTCTGATAAAGACAGGACTCCAGCTAACAAAAGGAGATGGTTGGGATGAACACATACAGTTACAGTGGTCTGCAGAATTGAACGTGAGGACCACTTAGTTAAGCTTTTTATTACTAATTAGCACACAAATGAATGTAACTTTGAAGTAGTGGCTCTGCTTTAACATTCAGTGTAATTTGCACCCGTGTCTGCAATGCTTATCACCAAATATCAGTATTTGGATACAATTTAAGAAGCAAACTCCACAGGTGAATTGAAATAATAATAAAAATTAAGTGTTCAAAACTATGACAGAGAAACCACACTTCTGAACTTCCTCTATACGTTGTGATGCCTGGGCGGGTACAGCCACCCTAACCCCGACACAGACAGGCCAACACAGTCCCTTCGCCTTCAGTCCTTCACAACAGGGTTTGTCCTCTTCCTTCCCGACTCTGACCATTGGATACTGGCGACTGGGCCCCTTTTTATAGGGCACCAGGAAAGACCCTAGGTGCCCAATGAGCTTCTTCTGGCAGCACTTCCGGGTGTGCAAATGTCCATATGCCCCCTGGTGGTGGCCATGAGCCCCAAAGGGGTTGAGATTCTATGTTCATGAGCCGTGGCCCTGCTAGAAACCAAGGGGGCTGCCCTCTGTCGGTCCAGGACAGGAGCAGTTCTGGAAGTACTCTCTCCCCTGGTCCTTCCATAACCAGGGCGTCCAGGCCGGGAAAGCGCCCAACCATCCACCATAATGCAAATATCATCCTGGAGCATTTCCTGAATGCAGAATGAAAGCAAGCTAAACAATAAGACTGATAAGACATAAGAGTGACCCACTGATTTGTGAAATCTCTGAATTTTGTTTAGTCTCAAATATACTAGCACATATCTCTGAATATAAAATAAGAGAAAAAAAAAACTAATTAGCAATTAGATCACTTAGAAGTAATTAAGACTAAACTGTTTGTTTCTTAAACTGGTTAGAATGAAAGCCTGTAGCTACAGTGAGGCTCCAGGACTGAACATGGCAAACAGTGTTCTAGAGTACCCACCTATATCCTATAAACCGTTTGTGTCATTAATACATAAAACATCTCCTTGACAAGCCTCACAATAAGTGATCATTTTAAAACTTCAGCTCAAGTAATTAGTAATGTCAAACATTCCACTAGGAATATAAACCTTTAAACGCATCATTGGAACACTGAAGGTAGCCTAAAGAGATTTTTTGTTGATCACATATTGCATGCACACAGAATAAGTTTTCAAATTGTGTAGAGCACAACCATAAAACATATGACAAACTGTGAAGAAAGTGATTTAAAAAACATTAGTGTAACATTTAAACACGTGTGTGTTTTGATAACAGAAATGTCATAGTAGGCAGTCTTCTGATTATGATGATGAAGCCCACTGGGTGGCAGGTTCAAGTGTTTGTCTTACTACAAATTGTGACCCCAAAAAATGTATTTCATCAGTTTCACCCTGTGCCTAACTGTTTTAGCATGTGAGCCCATAACATTTTCTGTACTTGAACTTTATAGCTTTTTCTATCACATAACTGTTATAAGTAGAGATTGACTTATTGATTACTATTTTCAAGGTAGTTTGAAAGCTTTTATCTATGCCCAAAACAAGTAAGTCAACACAGCAATCCAAAGAAACTAAATGCGCAACTAACATACCGTTATTATTACAGAAACAACAAGCCACAAGTCTAAATGATGGTTGCACACTTTGTCCAATGCTTTCTTTGCTTGAGCAATTGATATTTAAGCAGAAATATTTTGACAATACTTAATAAACCAATGTCATTCACGTAACTTTTTTTTCTCGTACTTCTCTAAAATTCCTATCAGTCACTCTGGCATTAAATTAAATGGATCCTTGGACAACCTCGGTAAGAGTATCCGGTCACTTACCTTGAGCAGTGGGCACCAAGAACTGAAGCAGAAGCAGACACAAAACCCTTGGAAGAAATGACATTGCACCTGAGATCGAAGCCCCTTGTCTCAGGGGAGGAAAAACTTCCAAGCTTTCCAAACAGGTCTTCTTTCAGTTTACAAAGTAACGGATTTCACTGAGCTTTAAGCTGAAACCGGAGATTGGAAACACTTCCTCTCAGAGGGAGTGTGTGTGTGTATTTGACACAAACACAGGGCAGGGTCTGAGTGCTGGAAAGAATCTGAGAACAGGGAACAGGCCATGAATCAAAACAGCAAAAAAAAAGAGGGGAAGGGTAAAAGCAAACCATTTGTACTACACAAGACTTGGAACTCTTACTCTAATGAGGGGCGCGTGAGTCATGCTCAACTTTCTGTAGTAAACAGTTGTGGTCAATAAATTATTTTTTTAAAGCTAGCAAAAATATATATTCTGTTGACAAAACTCTGTTTTAGTTCTATACTGAGTCCATCCATCAATTTTCCCAAGCAGCTAATACAGGGCAGAGGTGTGGGGCAGATGGAGCCTGTCCCTGCAGTCATTAAGCACAAGGTAGGAACAACATCTGTATAGGGTGGCAGTCCATCACACGGTGAAATACACACACGGACATAGCAATGCCAGTTCACCTAACCTGCCTGTCTATGAAAGGAAAGCCACATGGACATGAGGAGCACATGAAAACTTCACACAGGGAGCACCGTAGGTGTCATCTCCTTGTCATGATGCAGTAGTGCCACCACTGCACCACCATACCATGCTATATGGATTCCCATTCTGTCAAATGACTTATACAACTGTGCAAATGCTTTTCGTGTATGTTCCATAAAAAAGTCCAACATTTGAAATAATTGAATGTTTCCTGTACTTTTAAATTCAAAACTTCAAAAAAACAAAAAATAAAATGTAGAATCAAGAAAGATGTTTAGAGGTCAAGGCTAATGGATATATAGGTACCAACCTTTTTATTATTTAATAATCTAGCAGTTTTAGGTTTGAACTTTCCCAAAGCACCAAGGCTTACACAGATATATCCTAGTGTGAAGCACAGAAAACACAAAAGAACAGCTTATGGGTTGATGAACCGTCCCCGTATGCTGTGTGAAGCTCAGGCAGCGCTGAACCACAGGTCAATTACATAGGAACTGCACAAAGACAATGAATAGTTGACAGGGGGAGGTTTTATGGAATGAGAACTGGAAATATTATAGATACAGAGGAAATGAGGGTGACGTAAACAGAGTGGGACGGGGTTGACGTCATCATCAGTGAGGGACCGGAAATGAAGTCATCAAGGGAGGACGGTAAGTTGGCGCGAAAGTGCGTTAGGCTTTGTTGTCGGGAGGTTGTCTTCAAAAAATCCATTTACGTACATTCAGACTTTGGATCTGTGGGTTTTCTGGTAAGGAAGAGAGAAAGGCATTAATATGCTGTCCTGTACTCCCATCCTGCGTCTTTTCGCGCTCTGTCAGGTCCGTTGACTGCCACCTAATCGCACGTGTGTGACACTAGAAAGTATACATCGTTAAAAAAACTGATTTAATAGAAAGCATTTAATGATTCTTAACTCTAAATAGTTTTCTATTGCATGTATGGAGGCAGTTTGTCTGATTTACTGTTTTCTGATGCTCCATGTTTATTATCTTCTCATTAAAGGATTTGTTATTATTGCCATATTGATAGATATTGACATTCATGTATCTGTACATTTATTTGCATGCATATATGCCTACCAATGACACATTTTCTGCATGCTATTTATTTTGTGACCTCTAGGGTGAGTAGCAGCACCCTAGACCCCTGACACAACTGCACAGTCCCAGGTTCACAATAAATGTTTTTATTAAACACAGTACCTTTAACAGACTTCTTTTCAACATTTGCAATAAGATGCTGCAGATGTTCTATCAGACGGTTGTGGCGAGCGCCCTCTTCTACGCGGTGGTGTGCTGGGGAGGCAGCATAAAGAAGAGGGACGTCTCTCACCTGCGTAAACTTGTGAGGAAGGCAGGCTCTATTGTAGGCACAGAGCTGGACAGTTTGTCATCCGTGGCAGAGCGATGGGCGCTGAGCAGGCTCCTGTCAATCGTGGAGAATCCACTGCATCCACTGAACAGGATCACCTCCAGACAGAGGAGCAGCTTCAGCGACAGACTGCTGTCACCGTCCCGCTCCACTGACAGACTGAGGAGATCGTTCCTCCCCCACACTATGTGACTCTTCAATTGTTAATATTATTCAAAATTATTGTGCCTGTTATACCTTCATTGTTATCACATGTGATGGATGGCTGGCCGTTTATCCCGGCCAATACCCCCAAGCCGCCAGGTGGAGCCCTCCTTGCAGTATGGAGGTCCCCAGAAGACCAGCAGGGCATCATGGACAATGTAGTTTTTATATGCAGCCCTGCTGGATACCGTGGGGGCCACTAGGGGATGCTGCAGGGAGGAATAACGAGTATTTTCCCTACGCCCCGGAAGCACACGTGGACAGAAGGAATGACGTGCTTCCGGGATGAAGAAAAGAACTTGTACCTGACCCGGAAGTGATTGAGAGTCACATGGACTGGGGATTAGGAACACTTCCGGGTCAGGAGATATAAAAGGACTGTGGGAGCTCCCAGACGGCGAGTTGAGCTGGGTGGTAGGGTGGCAACGCGTCTGGGAGTGGAGGATTGATTTATTGTGTAATTGTGTTTGTTTATATGAGTATTGTGGAGGAGAGTGTGCTTTGTGCACTGTGGCAATTAAATAAAGTCGATTATTGGACTTTTACCTAGTGTTTGGAGTCGTGGACAGGGGTTCAAGGGGGAAGAGAGCGCCCCCAATCTGTCACACACTTTATAATTTAATATTGTTCTTTATCATTGCTTTATCATGCTGCTGCTGGAGTATGTGAATTTCCCCTTGGGATTAATGAAGTATCTATCTATCTATCTATCTATCTATCTATCTATCTATCTATCTATCTATCTATCTATCTATCTATCTATCTATCTATCTATCTATCTATCTATCTATCTATCTATCTTTCTTTCTTTTCCAACTGCCCAGCACAGTCCCCTGGAAACCAATAAAGCTGTTCGTCAGCATGGCTTTGAGTCAGTCAGTATTATACTGTGGTAGGCCCTAGCTGAGCAGTAATAACTTCTGCCACAAACCATTTATTTCTTCCAGGAATACTAATAAGTGATGTTTTTGCTGTCATCGTTTCTGTTGCCTGCTGGTCATATCTCTTATCAGACCAAAGTGTACGTTATCTGTATTACTGTTTATTTAACTAGATATTTGTGCTTATCTATATGACTGTTTTCATAATCGCATCCTTTGTAATTGTATTAGCGCCACTCTAGAGTGAAGAATGCTACCTATAAATAAATTGAAATCAACTGAGAAATTGAATGCTATTGTTTTTTGTAAAATATCTTAAAATACGAACATAGAGGACACCCCTAATGTGAGAAAGGCTGGATAAAAATGGTCATTGTTTCTCTCCAATGTCTGTGATCCTTGCAGTTTTCTTAATTCTTTTCCAGAGCATTAAAGAAAAGCAGCTTCTGATCACCAAGACCCTGAAAAGACAACAACTTTGTTTACTGGGAGAAGAGCTTCCTGATGACTATTTAAAGCACTGTCCTTGGAAGTGAAAGACAAGGGTGGGTCTGATTGCTCATTTATCTCCTTTTAAATGTCAGCACTGCCGTAAGCATCATTTCCTGAGGATACAGAACATAAGTGAACATTAGTTAAGAGCACTTGTACACATCGCATCAATGTTTGTGTTTTCAGATGCTAGATGTACACAATACAAATTCAATTCATTTCATTCTGAATTTCAATGTATCTGCTCAGTGGGCTATGCACTTGTTAGAAACACACTGTTACGTCACAGCTTGCAGTAGCTTCTTACGCTGAATGTTCTGGGAGCAGAGGGAGAATCACCAAAAAAGAAAGGTTGCATGCTCATGGTGCCTTAAAGCAAACATTGTTTTATTTTTAAAGAAGGAACCAGAAATGTACACCCCAGGAGACATGTCAAAGAAAAGAAACAAGAAAGTTAGAGAGTCCAGGATGGCAGGGGAACGTTAGACAGGAGGACTGAAAATAAGTGAGGAGAGATTGAGGGATGGACACACTGCTGTCCACTTGTGCAGATGAAAAGCTCTAACTGACAGGCAGGTAGAATGCAAACACAACCAGTAATCTAGAAATGATCAACATACATGAAAACCTGAGATAATTTACCTGCTGAGACATAACATAGCATTAGACGCATTAGAAGTAACAGACACTCTTTTCATTTTGGAGAAGTGATGTTACATCACTTCACTTTTCTCCATTTCTGTTTCATATTTTTGTCTTTGAACAAAGTAAAAAGGTTTTTGCAGATTTACAACAGATGACTGTGGTGATGCATGTTGGGGTTCTGTGACAGTGTGTGAGTTTTGAAATAAAAAATCGTGCAGCTCAGGCCTTGTGGTTGTGTGTGATCATGAGGCCCTGGAGTGTTAAATGGAGAGAGTGGGATGATCCTGCTTGTACCTAAGTGCACAGTTGGCTGCAGTTTCCTCACTGACTTTCCACAGGTCGTAATCAAGACACTGCACCCACAGACAGGAGCTGAGTCAGAGTTAGGGGGAGAGCAAAAGAAACCAAGAGCCAAAAAAGGCAGAATCTGGAGTGTGAGTCAGTGCAGTGGTGAGAAGGCAGAGCTGCTGGTGGCCCCAAGAGGAATGGTGCTCCAAGGGTGTGTTACTCCCCCGTAACAGTCTAGAGTAGAGGGTCCTGCTGGACTAATGGATAAGTGGCAGGATAATGGAGGTCCGGCTCTGAGTGTCCTGGTGGACACTGAAGTATGGTGGTGGGGTTGAGACCCAGAAAGAAGAGGCACAGCTGTTGGGTGGGTGAACTGAGGAGACAGAGGAAGAAAGATGCCCTGGCCTGGCAGGAAATACAAGAAATGGAAACCCAATTTTATTATTGGATTTTAATGGTTGAAAGAACTTATTTATTGCTGGTTTTAATCTCCATAGCTGTATTGATTTTACCATGCATGGATTATTTATTCATTTATTGATTGTGACAGCAATGTAGTTTGTATCAGAACACTTGATTGGAAATAAAGCACCATGCACACTGTTTGCACCAACCTTTTGTTGTTATCTGTCATCATTGTCCAGTCCATCTTGGTTTCATGACTATCAATGACTCAGAAGTGATGCCTGCTGGGGGCAACCCAGGCATCACAGTGACAGAAGTTAACGTTAACTGCCAGACAGCAGTTTCCAGTTCATGGTCTGATCAGATTCTACAATGATGGGATGATTACAGCAGATAAATGCTAGTGGGGGAAAAAAAGATGCTGATACTCATGAGAAAGTTTTAGAAAAAGTCACTGACCACTAGTTAATTCTTCCTCTTTTGACCTTTAAGACAAATTGTCCTTAAAAAAATCCATCCCATCAACTTCCATGTTAATAGCTCTCTTGGCAAAGATTTTTCTTTCCTGGAATTTACCCTTTAGCCATTTGCTTTTGAAGTCATAAAAACATTTTTCAAACACACATTTCAAGACATCTACAGTACACCTGATGCAATTTCCTTATCCTTCTTCTGCCCAGAAATGACAGAAAATAATTTTTACATAATCTGCAACAATAAAAGAAATCAAACACAATGCTCTACTACAACACTTTCATAACATCCCCCATGATGATGGCATACTGGCATGTGAAACGTACCTCGGACAACATGATTTACCCACAAAGTCAGTAATAGAAATGATAAAGTTCACTCTGACACACAATTTATTCTCTTTTGGACAAGATTGCTACTTGCAACAAATGGGGACTGCAATGGGCTGTCGGTTTGCACCTCACTATGCAAACCTATTTATGGCAAAATTGGAGGAAGATTTCATGTCAATGTGCATCTTAAAACCAATGTTATATCTCCGTTACATAGATGACATCTTCCTAATCTGGACTGCCAGTGAGAAGGACCTCCTCCATTTTCATAATGAATACAATTCTTTTCACCCCAACATAAAGCTGAAGCTGAATTACTCAGAAACAGAAGTCAGCTTCCTTGACACCACAGTTCAACTGAAAAACAACACCCTTGTAACTTCTGTTTTTCACAAACCAACAGACAGACGGACCTACCTAAGAAGTGATAGCTTTCACCCCAAGCATATAAGGCGCTCCATTATTTTTAGCCAAGCAATACGGTTCAATCGTATTTGCTCAGACCCGACAGACCGGGATCAACAACTGCAGGAGCTCAGACAAGAGTTCATCAAACAAGGTTATACCCCCAAAACAACAGACACTCAAATACGAAGAGCTACTGCCATACCCAGAGAGAACCTTCTGGAATATAAAAACAAAGACAACAAGAACCGCATCCCCCTTGTTGTCACCTACAACCCACATCTTGAAACACTTCGAAAAACTATAAAAGAACTTCAGCCAATACTAAACAACGACCAAACACTAAAAAATGTATTTCCTGAACCTCCCTCCTGGCATACAGATAACCACCAAACCTTCAGTAACTAATTGTCCGAAGCTCCCTAAATGAACCAACAGAAAATGGCACATCTCCCTGTCTACAGAAAAGATGTAAAATTGTGCCCACATCTACAATACAGACCGTATAATTATACCAAACTCCCGACTTGAACATCACATAAAGGGATCATTTTCCTGAAGATCATCTAATGTGGTCTACCTAATTCTCTGCATGAAATGTCCTGACGCTACACTCTATGTTGGAGAAACTGGACAAACACTCCGCCAGAGAATGAATTTACACAGATTCCACATTAAACATGGCAACACAGATGTTCCTATAGCGGCCCACTTCAACAGCCATGGACACTGTGAGAGGGACTTTAAAGTCACAGTGCTTATGGGCAACTTCAAAACGCAGCAAGAGAGAAAAGAATGGGAAGTTAAACCCATGTTAAAATTTAATACATTACAGCATGGCTTGAACAGAGACAAGAGTTTTATAGCCAGGTATGAAGACTGTTTGCATCTCTCAGACTGACACAGACAACCTGACTACAGATCTGCATTGTTTTGAAAAACTCATCACAAACTTCAAAGGACTTTGTTGGACAGTTATCTTATCTAAAGATCTTGACCATACATTGCTCTTCTATCTCCTGTTAAATTAATCTTAGCCTGAATGAACCTATTAATTTTTTACATTTAAGGGTTTTCATTCAAAAATTTACCATTGTTTTTTCTTGTCCTAGTGTGTGGATATAAACACAGGAAACTTTAGTTTCTGTATTACATCTTGCCTGAAGAAGGGGCCTGAGTTGCCTCGAAAGCTTGCATATTGTAATCTTTTTAGTTAGCCAATAAAAGGTGTCATTTTGCTTGGCTTTTCTCTACATTCATAATGGCTAACACAGTACAACAACCTAGTACCATTGACTTTTAAAAATGATGTGATACAATTACTAGCCTAAACAGTGAGTTGGGTCTGCTTATTCAGTTTAATTCCTTGTATATTTATTGTACTCATTTTCCTTTAAAAGCCTGGGGTGCTGCATAATACAAATAAAATATCATTCATTCATTTTCTGAATGTACAATGTAGGAACACAGTGGGCTAGACTATATCCTAACAGTAAAGTGTCCAAGAAAACAACCTTAGATATAATGCCAGGCCATCATAAACACACTCACTCTGACTGGACAATATGACATGATAATTAAGTTACTAGTATGCAGTGAAAAAGGTGACCGGAGTCCATGGAGTAAGTTCATGCAAAAAACATTTAGATATCACAGCAAACCAGGGACTGAATCAAGTTCCTGAAACTATGAAGCAAAAATCCTAGCTGCAAAATTAATTTGTTACATTTTATACAAAAATAATCTCTGCTTTTATGCCACATATGCATCATCTTACATTTACTAAAATTTCCTCTAGTGCACTTGAACACTTTTT
This sequence comes from Polypterus senegalus, assembly GCF_016835505.1. Lineage (NCBI taxonomy): Eukaryota > Metazoa > Chordata > Cladistia > Polypteriformes > Polypteridae > Polypterus > Polypterus senegalus. Next base: position 68,344,811 of record NC_053164.1, on the reverse strand, counting down.
TTAAATGCCAGTTATTCAAGTCGCTTCAGGTCACCTTCCAAAGCCTGAGTTCATCTATGCTGTGTCCAGCCATCTCTTATACTTGGTAAATAAAAGTATTCAATTTGTGATCATTTTGTTGTGAGGGTTACACAATTAAAGGTAGATTGTCCATCCATCCTCAAATCTGCATATTTATTATATGGTTATTGGGGTATGAGGCCTATCCTGGCTGCACACTGTGCAAAGTTAGAATTGGCTTTTGACAGCGCACCAGTCACTCCAGGACAAAAGAGGAGATGTTTGTTTTAAGTGTGGCTGCAGCAGGCAGATAAGCTATCGGTTTAACATCTATCGCATATGCATTTGGTCATGACTGATGAAAGTTTCGATAATGTATGTCTATTTTGATATCTTTACGTGATCATTACACAAACAGGTATTTTCCTAGTCTGCATTCTGCCGTTGAAAGTGAGTAAAAGTTGCCATCCTGTGCTACTAGACCTGCAGTGCTATCCAGTGTGTTCATGTTAGGCTTGTTTTTCTCCTGTATTGAGGCATCTCTATAAATCTCTAAATAATCTATATAATTTGAATAATAATCTATAAATCTCTCTCAAGGGGTCCTGATCACCTGCTGCTGAAAGAACATAAAAGCAACACTGCCATGATTTCCCTACCTGATTATTTTTCCACTTCTGTATTTGTATTTATGGCAATGTGTAAGTGATCCAATATCAATGTTTATAATTTTGACACTCCTGTATTTTGTTTGGCACCAGTATCACATGTCAGACAGGTTTCCACTTTAAAGTTGTTTAAACTGCAGAAGAGTCAAAAGAATGCAGTTAACAATCATGCAAAGTTAAAGGATACTCCCTGAATGGTATGGTATGATGTGAATATCGGTGACATCTTTTACTTTGCTGGAGTTGACACTCTCACTGATGTCCACAGCTCGGGATTCTAAGGCAATACCCAGGTTATGTAGAATAAGCCCCAAAAGTAAATGTAAAACAAAACCCAGTAATTTATGCACATCACACTCTAATGCAAATTGCAACTCTTTGTAATTGTTGGGCACTGGTGATCAAGGATTTTGGTGATCTGCGATTATATAAACTCCTTGTATGTGAATGATGTGCTTTCAAATATACCGTCTATTGCACTCATCCACACTCGTGTTTTGATGACTGCTACCTTGGCCAGAAGCTGATATCATCAGGCAGTATGCAGCTTTCCTCAGATGTTTCAACCTTCAACCACCACACCAAATCACTGCCCATCAGCTTCTGGCGTCCACCATGCCTCCTGTCTCCTTAACCTTAACCAACAAGAAGCCCTTTTCTGCTGCATCCCCCAGCCTTTAAACTGATATTCTTCTTTCTGCCCCCTAGGTCATAATGCTGACAGAAGAATCTACACCGACTGGACTGGGAATCCTCTGCATCCCACTTTCACCATGAACAGCCATGTCTGCCAGCCTTTATCTTTACAGTTATGCACAAATTCTTGGTACTTGCTGTGTTTTCTCTCTGCTGGCGTATGATAGTCTTCCTTCAAAGTTAATGTCAGCTCCACTAAGAAATGCTGTAAGGAGCTGTAAGACCCATAATGTCTGAGACTTTGTCATGGTATTTCCTGTATCTCTCCAGTTTTAATGCCATTTTGCAACATGGAATTATTTGTGCCATAACTCCCCAGCGACTACATAGCGTGCATTATAGAGCCTCCTTTCTACCCTACTTGTGCAACTTCACTGAGGTTGGGAGGCTCTCATAGGCTGCCTGCAACAGAAAATATTATACAAAAAGGTCCCAACCTTCATAGGTCAGCCTATGAGATCTTTTCGGTGGATGGTACCACATTGTCCAGGCTCCTTGCAGCACTAACCCGATGGTTCTTGCTCACCTTCTCTCTTCCTCCTCTCATCTTGGATCATTTCAATCCTTTATCTTGTATTTGATATACCCCTCTGATGAAAGTGAGTTGATCTCAGTCCCTGTCTTGGAGTGCATATGTTAACAACGATGCCTGTGAGTTTAAAGTAGGATTTGGTTTGAATCCTACCTGGCAGGTAGAAAATTCTTTGTGAGTTGTGGTAATCACATCTCAAAGACATATGATATTCTATATGGGGTTCCACAAGGCTCTATCCTGGGTCCGCTGCTCTTCTCAATCTACATGCTTCCGTTAGGTCAGATTATCTCAGGTTACAACGTGAGCTACCACAGCTATGCTGATGACACTCAGATGTACTTATCAGTAGCACCTGATGACTCCGACTCTTTTGATACACTAACACAATGTCTTACTGGTATTTCTGAATGGATGAATAGTAATTTTCTCAAACTAAATAAAGAGAAAACTGAAATTTTAGTAATTGGCAATAATGGATTCAATGAGGTTATCAGAAATAAACTTGATGCATTAGGATTAAAAGTTAAGACGGAAGTAAAAAATTTAGGGGTAACTGTTGACTGTAATCTGAATTTTAAATTGCATATTCATCAGACCACTAGGACAGCATTTTTTCACTTAAGAAACATAGCAAAAGTTAGACCTCTTATATCATTGAAAGATGCTGAGAAATTAATTCACGCTTTTGTTTTCAGTCGACTAGATTACTGTAACGCACTCCTCTCAGGACTACCCAAAAAAGACATAAATCATTTGCAACGAGTGCAGAATGCAGCTGCTAGAATCCTAACTAGGAAAAAAATCTGAACACATTTCTCCAGTTTTGATGTCACTACACTGGTTGCCTGTGTCATTCAGGATTGACTTTAAAATACTGCTTATGGTTTATAAAGCCTTAAATAATCGTGCTCTATCTTATATATTGGAATGCCTGACACGTTATATTCCAAATTGTAACCTTAGATCTTCACATGAGTGTCTCCTTATAATTCCAAAAGCTAAACTTAAAAGAAGTGGTGAGGCGGCCTTCTGCTGTTATGCACCTAAAATCTGGAATAGCCTGCCAATAGGAATTCACCAGGCTAATACAGTAGAGCACTTTAAAACACTGCTGAAAACACATTACTTTAACATGGCCTTTTTATAACTTCACTTTAACTTAATACTGATACTCTGTATGTTCAATTCTTCATAATAACTATTCACAGTGGCTCCAAAATCCATACTGACCCCTACTCTCTCTTCTGTTTCTTTTTCCGGTTTCTTTGTGGTGGCCTGCGCCACCACCACCTACTCAAAGCATCATGATGCTCCAACATTGATGGACTGAAAGCCAGAAGTCTACGTGACCATCATCATCAGGTCCTTCGATGAAAACGCTAAATACAAAGAGGACTGTTTGATTTATGTTAGGTAGATTGCCCAGAGGGGACTGGGCGGTCTCGTGGTCTGGAACCCCTACAGATTTTATTTTTTTCTCCAGTCCTTGGAGTTTTTTTTTTTTTTTTCTGTCCACCCTGGCCATCGGACCTTACTTATTCTTATTCTTACTTATGTTAATTAATGTTGACTTATGTTTATTTTTTATTGTGTTTTCTATTTTTCTATTCAATTTGTAAAGCACTTTGAGCTACATTTTTTTGTATGAAAATGTGCTATATAAATAAATGTTGATTGATTGATTGATTGATAAAGTGAACAGTCATCCTGAGCTACAGCAGCACCAGCGCCCCAATGCGTCCTGATCTTGTCATACTACTGGCTCCTCAGACTCTTTCTCCCCTAGGCTGTGACTAACCTACATCCTGTACTTTGATCTCCACACTAATGGACAACAAGGGAAGCTGCAGCTGATGTGACCTTTATGTAGACACCAACAGATACGACGGGAGACCCAAAAATAACGAGAATTTAAAAAAAAATCATATATTTCTCAGAACATTTCCAAAATTTAATCACCCTTAAAATACTCTCCCTGAGACACAATACAGTTGTCCCACCACGTTTTCCATTGTTCAAAACTGTTCTGAAAATCTTGCAAAATGATAGCCTTCAGTGCTCCTGTCATTTGCTTCTTGACCTCCTCTACATCCTGGAAATGCTTTCCTTCATGGTCCCTCTTCATTCTTAGAAATAAGAAAAAATGACAGGGTGCAAGGTCTGGGAAGAAGGTGGGGGAGCAGGTGGGGTTGAGCGGGTATGGAAACTGTTGTCATCCAGTTTTTCATGAGAAACTGCCACACTCCGAATACTGTGTAGGTTGGAACGTTACTGAGATGCAGAAGCCACTCACCTGATCACAATTTGGGTCATTTTCTCCACACTGCATCACGCAATTTCTGAAGCACTTTAGGGTTAAAACCCTTGCCTGACTCAAAGCTTCTTATTTGGAAGCGTCTAGAAGCATTATGACAGCTTCTGTTGCTGTTCACCCCAAAAGGAAACAGAACTTGATGCAAACACTTTATTCTTTCAAGTCTGCCATCACAAAATCGACAAAGAGGCTCAAGAAAAAAAAAAATTACACTGACCTTACAGACCTTTCCCCAAGGACGCCAATTGGCCAAATGATGCAGAGGGAAGTCAAGTACACACTCCTAGCTGGTAAACGTCGAAACTAACGCCCCTTCAGCCTCCAGAAAAAAAATCTCGTTATGTTTGGGTCCCTCTTTGTATGAAGCTTGGAGGGATTTCAAGGCAGGTATAAAAGGTGTTTGTTGATCTTCTTCTCTATTCCATCTACCACTGTAGTTGGAACATCATACACTGTCAGGAGCCACATAATTCTACTTACTCACATATTTATAGATAGAAATCTGTATTGATAAAGTCATAGACTGACAAGTCTGACCTTTCAGTAAAGTTCAGTTTTCCTCAAAAAATCCTCTGCTTGCTTCTCAGTTTGTCATCCAAGAAGGTCTTATAGGTTATTTCCCTAGCCAGTTGATAGGGTGTCCCTTAATAGCTGGAATATCTTCACCCTGTGGCTGCGGGTTGAACTTGGTGGTAATTACACTCTTTCTGATCACTAGACTTCTTGACTTTGTAGACTTGAATCTCATCCAGGTCCATAAAACTATGTGGTCCAATGATGATAGGGTTACCTGTACATGAGTGGTGGTAGTTACAGTGATGTAATATACGAAGCCTCTGATGGCCAACAGGTGGCTCCAAAATACCACTGTCCATGAGATTATTTGAAGCTGCTATAGTATGGACATTGGTGTGCATTCTCACAGATGCCTACAGTTTTGTGATAATTTGCTTGGTCACCATGTGCTTGAGTTGATAGACGTAAAATCTGGGGCACTTTGGGGATCTGGGGATAGAAATGTAACAAGCCATACAAGCTGGTGTTAATTGGACAGTGAATATGTGTGGCTTGCATTTGATATTACAGCTACCTCCCAGTTCATTACATCATACAAACAGATGTATTACTCATATGATGCATTTACTCATACAGTACCGCCATCTAGTGTTGGTCTACAAACACACTAATAACTCACTGCAGTTCATCAGCATGGCTCTGAATTTAAATTTACAACTTGGAGAATTTTCTGCCATAAGGTTACACCCTCTGAATCATAGATAGATAGATAGATAGATAGATAGATAGATAGATAGATAGATAGATAGATAGATACTTTATTAATCCCAAGGGGAAATTCACATAATCCAGCAGCAGCATACTGATACAAAAAACAATATTAAATTAAAGAGTAACAAAAATGCAGGTATAACAGACAATATCTTTGAATAATGTTAACGTTTATCCCCGCCGGGTGGAACTGAAGAGTCGTATAGTGTGGGGGAGGAACGATCTCCTCAGTCTGTCAGTGGAGCAGGACAGTGATAGCAGTCTGTCGCTGAAGCTCTGTCTGGAGGTGATACTGTTCAGTGGATGCAGTGGATTCTCCATTATTGACAGGAGCCTGCTCAGCGCCCATCGCTCTGCCACAGATGTCAAACTGTCCAGCTCTGTGCCTACAATAGAGCCTGCCTTCCTCACAAGTTTGTGCAGGTGTGAGGTGTCCTTCTTCTTTATGCTGCCTCCCCAGCACACTACCACATAGAATAGGGCACAGCATCTTATTGCAGATGTTGAAGGACGCCCACCTTCTAAGAAAGTATAGTCGGCTCTGACCTTTCTTATACAGAGCATCAGTATTGGCAGCCCAGTCCAATTTATCATCAGGCTGCACTCCCAGGTATTTATAGGTCTGTACCCTCTGCACACAATCTCCTCTGATGATCACGGGGTCCATGAGGGGCCTGGGCCTCCTGAAATCCACCACCAGTTCCTTGGTTTTCCTGGTGTTCAGGTGTAAGTGGTTTGAGTCGCACTATTTAACAAAGTCCTTGATTAGCTTCCTATTCTCCTCCTCCTGCCCACTCCTGATGCAGCCCATGATAGCAGTGTCGTCTGCGAACTTTGAATGTGGCAGGACTCTGAGTTGTATTGGAAGTCCGATGTATATAGGCTGAACAGGACTGGAGAAAGTACAGTCCCCTGTGGCGCTACTGTGTTGCTGACCACAATGTCAGACTTGCAGTTCCCGAGATGCACGTTCTGAGGTCTGTCTGTTAGATAGTTCACGATCCATGCTACCAGATATGAATCTACTCCCATCTCTGTCAGCTTTTCCCTAAGGTGCAGAGGTTTGGATGGTGTTGAAGGCGCTAGAGAAGTCCAAAAACATAGATGCTTGGTACTTTAGGGTTGGCAAATCTAATTCTTGCTCTACCTGCTTTGCATCACCTCTGTATGCAGGGCTGTTCTTAGGCATAGGCAAAGTAGGCAACCGCCTAGGGCCCCCACTGCCAAAGGGCTCGGCCCACCTTTTTTTTTAGCCCTAACCAAATCCAACTTACAGGTCCATATTTCAGAAGTACAAATTTTTGGTGGGAGAATTACCAGTATGGTTACATGAGAACCGAGAGGAAACAGTGACGACAGGCAGCATCGACGGTGACGGTGGGGCCTGGGGTAGTGGGTGGGGCCCCAATGGGAGGGCAGATCATGCTCCTAACCTGCCAGGGCATCTGCACATCAGATTGAACATAATGGCTTAGCATTAATACCAGTTGAGCATAAAGTCATCGACTGTCTCGATTATTCACACTTAGTGACACTTTATTATTATTTATTATTAATCAAAGACATTGCAAAAATGAAAGTACGCAAGGTATTTTTACATTAAAGGTTTGATTTACATGTTACATTAGCTTTAGTCAGTAGACTCCTTTGACATGTTCCTCTCAAATCTGGTATATATAAAATACAGTATAATCATAAAATGATAAGCTTTACCTCACTAATTGTTATGCATTTATACAGATAAAATAATTATTATGCTTTCATATGGATAAAATAATTATCATATATTCATACGGATAGAAACAGCAAGGCCCCAACAGGTACCTTTGCCTAGGGCCCCCAAAATACTAAGAACGTCCCTGTCTGTATGTTTTTTGCATAAACAGTCTTCTTCTTCTTTCTGCTTCTCCTTTTAGGGGTTGCCACAGTGGATCATCTTCTTCCATATCTTTCTGTCTTCTGCATCTTGTTCTCTTACACTCATCAACTGCATGTCCTCTCTCACCACATCCATAAACCTTTGCTTAGGCCTTCCTATTTTCCTCTTCCCTGGCAGCTCTGTCCTTAGCATCCTGCTCCCAATATACCCAGCATCTCTCCTCTGCACATATCCAAACCAACGCAATCTCGCCTCTCTGACTTTGTCTCCCAACCATCCAACTTAAGCTGACCCTCTAATTTACTAATTTCTAATCCTGTCCATCCTCGTCACACTCAATGCAAATCTTAGCATCTTTAAGTCTGCCACCTCCAGTTCTGTCTCCTGCTTTCTGGTCAGTGCCACCGTCTCCAGCCCATATAACACAGCTGGGTATTATTAGTAAAATAAGATTCAATAAATCATTGTTCAAAATCGCACACATTAGCACCATCAAATATAGTTTATTAAAATAAGCCTTTTGTCGGCATGGCTTTGACAAAAATAATTCCAAGCATCCTGTGTGAAGAAAAGTCATTTTTCTAATAGCTTCTGTTTTATCTGTGAAAAGCACATTTACGTCATTACGACCTTACTTCTGTGCTGAACTAACCCATGAAACACATGGACTGATGTTCCAGAGAAGACAAGAGAGACTTTTATGAAGACGCGTTGGCACATAATTTCATTTTAATTTTATTTATGCCTAGGTGGCACCCCGAGCACCTGACTTTGTCCCGTGTCCTCATTCTCCCAGCTACAACGTACACAGTAATTACATCATCATATCTGCAGTGTACGTCTGTGTGATTACTGTGAAAATACTGTATAACTTATGTAAGGCGTTAGGTGACGACTCATTTCTTATTCCTGTTCTGTACTTGATTGTCTACTTACCTGTACAGTACAAGTATTTGATGTACACACTAACTATACATTAATAATGACAAAATACACATAATATTAGTAATAACTGAGTAACTACAGAGTAAGTGCACATGAGACACTTACTGTCAAGGGTTAAATTTATAAAGAAGTAACGATGGGAAGCAAACACAGGTAAGGTGTCTAGAAAGACATAAAGCAGAAGAATGAACTAAAGCTAAATAAAACATTAGAGCTTGGCTTGAGAAAATGTTTGTTTTATTTAACACTGCATTGAATGTTCACAAAGAAGATCTTTAGATATTCTTGATATGCAGTCTTAAGGAATCTCCCTCCCTCTGTGTGTCTGTCACCATTAGAAATGAATAACGTCAAGTCATGATTAAAGTTTATTTGTGTCCCTGCCCATATCGAACTGGCTCGGTGAGGAACTAAAGCACTTGAAGCACAAACTGGGTGTGGAAGCGGACCATCATATGTGATATTCTCCACTGTTTGTTGCTTTATATCTTCAGAACTTTAGAAGTTTTTTGCTATAATTTTCAGATATGTTTTGGCTTAAAGTACTTGGAATAATCTGTGGGTTACAAATATCTTTTGCTGGTAAGTTTTAAATTCACTAAGACTTATTTTCACTTGAAATTACTTGCAAGTTTTTATTTTTCATTATTTATTACAGTGTCAAGATGTTAACTGGCATCTTATTTTTGTTAAATATCCTCAATGCAAGAAAAAGTTTAGGAACAATTTGAAAATTTTCAAATTCCTGCATTGTTTGCTGCTAAAATGTGATTTAGTATTCATCTACAGTAAGTAATAATAATAGTTAAAGAAAGCCTATTCAGGCAAAGTGACGTAACTTTATTAAACATACTGTTTAAAGTACAGGGTGGGCCATTTATATGGATACACCTTAATAAAATGGGAATGGTTGGTGATATTAACTTCCTGTTTGTGGCACATTAGTATATGTGAGGGGGAAAACTTTTTAAGATGGGTGGTGACCATGGTGGCCATTTTGAAGTCGGCCATTTTGGATCCAACTTTTGTTTTTTCAATAGGAAGAGGGTCATGTGACACATCAGAATTATTGGGAATTTCACAAGAAACATAGTGGTGTGCTTGGTTTTAACGTACCTTTATTCTTTCATGAGTTATTTACAAGTTTCTGACCACTTATAAAATGTGTTCAATGTGCTGCCCATTGTGTTGGATTGTCAATGCAACCCTCTTCTCCCACTCATCACACACTGATAGCAACACTGCAGGAGAAATGCTAGCACTGGCTTCCAGTATCCGTAGTTTCAGGTGCTGCACATCTCGTATCTTCATAGCATAGACAATTGCCTTCAGATGACCCCAAAGATAAAAGTCTAAGGGGGTCAGATCAGGAGGCCTTGGGGGCCATTCAACTGGCCCACGAAGACCAATCCACTTTCCAGGAAACTGTTCATCTAGGAATGCTCGGACCTGACACCCATAATGTGGTGGTGCACCATCTTGCTGGAAAAACTCAGGGAACGTGCCAGCTTCAGTGCATAAAGAGGGAAACACATGTAGCAATTTCGCATATCCAGTGGCCTTGAGGTTTCTATTGATGAAGAATGGCCCCATTATCTTTGTACCCTATATACCACACCATACCATCAATTTTTTTGTTCCAACAGTCTTGGAGGGATCTATCCAATGTGTGTTAGTGTCAGACCAATAGCGGTGGTTTTGTTTGTTAACTTCACCATTCACATAAAAGTTTGCCTCATCACTGAACAAAATCTTCTGCGTAAACTGAGGGTCCTGTTCCAATTTTTGTTTTGCCCATTCTGCAAATTCAGTGCGCCGATCTGGGTCATCCTCGTTGAGATGCTGCAGTAGCTGGAGTTTGTAAGGGTGCCATTTGTGAGTAGCTAATATCCGCCGAGGGATGTTTGACTAATGCCACTCTCCAGTGACATGCGGCGAGTGCTACGCTGTGGGCTCTTGCTGAATGAAGCTAGGACAGCCACTGATGTTTCTTCATTAGTGACAGTTTTCATGCGTCCACATTTTGGCAAATCCAACACTGAACCAGTTTCACGAAACTTAGCAAGCAGTTTGCTAACTGTAGCATGGGAGATGGGTGGTCTCGTAGGGTGTCTTGCATTGAAATCTGCTGCAATGACCCGGTTACTGCGTTCACCAGACATCAACACAATTTCTATCCGCTCCTCACGTGTTAACCTCTGCGACATGTCAATAGCTGTAAACAAAGAGAAACTTGTAAATAACTCATGAAAGAATAAAGTTATGTTAAAACCAAGCACACCATTGTTTTTCTTGTAAAATTCCCAATAACTTTGATATGTCACATGACCCTCTTCCTATTGAAAAAACAAAAGTTGGATCCAAAATGGCCGACTTCAAAATGGCCACCATGGTCACCACCCATCTTGAAAAGTTTTCCCCCTCACATATACTAATGTGCCACAAACAGGAAGTTAATATCACCAACCATTCCCATTTTATTAAGGTGTATCTATATAAATGGCCCACCCTGGTACTCCTTTCTTTTCACTCAATATACTTGTTTAGAACTGTGTTTTCTGTTCTTAGTCCTATTAAAACAAAACAATAAATCTTTGCAAATACAAAAAACTTTGAGACTGTCTTTAATTTAATTTAAAAAAGCCAAATATTGAAAACCTATTGAGTAAAGTGCAAGCACAAGGCTCCTATTGAATATTTTATGATTCTCATCATTGAATTGTATGATTATACAGTATTTAACCAAAAGCATATAATTAATATGTATGTAACCAATAAATTGTATGTATAATTTATTTTTTCATTGGTATTGCCTCACAGTTTCTTTGTCATCTGGCAACTAATTGAAAACCTTTGTTACTGAATATAGGCTGTGAATGCTAGAGGGCGTCTTTGACATCCAAACCCCAAACAGGATCACAAAAAATAGTCTTGGGTTAAAATTAAAGGGGATTTATTACAAAAATGTCTACCTCTTTCTCTCTTCTTCTCTCCTCTCTCTACTGCACTGCTCTCCTCCAGTCAAGTTTTTATTGAGGACCCAGAAGTACTTTCAGTGCCAGGGCTTTTGCTTGTTTGGAAGTTCACAATAGCAGGGAGTGTAACTCCCCGCAGCACCCTCTTTACACACCCACGGACTACAATTCCCAACATACCCTACTGGTTTCTGACCAGGCACTGATATCCAGGGCTGCTTCTATCTAGTGTCCTTGGGGAATAAACAGAACCCAATGACAGTCCTTTCCTGTCCTTCCCCTTTATCCCAGTCAGGGAACTTACTCCAAATATATCCAGCCTGGACACCAGTCCATCTGCCTGGGCTTCCCATCCACGTAAGGACTCTCTCCCTCCTTGTTCTGAGATGTCCATCCATCCTCCTGGGGAGTCTTGATTGGGTTCAGCACCTCAGTTTCCATTCTTAACCTTACATATTTAAACACTTTTGCACTAAGCGGTTTTTGGAATAATTGCACCTAAATTATTCAACCAAAAATAAATGGCTATTACTCTTTCATTGTAATAAAGGAGCAGCAAATGGCTTAGAGATTGTCAAGTATACCACTTCAGATATTTTTAAAGAAAGTTTTCATATGGTTAAAAACATTTGTTCACACCAGTATCAACTAAAAAAGTATTACAGTTGTAGTTAAATATATTTTGTTATTTTATAGTAAAGCTAGGGGGCATTGCCCCCTGTTCACTTCGCTCGCCAACCCCCCTGCCTGCGCTACGTGTCAGCAACTTTGCATCTCTGCTGGTTACGTATGTGGATTACACTTTGACCAAACAACAAATCTTTTAATTCTCATGGATAGGCCTCTTTATTGATCTTTACTATCAATTTTTTGAGACTTTTGAATTTTAGTACTTTCATAATCTCTAACCTGCTCTGCATTTATGTTTCATGTTGCGTTAGAGGTACTGGTTGCATTATATGTTTTCGGTCTTTTTTGCTTTGAAATTCACACTCAAATACTTTTTAAACTTACACTTTTACTATAGCACTTCAGTAAAAACAATAGTTGGAATTACCTCTTCGTCAATATCGCATTGAATTTTGATGCCGTGTTTGGAATTACATCGTGACAACACAACATATAACTGCCCGTGAGTGAATATCATTTCTCTCTCTCTACATGAACTGTGTCTGACAAAAGAATTCACATGAATGAGAAATGATTGAACCGTGCGCGTGGTTGTAAATGTTTTAGATGTGGGCAGGACTTTTCCAAATCTCTTTGCATACAGTCTTGTCTTGCGGGTCTTAAAATTATGTCTGAGAAAGTCACATCTCATCCCAGGATAAAAAGTATTGCTTCGTCCCAGGATTTTTTTATTATAATAGAGAGAAATGTACTTACTGAATAAAAACCACAGTGAAGCAGTAAGTAATTTGTAACTATGTATTTATAATTTTGTACTCATCCCAACTTTTACTTTCAAATTATTTTTCATACCAGTCCTTGAAACAATTTTGTTTACCATTAGACACAGAGGAACCTTACATTTTGTACACTAGATTGGGTTTTTTGTGCTGCAGTTCACACATCTTCTGTTTTTTGTTACAGTTGCCCTACAGAAGTTCAATGTGTTATTTATTTCTTGTTTGTTGTTGTTGCCTTTTTCTTGCATTTCACATCTGGAATAAACTAAGTACATATATACTGTGGCCTTCAGAGGGTGCTCCTTCTGTCCAGACCCAACACTGACAGACGCAGGACATAAGTTCTACACACATGCTTTTTATTCTTCCCCATTTCCCTCTAGTAAACACAGTTCCAAACATAATACTTTCTTTTCTTTTCTTTCCTCTGTTTCTGTCCAATCCCCCTCCACTCCTCCTGGCAAGCTTAGTCTCCCTTCCTCCTGAATATGGCTCTCAGAGTAGTGGTAGCTGGATCCTTTTATAGGGTTCCCAGAAGTGCTCCAGGTGTTCCACAATCTCCTTCCGGCCACATGTATGGGTGTGGTGGCAGCCCTGCAGACGACGGCTCAGCCACTCTCCATGTGCCCCCTGGCGGGGGCCATGAGCCACAACAGGGCTGAGCTTCCATGCTCCAAACCCATGGCACTGTAGCAAGCCGGCTGCACTCTGTCATCCCGGGGGAAGTGTTGCCCCGTGCAAGCTCCTTCTCTTGGCCCTTCTGTTATGGAGACATTCTGGTTTGATAAGATTCCTGGCCATCTGTTACACTGCCCCTTCCTCAGCTGAGCCAAGTGGGGTTAAGTGTTCAGTCCTGAGGGTTGTCTTCCTCCAGGAGAGTCCATGGTTGACCAGTCCCTACCTTTGCCGTGAAAAACAGAAACAACAGACTGGCCAGTGCCAGTATTGTCTCCTGTGTTCCCTGTACGTCTCCAGCCATGACCCGGTTAGCGGTGTTCGTAGCACAACTGGATGTCCTGCTCTGCTCTATACCCAGCCAAGCTCAGCTTATCCCTCTGCTTGACTCACATACTACAGTGTCAGGGGACCTGCTCTTTTTCTTACGTGTCCCTTTTTTTTTTCTCTGGGGTGCAGTGAGAGTTTGGATCTCCCATAAAGCACTGTCTGCACCCCTTTTGTTTTCTGTGTGCTGATCGCTGGTTTGGCAGGGGCTAATTAACCTTAGCAGTCTCCCCGCACAAGCATCTTCCTAGGGGCAATCTCCTGGTCGCATTTCAAGGTGTGGTGGCAGCCCTTTAGAGGAACCCTTCAGCCACTCTCCATGAACCCCCTAGTGCTCCAAACCTGTGGCACTGTAGCAAGCCGTGGTGGTTGTTTATCTTTGCATTACAGAGGTGTCCTGGCCGGGTATGAACCCCATTACAATACATTTTCACACCAGCTTTTTCCAGTGCTGGGTTACGTGAGTGAGGACAATGCCTTTCTTGACAGCCCTGAGTGCAGAGCTACTCATACAGACACATACATCTAAGCCAGTATTTGTCAGGCACTTTAGAGTCTCAGGAGGCTGTCGCCAGCTTGCGAGCATATGAGTCTTGTTTATGGTCTAATCTGAATCCCAACTTTAACCTGCAATGCCACTGTGTGGGTCGATACAGCCTCGTGAGGCTTTTTATCCTGTTTCTAACCACATTTCCCTTCAGCCACTCTGACCCTGTGGCCACTGTTTAATATTATTTCCCTTTTGTAATTTTGCTTGTTTTTCTTTTCCCATGGGGTAGCATTAGTAAGGGAACGGGGGTAAAGCCAGCATGATTAGAAACAGGATTGAAAATACTGTATGGCACTGTCTATCCGTTAGTGACACAGAGACGTGATCTGCATGATACAGCAATATTCATTCTTCCTTGTGTGAAAGTTCGAGAAACACGAGTACAGCATTTCAATTACTTATGTGTATATTAAGAAGTTAACAAAAGTTTTTTGATGTACTCTAAGTTGACATTGAAAGAGAGCTGCTCAGAAACCTAACATAAGGAGAATGTGCAGCAGACAGCCTCTGTGTATGCTAATTGAACCCATGACACTTAAACTTTAAAACTGTATGCAGCGATGACTCAAAGCCATACTAAGTAGTACTTACAAATAAAATGTAGCCTTGAGTCCTTCATTAAACAAGTTCTCAATAAAGTCAAATCTAACTCAAGTTTTCTGTGTAACGATGCTATCCAATGGTAATGAGTATTTCACTGCATTTGGCTTGATGTAGGTGGGATATTTGATAAAAGTAGAGGAACTCAGCTGGGGTAACCCCTTGTGGTATACGTGTGCAAACTGCATATTTTAATAATGAAAGAGAGCAGACAACATAAAATCTTATGATTTTATTTTGAAAGAAGACACATTTGGCTATGTAGAAATACAATTATTTCTTCTGAATGACTTGTGTGTTTACTGCATCGTACACAAACAACTTTGAAATATGGTGGTGTTCTGCCAATGAGACACATCGTACATAAGTGGTTAATTCAAAAGCTCCTTCACCAAGGGCCCCTAGAAACTGAAGACTGATATTCCTTAGTTATTGCCACTAAATAACCAATGCTCTGTTATTCTTTACTGTGGGGCTCTTCATTGGAGACAACCTTCTTCAGTCTGCTAACCCTTCTGGAAATAAAGTGACAATCCACCCACATCAGGTGCCCTGTATCTACTTTATTACTTAATTAGCTCACAATGTCCAAACAATGCATAATTATACTATATGTTTTAAAACAAAACAGTATTTATTAAAATAGAGTATTAATAATAAAATATAAATGAACACAGAAAGTCTTATATAAAGTCCTAATAAAAATATGTCCTTCTTTCAAGTCAAAAAGCTTCACTACTTCAAATAATAAACATTACTTTATGAAGGCATATGAAAGCTGAAGAGCAGCACCAAATGAAGCATCTCTATGAGGAGTTTGTCTTTCAAGCAGCTTGTCTTGATTTAGAAGGCAGGCTCATGCATTTATGGGGTCTCTGAAGTCCAGATTGATGGTGTCTCTCTGATTGAATACAGTCCCTTACCTCTCTCTTGGCTATCATTTCCTTTTGCTAAATTCTCCACTTGGGGATCTGGACCTCGAGAATTTACTCACAAATAGTTGGCTAGTCACTCTCATGATACACACCATAGCTTTAAAAGCTTTACTCATGAAAGCATGAGCAAAACATCAAGAGTGTTTATGTATATGTCCTCCGATTCCCAAAAATAGCTACTCTGTTCGGGCTTTTGAGTTACTCTAACCTTATCACCATTATAACTTATAATGCACACTGAGACAAAATACATAGGATTGTAAATCAAAACATGAAACACAGTCTCAGCCATTGCTCTATGTATGACGTGTGTGAGAAAATATTTAACTGTGCAGAAAAAAGTTCACAGGCCATGCACAACTCACCTCAATCCACGTGACTGTCATTGCTTTTAAAATTGGTCCTGCAGTTTCAAAATGATGGTTGTCCACTTAATAACATTTTAGAAACCAGAGAAGCTCTTTTGTATTTTCCCTATAATTTTCTTGAAAAAGTAAAGAGACTCATGAATCCTATTAGAGGAAGCTTAATTAATCAAAGTGAAATCAAACACATTTGAATATCACGAATAAGATAAGATAAAACACTATATAAGTAATAATTATTTGCTAATTTTCAATTAATGTTTCAATTTAAAGTATAGCATATCAAGATCTGCTATATTCTGCAAAATAATTCTGAAAGTTATTCATTAAATCTACAGCTGGTCTCAGTGTATCTCTCCTCCAGAAACCAATGCCTAAAGAAACCGTTGAGATCACTTGTAAAGTCAATGGATTCTACCCTAAAGCTATTGACGTACAGTGGTTCAAAGGTGAAACACAACCTGTACCAGCAAAGAGTGGACAACTTCTACTGAATGGTGATAACACCTACAAGATCAGCAAGGTTGTGTATGTGAGTAATACAGATTATGAAGAAGCTGACTACTACTGCCACGTAGGACATTCCAGCCTGCCAAGAAAACTCATTGTGCCCTTGAATAAAAAAGGTAGGAGTTTTAAAAAGATCATGTGAAATATTAGGAATGTTTATTCTGTATAAATGATCTGTATGTTATTATCAGTTCATAAAATTGTTACATGTTAGAGAGAAATTAATGTTCAAAAAGAATTAATTCTTAATATGATTTAAAATACTGAATAAAAATGGTTAGGCTAAAACAAAAGAAAGGTATGAGAGCCATACTGTGCTTCCGAGTGCTCTGATTTATTAATTTTATTGTAATTTTTGACCCCAGCAAAGAAAATTCCAAACATTTGAAAGTCTTTCTTATTTTCCTTTCCTAAAAATGTATTGAGTAGCTGGGTGTAAAGCTCAAATATGAATTTTGGAATAGTTTAAAGTTCACATCTCCAACAGTTCGACCACAATAATTGACTGCTGGTTGACACACTCACGCAGATGTTAAAAATGACGTCTGTTAGCAACTGGATGCTGTTTAGAGTCTTTGCTGGACTACCTTCTCCATGGAGTTTGTTATTTTAGGGAATGGATGCCAGAAAACTGAGCTGTGTGTGTAAATCCTTTAGCTGTTGTTCAGCTGAGCATACTGCTCATATTCTGATAGGCTTTTGTGTACAATTACCATTTATAAGAAAACTGATGGTTGGAATTTTTGGAACAGATTATTTTCTTAAATAATACGTTTGTCTGTCCAGGATTTAAATTCACCTGCAGCTTGCAAACCGTTTGACCTATTTACCTGTAATTTGGTACATATATACTACGGACGCCTACTATCCGCTTTTGGGGTGATGATTTTTATTACTCTTTTTATTTTTATTTTATTGCACAATCAACTCTTAGCAGTGGGTGGCAATGTGCCACGCATGTATGGGCCGTTCTCATCGCTACCACTTTTGCTGTCACTTCCCCTACCTCTTCATATCTTAAATCATTCTTGAGGCAGATTGAACACTAATGTGCCAGCTTAAGTGAAAAATAAATTAAAATGTACAAAGTAATAGCAACGCAAAAACTGACTAAATCTGAGTTAATCTGAAAAGATGGCAACAGAAAAAGAGAAGAAGTGGACCGCTAGGATGGAGAAAAGAAGAGCTGCTCATGAAGCAGCAAGCACATCAACCTCTGAGCAAACGAATAATAAACTTACAGAGAAAAAGTTTGAAAACTATAAGTCAAGTGTATTCACTGCACGCTTTCGTGCATTCCGCCATTACTGGTGAAATATATTTAGTGTTTATGAACTTCAAAGAAAGTTTTATTTTTTCATGTAAACGTCTGCTTTAATATCTTAAAGCCCCTGTCTGCATACATTTTGTACTTTCTCTTTGTGGGTTTCACTGGTGCTCCAGTCTTTACCCATATCTATGTGAGTTGGTCCCTTAAAAATATGTTATTTTAAGTGGCATCAAAATGCTAGCCTTTAATTAATACTTTAACTAATTTGAATTCTTGAAACAAATCGCTGTGCAGGCACAACATGAACAGCTTTGAAGAAAGTCTTAGCAACAAGGGCAACATTCTCGTCTGATGCTCATGTTTTGTTTCCCCAGCGGGCCCACATGGCCTGGTTAGGAAAAAAGGGGTCCGAAGGCTGCATGGCTGAGTGGCTTCCAACAAAACAGCACTGGAATTGTTAAAGCATTGTGACATGTAGGACTAGCAGCAGGGTGTGGTAGCTGCACCCTTTCTGTCATCTTATTCAAATATTATTTACATTTCCTTAATACGCGATACAATTCCAGATGCAACTCTTCTACTTTATCTGTCTGCAGCCAGAAATTAACTCTCTCTCGTATAAAATATAGATTTTTAAATGTTATGACTGTTTGAAATGTATCCCGTTCCCTAGCACAGGTTCACCCACTTCAGTTATAGAGGAACTCTCTTTTATACAGCATTCTAATGCTAAAGAAACATCAAGTTGTTGGCAGTTGTCAGTTCAGCAGCAGCTGTACCAAGTAAAGGACATATCATACGTTGCTACGAGTCCTTAAAGCCAGCGTCACTCCCCTGATGTCCTGTTCTCTTTGTCTCTGACCCAGTCCCAGCCTCTGCTGTGTCTCTCCTAAGCCCTCACAAGGAAGACATCTACAGATTCTTTTACACTCAATAATTGGAGTTCCTATAATGGAGACAATTAGGAATTTGTCCTCTTTGCTGTGAATTTGAATTACTGAATAAAGTCTGAGTACTGTTCCTGCCAGTGCTGAAATAAATGTTCTCTTTGCTCAGTCCTCTCCTGCCTGTCTTTTGTGCAATTCAGGAGCCTGGACGTGACAATGTGTAAATTTATTTTGCTTTTCTCAATATGTAAATATATGTACAGTAATATTGACAGAATTAAACATACACCTGCTTAATAATTTATAACTATAAATCAGAGTGACATACTCATTTTTGATTCTACGTGCGGTATACTACACCATCATAGGAGAGTGATATTTGCTTGTGCCTAATGCTATTGTGAAAGAGCTGCTGACTGTTTCTGATCGTATCAAAGAATTTTTTTGGACTGATGGGTATTATTTTATTACTAGGCATGTGTTTTTGCAAAAGTAAAATGCCTTAGCACTGGAATAGTGATAAAAATCAGTAAATGTCAAATGTTACTTTCCTCACAGTTCATTTGTGTAATGCACAGGGGCTTTAAAGCAGTGATTCTAAATCTTTATTCTGAGAGTTTCCACCCCCAAGAATTGAAAACTTTTCAAAGTGCTATATTTTTTTTTTAGTTTTAAAATGTTTAAGTATTGAACTCTTGTTAAGTAAATCCAAATATGGTATTTCGTTATTAGCCAAAAAATGTTGCATTTGGAGAATTTGATATGATATTACACATAGCTTTTTCAGGTGTGTCTTTTAATTTTTTCTTATGTGCAGCTAATTTTTTAATGAATAATGTTTTTAATGTATAAACAACAGTGTGATTTGATATGGAATAAAAATGATAAAGCCTACAATTTCCATATATTTATTAAAAAAATATGTATAGTTCAGAGCTTTAATTTCATTTCAGTGTATGATTTATGATAACCCTGGACTACCCGATGTATCTTACCTCATTCTTATACTCAATGCATTCACTTGCAAACTCTGTTTATTAACTGAAAAATAAGCACTGCTTAATGCCAAGACCAAGAATATAAACATTATTAAGTCATTACCAAATAAATTGGTGAATACCAGGATAATTCTGGATATTTATTTACACAAACTTTTCAAGGCTGCTTTTCAAACAGAACATTTTTCAAATCACATATGTCAGAAAATTGCTTTTACTGATTTAGTGACGTTAACTGGTTCATAGGTGTGATACTGGATGGAATAATTAAATTAACTCAGATTTCAAATGTCACAAACTGCTGATACTTGCATTTTCACAAATCTCACCCTACTTAACTTAGATTTGTTTTAAACTTTATGGCAACATTTTTGAAGAAAATGTATTATTATCATTAAGTCAAACTTGTCACTTTAAGTTTAGCATTATTTCAGTATTCCTCTAAAAAACTTTTTATTGTTGTTTTCAAGTTGCCACACATAACAGATCGAATTTCTTATAACGCCTGCATTTTTCCAAATGCCTCTTCATTTGACAACAATAATTATTCAAAACTGGAAGCTGTGTCCCACTTTCTCCTATTCCATTCAAACATTTGTTGTTTGTGCTTTCATTACATTTGATGTATTTTAGTTATTATAGCACTGAACATTAGTCTGATTGCAAAAACACCACAAAATGATATAAATGCACTGTTCTCTGATTTGATTTCAGCAGTTAAGTACAAATTGAACCTCAGGTCACGAACGTCTCGGACCACGCATAAATCGGGTTACAACCAAAAGTTCGCCAAACTTTTGTATCTGTTCATGACCACACACTCGGGTGACGAACAAGTCAGCTTCCCTTTCAGTTTGTGGCGATGATTTCCGACATGTTCAGTCTCTCCGTTTGCATTCCTGTGGAAAGAGAGAGACAGAGAGAGAGAGAGAGAGAGATGAGAGGGAGGGAGGGCTGGCTGGCCGCATAAGGCCAAGAAGGCAGTTAAAGAATGCACCGGACTTGTTTTAAAGAGACTGATTCCAGAATTGTTTTAACCTCGTTGTATTTAATGAAGACTTTTTTCTATTGGATTTTAGTCTCCACTTCACTTCTGTTTACAGCAATCAGTTCGTAGTGTGTGTTTTATCTTGGTAGAGTAATTGATAAATTGTTCTACTTTCCCCTATTGTATTATTAATATGTAGCCTTAGAATGCCTAATCTCACAGACTTACCACTGTATATAACTTATCCCCACCTTCCCTTCTATATCTATAACCTCAGGCAATTAGATGTAGTAAAAGACAAGCAGGAGTTAAGTTACACATAAAATAATGTATTATTGATAATATTCATAAATAATAACAAAATGCAAAGTACATTTGAATATTGGCAACCATACAACCTGATAAAATGGTGATGTGTAATTCAGGTGGCACACAGACTTGTAGTTACTTAAAATGTCTCTAGTTAAGGCATCATTGGTGCAGCTTTTAGTCACATGTTTGTTCAAAATGTCTGAAACTGTGCTCCTCATTGTGTTGTCTTCAGTTCATGTTGTGATGGTCTTCATCAGTTGTTAACAAGAGAAAGATACTTCTACATCATCACAGGTTAGCAAGAGAAGGGTACCTCTTCATCATATGTTGTTTAGAGAGAGAATGTGAGGTTAAGCACATACATTTATAGATGTTCTCTCAATTCCTAGAACCAATAGGACATCATGGTACTTAAAGGCCTCTGAGACAAGCCAATTCTAAACAGCCATATCTCAGACCAATGGGTGAAATAGAATATCCATATTTAAACATCCTGGTTTCCTTGCAGGGGTTGAAAGACTTTAGCAGAGAAATACTCATCAAACTGGTTTAAGACACAAATCCTGTCGTAAAATGAGTCATAAACGGGGCAAACACAACTACCTCTCACCAAAGTAACACTAAATTACATTGCTTTGCCTAGATTACAAATAAAGACATACAAAACATTGATCAAATGTTATGCAAAATGTTACATCACAACAGAGTGCATTGTTGCAATGTTACTTTTCTTGGTTATTTATTTTATTTTTTTTCAAATATTCATGTTTTTCCCTGTGCTTAAAATTCATAAAAAAGTGTTTACAGCAAGCTGTTTGTAAGGCTATAGCGTGAATTCTTGCAATGTTACTTTTCTCTGTTCAAGGTTCTCTCAGTGTTTTCAATGTTTTTACATTTAGTTTACTATTACTCTGTGCATTCTTTTTTGTTCTTTATTTCACCTTATAGAATTTCTTGTATTAGGAATTAATTAGATTTCGCATACCCATTGGGATCAGAGTGCTGGGTCAGCCATTGTACAGCACCCTGGAGCAATTACAGGTTAAGGGTCTTGCTCAAAGGCCCAGCAGAGTAGGATCTGTTTTGGGATTTGAAACAGCAACCTTCTGGATACCAGCACAGATCCATAGCCTCAGAGCCACCACTCCGCCCCAATGCTACAGTATAATTAACTATTTTTGTGCTTAAATATATATATATATATATATATTTACATACAGTTTGTACAGTCCGGAACGGATTAATTGTATTTACATACAATCCTATGGGGGAAATTACTTTGAGGCACGACCAAATTGGGTTATGACCAGAGTTTTAGAACGAATTACGGTCGTGACCCGAGGTTCCACTGTACTATGTTTTAGCAGCCCTGCTAATTACACGTTATGGTTATTTGGCACAGTACATGTCAGACTGAACTGGATTAGTTGGTTATAAAACGGAGGGGCATTGGGTGCACAACTGTAGCCACATTCATTACAATAAGTGGATGAATGCAAAGCTCCTTTCATTTATCAGCTATATATGGTGCTATACTACAAGGCGATTAAGCCAGCAGTCACTTCAGACCTCTCATCCAAATGCTCAGACGCTGCAAGTTAAAACTACTGCTAAAGTGACAGTGATTGGTCAGGAGCTAATAATAATCTGGTATTTCTTTATTTCTGAACCAATTCTATAAATTGATAAAATGTTAATAATGAAATCATTTTTATCTTGAAAAAGCAACAAGATTTGTTCCTTCTTTACGTGTAACTCGTACTGGTTCTGTTTGTCTCTCTCTGCTCCCCTTGTGCTTGCAGCTCCCTACTTTAATTGTTTTGCTTCTTAAGGTACCACCCTGTAACTCCTCAGTATGCATACCACAGATTGAGAGCCACTGCTATAAAGGAAGCTCTCCGTTGAGTATTCCTCTAATCTTAACAACTTTATCTAGCCATCTCCTGATCTTTTATTATTAAACCTGCTTAATCCAGTGCAGTTTTATAGAAACAGTAACAGGAAAACATATCACAAACAATTAAAATATAGCATTTTCATGTATTGTCAGCTATTCTTCACATTATTTGGAATGCTTCCACCTCATTTTAAATATATTTTAGATATTACCAAAAAAAAGAATGCTGGGTGTTGTTGGTATACTAAGGTGTTGACACATAAATTCTTCTGTGTCAATGTTATGGGTGGTAATTAGTTCAGATCATGCTCAACAGGTTCTTGTATGAACCTAAATTATAAAATCTTTCCATTTAGAACTAAAATTTTTCAAAGTTGATAGTAGATATCTGGGCTCTAGAGTGCACTGTTAACTGCAGGTTTTCATATCAGTTTCTTAATTGGAAGGAAATTGATAAGAAAAATATTTTTTCTTTAGATTTATTGATCCTGTTTTCTTCCACAAACATCGACCAGTGTCCACTTTCCTTTCCTGAGAAAAATATCAACATTTTTAATTAACCACCATTGGCTACAATCATTTAATCTTCAGCATTTTTTCTAAATATATGATTAGTACATTAAAAGACCTTTTCACATTTACTGGTGTAACAAACATCTTCACTTTTACTCAAACACCGTGTTATCTGTTGGTTAAGTAAAAGAAATAATTAACATATTTGAAAAAACAGGGTTTAGAAAAATATAACGTATTTTGGGGATCATGAAGAAATAAAGCAATATTCACTCCTATATTATCTTACCTATGAAAACCTTTTTTTCAGTTTAACAAAGAAGTCTAACCAATGTTTTGAAGAATATGTTTGTAAACTGGATGCTAACACACAAGCTTTGCAGTAACAATAGAGCGATGCTTCCTTGGAACAATGAGTTTCCAGTTCTTGGGCCACTGTGAATGGTAAACACAGGTGGGCATCCTTCCATCCATCCATTATCCAACCCGCTACATCCTAACTACAGGGCGCAAGGCAGGAAACAACCCCCAGGCAGGGTGCCAGCCCACTGCAGCACAGGTGGGCAAGATTACAGAAATTAAATGTAAGAAAGGACAATAGAAACAGTACCACAAAGGT
Organism: Polypterus senegalus; assembly: GCF_016835505.1. Lineage (NCBI taxonomy): Eukaryota > Metazoa > Chordata > Cladistia > Polypteriformes > Polypteridae > Polypterus > Polypterus senegalus. The sequence goes on along the minus strand of NC_053164.1, from coordinate 68,320,657 downwards.
AGAAACTGGAAGCACTTTTGGGTTGCAAAAGTGTTTACAACTTTTGGAAATATTATGCATTAATTTACAGTTTTGAGATGAGGAATGTGTTCACATTTTCTGGTATTTGCAAGGCTGAAAATGGTCAGCAACAACACTCAAATGGGCTGTGGCATTCAAGTGATGAATAACTGATATTAATGGGCACAAAGTGTGCTAAGAAAACATTCCCCACACCATTACACCACCACTACCATCCAGGACAGTTCAGTCAAGGCAGGTTGGCTGTATGGGTTCAAGATGTTGGTGTCAAATTTTGACCCTACCACCAGTCTTCACCTTTCCAGGTTTGGTAAGAGTGCACCCACTGCAGGCAGTCTTCACTTCTTGTCTTCTTCTGTTTTAGCTTTGTGTTTTTATTTCTGAGTGGTTATCTGAATTACCATAGCCTTTCTGTCAGCTCAGACTAGTCTGGCTATTCTCCTATGAACCCTCTCATTAACAAGGCATTCCCGTCTGCAGAACTGACATTCATAGGAAGTTTTAATATTGTTCACACTATTCTGTGTAAAGTCGAGAGACTGATGTGTCTGAAAATCCCAGCAGATCAGCAGTTACATTACATCTGGAACAAACAATCATGCCATACTTGAAATTAACAGGTTCAAATTCATCCCTATTCTGGTGTTTGATGTAAAAAGTAACTGTATATATTAAATGCATGATCTTATGCATTGTGTTGGTTCCATATGATTGGATAAATAGACAATTGCATGAATAAGCAGGTGTACAGATATTCCTAATATTTTGTACAGTGAGTATATATCAATGTTCGCATGGCACTTTGCCTTTAGAATTTTTACAGACGAGAAGAACACTTTATGTACCTTCAGAGAGAGCTGAGGTGGACAGTCACTTTCTATATAACACATTTTCTCAGTCTATGTGTGATTTAATCCAATATAAAACTGTGCACTGTACTCCGCTACCCTCAGTGCAGGGTTTGGCTTTGCCCCAACTTTCTGTCTGATGCCTTTGATGCCTCAGTAGACCCTCATCCTCTCATTGCTCTCTTTGGATATCTCTTGATCAGCATTTAAACTATAAATAGATGAATGTCATAAACCATGTGAATTTTTCCTTATTTCCAGGAAAAAATATTTTCTGTTTTTCCTTGGTGTTATATCAATACATTTAGCAATATAAACAATCAGATGATTGTGTTAAATCATGTGTTAAATTTTGCAATTGTTATTTTTGTATGTTATAAAGTATTTCCTGTGCTTTACCGTAACAATTAACAAGTCTCAGTGTCAACCTGTCAGAATAAGTAGTGTTGATTTGAAACTCCGCTGTTCCTCACGTTCACAACTACTGTATATGTAGCTTGTTCTTGGGTTAGCAGCAGTAGCAAACTGTTTATATGTGCACCCAACAAAAACAAAATAATATTTTCTTTATGGAGAAATTAGTGTGAAATTCAAATATCTCAACATTAGGTGGAAAATATTCTATTAAATACTATATACTATTTACATAGCCTTGCAATGAAGAAGCATAATACAAGGATATAAAAATAGAAAGAACTTGTACCAGAACAAAATTTGTCTTAACATGACAAAGACAGAAATGGTGATGATTAGTTAATCATTTTAAGAATGGTTACAAGAGAGCAGAGAAATTGATAATTATCAGAGATGTATTGTAGATGACGGACAGGAGACTTGCATTTCAGCCAGCAATGAGAAAAGGGTTCACATTTCAAAAACACATAAATGTTTGCTTTCTTATCTGAACCCATTATACAAATATACCCAGGGAATACCAGGTATTTCAGCTGGTATTAAATAAAAAGCACTGTGACCAGTAGGGGCATTGCAACACCCCAAACCCCAGACACAACCTCGCCAACACAAGTACCTTTTGTTATGGGCTTCGTGTTCAATGCAACAAAGTCTTCCTCTTTCTCTTCTTCTCCTCCACTTCTCCTAGGCGGCGTTGTTCATCCTCCACTCCTGACTCCAACGTGCCTGGATGAAGTCGAGCGGCTTCTTTTATTTATGACCCAGGAGCACTTCCATTGCTAGGGCATATCCCACTGGATGCACTTCTGGATTAAATGGAAGCCCCTGAAAGTAAGGATTGTGAATCCTGGAGGCCCCAATGGAACTGAACAGAGCTGAACTTTGGAAGACAGGTCTCAGCATTCCCTGCGGGTGTCCATGTGGGAATCCTAATCCAGGGATGCTGCCATCTAACATACTGTGGGAGAAAGTACTCTTATGTTGTTGTCTCCTCCGGTCCTTCCACTGTATTGGCCTCCTGGCTGGGTAACAGTTCCTGTACCCTGGCATCCTGGCCAGGCAAGGAATCATCCTCCATCCCATTTGGGACACCAGTCCACCCACTGTGGAACTCACATCAGGCTGACATAGAATGAAGCCATTGTCTATCCTTACACTATTTATAGAAGTAGAGCCCTCCAAAGAAATTGATCAAATATACCAGTAATAATTTATTCACATAATAAAATACAAACAGAGTATTACTGTAAACCTGCACCCTGCCCAGGCATTATTTATGCCTTGTGCCCGAAGCCTTTTGGGATGGGCTCCAGCCTGTTCAGACTTAGATAATGAAATTGTAGTAAGCCAAGTAGTCTGAGCAATATGTCATGGAGAATTTTACATTTACTTTCAAAAATCTTTTGTCTTTTGTTAATATGCTACCTTTTTATTAATTTATTTCAGGGTATAATTTTTCATTTCTTTTTTTGTCAGGAAAAAATGAAGCAACGTCAAGAGATCAGTCCTATTTTAATCAAACCTTTGAACTACACAATGGATCAACGAGGTTCAAGGCCAGAAAACAAACAGTCGGGAAACAAATTATGGGTGCTGTTGGGTGGTGTTATGAGCAAAGATGTCTGTCCATCTGATCTTCTGTATGATGAGTCTTCATAAATATTTTTCTTTCACTCTAAGTACAGTGTTGATATTTCTTTAAAAGGCAATAGGTCGCCGATCACACACTTATTGCAAATTACAAAGTCACTTTAGATGTGAACATTTTTAAAAGTTTTTGGGCTAATCAAGGACACCTTCTTTTGAAGAGATTTTTATAATTTGGTTAGCTCAGTTACAGTCTAATCTAATTATAAGTGCATCTCAGTAAATATTAACAATGATTATATTAAAAATCAAAATGTTAGTAAAGGGAGCTTAAAAGTAAAGAAAACTTTAGAAACAACTTGTAGAGTATAGAGAGCAAAGGAAAACTGTCTACTGACTCAATTTCTTAAAATATCAATCTTCTTAAATCATTTAATAAATCTGTTTGCATTCATGAAGTCTGGAAGAGTATTTTTGTGATGTTACCTTTCCTGTTTGGGAAATAATTATAACAATTTGGTGAACTTCCAAGTACTTTCTTCTTTTACTTTTAATTGTTTCAAATGCTTCTTAGGTATTGTAAGAAAATGCGCTCTATTGAGCCCGACCGACACAGATTCACACGAGATGCACGGGTAAAATAAAACAAATATTTATTTTTCTTCAGCTGTAGGGAACGTCTTCCCGTAATCCCTCCAGCCACAACAAAGTCCCAAGCACAGTGCCCTAAGCACACAAGGTAACCAAGCACTTTCTCTTCCTCCATCACTCCTCCCTGGCAACCTCGTCCTCTTCCTCTTGATTCTGGCCACTGAGTGGTTGTCGCTGGATCCCTTTATTGGGTACCCAGAAGTGCTCCAGGTGCTTGATTACCGACATCCAGATGCACGTCTGGGTGTGGCGAGACCAATGCCCAAAAGACCAGCAGTTCCTGCTGCAGCACCTGGCGGTGCCTGCAGAACCAACAGGGCGCACAAAACTCCAACCCCATGAAGCCCTGGGGAGTCCGATGCATCGTTGCAACCCAGTGAGGGGCCATCTAGTGTCCAGTGGGAGATACTGGGTTTCCCACCCTTGTCCCCAGTTTATTTGGTGATGGGGCAGGCATGTTCCCCGCCATCCGTCACAGTATCTACAGACTATTTTTGCTTTTACTGCTGTTTTGTTCATTTCTCCTTTAAACTACTGCCTTTTGTTTGACCTTTGCATTTCGATTTGCATTTTATCCCTTGTCATGAACCATATAACTGCAATGCCTAACATAAATTAATTGATTTTAAACATACTTTATCTTAATTTATTTTAGGGTAACAGATGAGGCTTAACTTTATAGGAGTGCAAATCACAAAGGCCCACACACAGCAATTTAAAATGAGGGCCATCTCTTTCCTTTTTATTAATCACAAGTTTCCAGTTCTCAATTGAACGTTTCTTAGTTAAGGTTAAATAGAATATGCCAACAAAGATGTTGAAAAAGTTGAATACCATTTATCTTCTTAAAGGTATCCACAGTAATTAAAACAGCAGATCAGTATCAGGAGTGTGCCTATCACAAGATGTTATGCTAAACAGAATGTGACGAGTGACATCCTTGTCTCCAAACACCACTATGGAGGACTACCTTGTGACACTAAATTTGAAAAACCCACCAAGAAAGCTTTGCTTGTGCTGCTTCAAGTTCACGGAAAAGACACCAGCAGTGTAATACCTTTGTTTCAAAGAAATATAGTAGGGCCCTGGTGTAGAAAGAAGGACATGTAGAAATCTGCTTTTCCGGTGATTTGCTGGCCACACTTTTTGACAAACACCTGGCCTCATGGTGGCTAGTACTGCAATTGGACAGCCTCAGAGTCCTGTGTTTGAGTCGTGCAGTGTATATGTACAATGCGTGTTGTTCCTGAGTTAGTATGGCGGCTCTGGTTTCACCTGTTTGATTCTTTAGTTAAGCTGTTTTTGTCTCAGATTTGGCAAGTCGTAGCCAATATATGTCTACACATTTATACTTGTTGTGGCCCATTTATCAGTGTGTTGATATTGTCACTTTTAGTTAAGGGACAGTGTTTGTCCAGTGTCGAATAGCTAACAATGTAACAGCAGAGGATGTGAGACTCTACTGATAGAAGAAGAGCTGTGCTTGCTATTACTGACCTGGAGGAAGAAAATGTGAAGCTGGAGACTCAGACCTCTTGACCAAAAATGGTAAAGGAAAGACGAGTATAACATTCTCGTGAGTGGGGCACCTACATGATGAGCAGATACATTTTAGATGTTTTTGTATGTCTTTTGGTGCACCTCTGCATTTTGTCACCTGTTGCTCCATTTTCAGCCTTTCGTTCATCATTCTGGCACCCACATCACCAGCCTCACAATTTTCATATACTGAAGCCGTGTCCACTGCATGGTTAGAAAAATTCTAGTGAAAAGACAACGTGTGGGGTCAGGGCTGCCAGGTCTGGGAATTATTTACAGCCAAATGACAGCTGATAACCCGCCTAATTGCACTGTGGGCCTTACCAATGAATGCCACTTTTGATAACTGGGGAGTTTTGTGGCTGTAGATTTCCAGATTGGGTTCCCCTTGAATTGTTGCAGCTATCGATGTTGTAGATATGGGGAGTCCCCCTTGGAGTACTGAACCTATCAAAGTCACCTCCCTTGGAGTTTTGCCATCTGGCAACCATGGCAGGGGTGTAACTCCAAATATGACATACTTTTGACTTGCGGGCTTCATGCCCAGCACAGATGTGTCAAATATACTTCTCAAAAGAATTAAAGGAACACTTTTTAATCAGAGTATAGCATAAAGTTAATGAAACTTATGGGATATTAATCTGGTCAGTTAAGTAGCAGAGGGGTTGTTAATCAGTTTCAGCTGCTGTGGTGTTAATGAAATTAACAACAGATGCACTAGAGGGACTACAATGAGATGACCCCAAAACAGGAATGGTTTAACAGGTGGAGGCCACTGACATTTTTCCCTCCTCATCTTTTTGACTGTTTCTTCACTAGTTTTGCATTTGGCTACAGTCAATGTCACTACTGGTAGCACAAGGTGATACCTGGACCCTACAGAGGTTGCACAGGTAGTCCAACTTCTCCAGGATGGCACATCAATACGTGTCATTGCCAGAAGGTTTGCTGTGTCTCCTGCACTGTCTCAAGGGCATGGAGGAGATTCTAGGAGACAAGCAGTTACTCTAGGAGAGCTGGAGAGGGCCATAGAAGGTCCATAACCCATCAGCAGGACCAGTATCTGCTCCTTTGGGCAAGGAGGAACAGGATGAGCACTGCCAGAGCCCTACAAAATGACCTCCAGCAGGCCACTGGTGTGAATATCTCTGACCAAACAATCAGAAACAGACTTCATGAAGGTTGCCTGAGGGCCCAAATGTCTGCGCCCTGTGCTCACTGCACAGCACCGGGAGCTCAATTGGCATTTGCCATAGAATACCAGAATTGGCAGGTCCACCACTGGCGTCCTGTGCTTTTCACAGATGAGAGCAGGTTCACCCTGAGTAAATGTGAAAGATGGGAAAGGGTCAGGAGAATCCGTGGAGAATATTATGCTGCCTGTAACATTGTTTAGCATGACTGGTTTGGTGGTGGGTCAGTGATGATCTTGGAGGCATATCCATGGAGCGACTCACAGACCTCTACAGGCTAGACAACGGCATCTTGACTGCCATTAGGTATCAGGATGAAATCCTTGGACCCATTGTCAGACCCTACGCTGGTGCAGTAGGTCCTGGTTTCCTCTAATGCACGACAATGGCAAGAGTATGCAGGCAGTACCTGGAGGATGAAGGAATTGAAACAACTGAATGGCCTTCACGATCCCCTGACTTAAACCCAATAGAACATCTGTGGGACATTATGTTTCGGTCCATTAGGCGCCGCCAGGTTGCTCCTCAGACTGTATAACAGCTCAGGGATGCCCTCATACAGATCTGGGAGGAAATGCCCCAAGACACCATTCGTCGTCTCATTAGAAGCATGCCCGACATTGTCAAGCATGCATACAAGCTCGTGGGGGCCACACAAGATACTGAAAATCATTTTGAGTAGCAGAAATTAAGTTTTTGAAAAAATGGACTAGCCTGCCACATCTTCATTTCACTCTGATTTTAGGGTGTCTACACAATTGAGCCCTCTGTAGGCAGAAAACTTTTATTTCCATTAAAAGACTTGGCATCCTTTTCTTCCTAAGACATTGCCCTGTCGTTATTTGTGTAGATATCCAACTTCATATTGAGATCTGATGTATCTAATGTGTTTCTTTAAAGTGTTCCTTTAATTTTTGTGAGCAGTGTATATAACACATTCTCCAGGCCAAAGGTGGGCTCGTGGCCACCTGCTGCTGGAGTCGATACGATTGTGGAGCACTTAGTTATTGTCCCAAAATAAAAAGAAGGTGAAAGCTTACAATATTGTTTGAAGGTGGCAGTGTAGTTAAGCCCAAAGCCGCTGAAACTGTAATGAAATTAACAGAGGTATTGTGTGGACGTGCTAAGATCATCCACAATTGGTTGGGAGAGACAGCATGCACTAAATTTCTTCATCAAAATATTAAAGGCACTTCCTGCCTGCAGGATTTGTCTTTTGGCCAATCCGTGAATGTGAGGTGCAGTTTATCGCCGAGCAGTTTACAGTGTAATAAATAATTACAGCTTGTGCCTATAGTTGTATGTATTTTCTTTGTATTATGGATATCTCCTAGTTATTATTCTTAAATGGTGGAGAAATTTACGTCATTTGGATTTTGGTGCACTTTTTATTTTTGTATATATACTTCTTTTTCTTGTTTGTAAATATTTTTGTGGATTCTTCATATTTCTAAGACTGCGATAGTGTGGAGTAACTTCCTGCCAGCATTTTCATCAAAACTGCGGTGGGATGGCGCTGCTCGGGTTTGTTCCTGCCTTGTGCCCTGTGCTGGCTGAGATTGGCTCCAGCAGACCCCCATGTCCCTGTTAGGCTATAGCAGGTTGGATAATGGATGGATGGATTAAACATGGAGGCAAGGTGGTGTAGTGGTAGTGATGAGCTGGCTCCCTGTCTAGAGATTGTTTCTTCCTCCCACAAGATTATTGCTGTGTGACCCATGATGAAATATTAATAATTTATTGCAGCAGTACTGTGTCTTTCAAATGTACTAACCCTCAATTTCAGTCCTTCCTTTTCTTTCCCCAAGTAACCAATCGCCACACAATCAGCTCTGTAGTAAATGTCAAGTCATATATAAGCTTAGAACTCCAATTCTTCAAACCTTTTAAGGAACATTAAAATATCTTCCTAGTACATGTTTAATTATTCCATCCATCTCTCCATCCAGGGTCGCTCCAGTCCCAGTAAGCATACAACAAGAGGCAGGAACAATCCCTGGATGGGGTGCCAGCCCATCGCTACCAATGTGCCACTGTGCCTACACGTCTAATTATTAAAAGTATGCATTATTTAAATGAAGTTAACATATTATCTGTATAATGTAATAAACATACTTTACTGCATTTCATCTTAAAAATGATATCAAGTGCTCCAAGAAGACACTGCTTGGATATCTACTAAATCGACTTAGAAGCCGGTCGTCATCATCTGTGAATATGCACTTTCTTCTATTGAGTGGAACTGAATTTCTTTATTGTTTTTGTATGGTACAATGAGATTCAATATGCAAATCCTCCATAAACTTATTTCCTATAAAATGATAAAAACAACACCAGTAATAATAATAATATGATAAAAGACAATGAAAAATATACAATATGAAAGCATAAGTGGCTCAGGTTGTGCAATTTTACAACTGTAATTCAAGTTTACAGTGAGGAAATTGTACTTAAAAGTGATAGTAAGAAACGATATCTGGTTAATTTCAGTGTATTTAAAAAGCCGCATCAGGGATGTGAATCTAAAAATAAAGGAACAGTAACACTGCTTTGACGCTGGGTGCTGCCAGTTTGCAAAACCGAGCCAAAACTTGCGTACACAATGGATTGTGCGTTGCTTTACACCAAATTTAGTTTTTATACATTGCGATGTTAGCATGGAAATGGACATATGCAACATTTTGTGTGTACGCACCATTAATATATAAGGCCCCTGGACAGATCCTCAGATACAATGGCGATAACATCCAATAGTGCAAAAGATAATTACACAGTTTGTAACAGATCATAACTTATCTTTCTCATGGAGGTTCTTAAAACCTGACCTAAGAGCATACTCCTTCTCCTCACCCATATATCATTGTTACTCAAGAATTGATTATTTCCTCATAAATACTTATTTTTTGCCAAATATGAAGTGATGCTATTGTTACCTCTGACCATGCCCCTCTGATCATGGAGCTTAAATTACTGCATCCTACACAGTCATCTTGTAGCTGACGTCTTAACCTCGTCATTATCATATTCAAGCAAACTGATTATTTTTTTGAGACAAATGCATCCTCAGAGGTGTCAGCGTGTATACTTTGAGAAACTCTGAAGGCATTTTTAAGAAGTCAGATTATTTCATATCTTTCTCACAAAAATAAACTGAAAACCAAGAAGGCATCTGATTTAATCAGCAAAATTTCCAGAATAGATCTAGAATACACCAGGTCCCCAAATGAGGCACTCTACAGGAATAGACCGGTTTTGCAATCACACGTTAGCATCTTGTCTACTAAAGAAACGCGAACCGCTCATCTTTAAATCGCAACATCATTATTATGAACACAGAGAAAAGGCCAATAAGATCTTAACCCAACAAATCTGCAAGCAGGAGTTCATAATGCAATAACAGCAATTAACAACATAGATGGAGATTAACATATTAACCATAAATATATCACTCACATATTTAGAGATATTATAAATCCTTATATTCTACTCAGTTTAAAGAAGATAAGGCACAATTTACTTGATTCATTAGAGATAACACAGCTAGATCATTTTAATGCTGCGTAACTGGATAAACAACTGATGCTTTAAGAATTACTAGATGCTATAAACTCACTTCAAAGTGGGAGAGCAGCCAGCCCTGATGGCTACCCAGCAGAATTTTATAAAATATTCTTAAATAAGTTAGCTTCACTAGTATTAGCAACATTTACAGAAACTAAGCACAACCCAGCCACAGGGGATTCATGAACCAGTGTGCTTCTTTGTGCCGGTCCCAAGCCCGGATAAATGGGTAGGGTTACATCAGGAAGGGCATCCAGTGTAAAATGTTGCCAGATCAATATCGGACAACAATAGAAATTTCCATACCAGACAGGGTGCTATTGGAAATTGGCTACTGTTGGTGGAAGAAGGAGAAGATGGGGAGATGTTTCCAGAGGAGCGAAGAGAGGAGGAAGGTAAAGAGAGTGGAACTGAGTGCAGGAAATTTGAATGTTAGCAGCATGACTGGTAAGGGGAGAGTTAGCGATATGATGGAGAGAAGGAAGGTTGATATGTTATGCGTATAAGCGACTAAATGGAAGGGAGTAAGGCCAGGTGGATCGGAGGTGGATTCCAATTTTTCTATCATGATGTGGATGGGAGAAGAAATGGGTTAGGGATTAATCTAAAGGAGCAGTATGTCAAGAGTCTTTTGGAGGTGAAAAGAGTGTCAGACATAGTAATGATTATAAATCTGGAAACTGGAGATGACTGTGGTGATGCATTTTGGGGGTCTGTGACAGTGTGTGTTTTTTGTGCAGATGAAAAGTTCTAACTGACAGGTAGGTAGAATACAAACACAACCAGTAATCTAGAAATGATCAACATACATGAAAACCTGAGCTAATTTACCTGCTGAGACATAACATAGCGTTAGAAGCATTGAAGTAACAGACGCTCTTTTCATTTTGGAGTAGTGATGTTACATCACTTCACTTTTCTCCATTTCTGTTTCTTATTTTTGTCTTTGAACAAAGTAAAAAGTTTTACAGATTTACAACAGATGACTGTGATAGATAGATAGATAGATAGATAGATAGATAGATAGATAGATAGATAGATAGATAGATAGATAGATAGATAGATACTTTATTAATCCTAAGGGAAACTCACATAATCCAACAGCAGCATACTGATACAAAAACAATATTAAATTAAAGAGTAATAAAAATGCAGGTAAGAACAGAAAATTACTTTGTATAATGTTAACGTTTACCTCCAGGTGGAACTGAAGAGTCGCATAGTGTGGGGAGTGGAGCAGGACAGTGACAGCAGTCTGTCGCTGAAGCTGCTCCTCTGCCTGGAGATGACACTGTTCAGTGGATGTAGTGGATTGACAGGAGTTTGCTCAGCGCCGTCGCTCTTCCACGGATGTCAAACTGTCCAGCTTCATTCCTGCAATAGAGCCTGCCTTCCTCACATGTTTGTCCAGGTGTGAGGTGTCCTTCTTCTTTATGCTGCCTCCCCAGCACACCACGCGTAGAAGAGGACTCTCACCACAACCGTCTGATAGAACATCTGCAGCATTTATTGCAAATGTTGAAGGACGCCAGTCTTCTAAGAAAGTATAGTCGGCTTTGTCCTCTCTTGCACAGAGCATCAGTTTTGGCAGTCCTGTCCAATTTATCATCCAGCTGCACTCCCAGGAATTTATAGGTCTGTACCCTCTGCACACAGTTTCCTCTGATGATCACAGGGTCCATGAGGGGCCTGGGCCTCCTAAAATCCACCACCAGTTCCTTGGTTTTGCTGCTGTTCAGGTGTATGTGGTGATGCATGTTGGGGGTCTGTGACAGTGTGTTTTAAATGAAAATCGTGCAGCTCAGGCCTTGTGGTTGTGTGTGTTCATGCAGCCCTGGCGTGTTAAATGGAGAGATTGGGATAATCCTGCTTGTAGCTAAATGCACAGTTGGCTCCAGTTTCCTCATTGACTTTCCACAAGCCACAAGACACTGCACCCACAGGAGTATAAACAGGAGCTGAGTCAGAGTTAGGGGAGAGCAAAAGAAACCAAAGGCCAAGAAAGGCAGAATCTGGAGTGTGAGTCAGTGCAGTGTTGAGAAGGCAGAGCTGCTGGTGGCCCCAAGAGGAATGGTGCTCCAAGGGTGTGTTACTCCCCGTAACAGTCTAGAGCAGGGGTCCTGCTGGATTGATGGTTAAGTGGCAGGATGATGGAGATCCAGTTCTAAGTGTCCTGGTGGACACTAAAATATGGTGGTGGGGTTGAGACCCAGGGAGAGGAGCCATAGCTGTTGGGTGGGTGAACTGAGGAGACAGAGGAAGAAAGATGCTTTGTGCTGGCAGGAAATGCAAGAAATGGAAACCCAATTTTATTCTTGGAATTTAATGGTTGAAAGAACTTATTTACTGCGGGTTTAAATCACCACAACTGCACTGATTTTACCATGCATGGATTATTTATTAATTTATTGATTGTGACAGCAATGTAGTTTGTATCAGAACACTTGATTGGAAAAAGCGCCATGCACACTGATTGCACCAACCTTTTGTTGTTATATGTCATCATTGTCCAGTCCTTCTTGGTTTCATGACTATTGATGTCTCAGAAGTGATGCCTGCTGTGGGTAACCCGGGCATCACAGTGACAGAAGTTCACTTTAACTTACAGACAGCAGTGTCCAGTTCATGGTCTGATCTGATTCTACTATGATGGGATGAATACAGAAGATCAATGCTAGTGGGGTAAAAAGATGCAGATACTCAGGAAAAAAGTTTAGAAAAGTCACTGACCAGAAGTTCATTCTTCCTATTTGACCTTTAAGACGAATGTCCTCACTGCTTTTATAAAAAATCCATCACATCCACCTCCATGTTAATAGCTCTCTTGGCAAAGATCTTTCACTCCCAGGAATTGGCCCTTTTCAGTTTTATCCATTTGCTTTTGATGTCACTATAATATTTTACAAACAGACATTTCAGAAATGTCTACACCTGATGCAGTTTCCTTATCCTTCTTCTGCCTAGAATTAGTAGAAAATAATTTTTACGTAATTTGCAACAATAAATGAAATCAATGACAATGTTCTCCTACAACACTTTCATTGACTTTGAAAAATGATGTGATACAATAACTAGACTAAACAGTGAGTTGGGTCTGCTTATTCAGTTTAATTCCTTGTATATTTATTGAGCTCATTTTGATTTAAAAGCCCGGGTGCTGCATAATACACATAAAATATCAATTAAAATACAATTTCATCCATTCATTCATTTTCTGAAAAAAGTGGGCTAGACTATATCCCAACAGTAAAGTTTACAAGAAAACAACCTTAGATATAAAGCCAGGCCATCATAAACACACTCACTCTGACTTGGCAATATGACGTGATAATGAAGATAATAGTATGCAGTGAAAAAGGTGACCGGAGTCCATGGAGTAAGTCCTTGAAAAAAACATTTACTGTAGATATGATAGCAAGTCTAGGACTGAATCATGTTCTGCTGGCACTATGAAGCAAAAATCCTAGCTGCAAAATCAATTTCTACATTTTATACAAAAATAATCTTGGCTTTTATGGCACATATGCACCACCTTACATTTACTGAAATTTCCTCTACTGCACTTGAACACTTTTGCTGAATGGCCAGGCATTCAAGTCGCTTCAAGTCACCTTCCAAAGCCTGAGTTCAGCTATGCTGTATCCAGCCATCTCTTGTGCTTGTTAAATAAAAGTATTCAATTTGTGCTCATTTTGTTGTGAGGGTTACACAATCAAAGGTAGATTGTTAATTCATCCATCCTTATTATATATCCATATTTATTATACGGTTATTGGGGCCCAAGGCCTATGCTCGCTGCACACTGTGCAAAGATAGAACTGGCTTTGGACAGGACACCAGTCACTCCTGGACAAAGAGGAGATGTTTGTTTTAAGTGTGGCTGCAGCATGCAGATAGGCCATCAGTTTAACATTTTGCAATCTACGCATATGAACTTGTTCATGATTGATGAAAGTGTTGGTCTATTTTGGTATCTTTACGATAGTTATTATTGAGTCATTGCACAAATACGTATGGGCAGCACAAAGGCGCAGTGGTAGCGCTGCTGCCTGGAAGTAAGGAGACCTGGGTTTGCGTCCGGTCCTCCCTCTGTGGATTTTGCATGTTCTCCCGTGTCTACGTGGGTTTCCTCCGGTTGCTCCGGTTTCCTCCCACAGTCCAAAGTCAGGCAGGTTAGGTGCATTGGTGATCCTAAATTGTCCCTAGTGTGTGCTTGGTGTGTAGGTGTGTGTGTCCTGCCATGGGCTGGTGCCCTGCCTGGGATTTGTTCCTGCCTTGTGCCCTGTGTTGGCTGGGATTGGCTCCCGTGACCCTGTGTTAGTATATAGCAGTGTTGGAGAATGACTGACTGACAAACAAGTATTTTCCTAGTCTGCATTCTGCCATTGAAAGTGAGTAAAAGCTGCCATCCTGTGCTACTAGACCTGCAGTGCAATCCATTGTGTTCATGTTAGGCTTGTTTTTCTTATTTTGAGGCGTCTCTATAAATCTATAAATAATCTATATAATTTAATTAATAATCTATAAATCTCTCTAAATCAGGGTTCTGATCACCTGCTACTGAAAGAACACAAAAGCAACACTGCCATGATTTTTCTCACAGATTATTTTCCACTTCTGTATTTGTATATATGGCAATGTGTGATGATCTAACATTAATGTTTATAATTTTCACTCTCCTTTATTTTGTTTGACATCAGTATCACATGTCAGACAGGTTGCCACTTTAAAGTTGTGTAAACTGCAGAAGAGTCAAAAATGCAGTTAACAATCATGCAATGTTAAAGGATATTTCTGAATTGTATATGACATGATGTCAATATTGAAGACATCTTTCACTTTGCTGGACTTGACACTCTCACTGATGTCCACAGCTCGGGATTCTAAGGCAATATCCATGTTATGTAGAATAGGCCCCAAAAGTAAATGTAAAACAAAACCCAGTAATTTATGCACATCACACTCTAATGCAAATCACAACTCTTTGTAATTGTTGGGCACTGAAGATCAAGGATTTTGGATCTCTGTGATTATATAAACTCCTTGTATGTGAATGATGTGTTTTCAAATACACCGTCTATTGCACTCACCCACACTCGCGTTTTGATGACTGCTGTCTTGGCCAGAATCTGATATCATCAGGCAGTATGCAGCTTTCCTCAGATGGTTTAACCTTCAACCACCACACCAAATCACTGCCCATCAGCTTCTGGCATCCAGCATGCCTCCTCTCTCCTTAACCTTAACCAACATGAAGCCCTTTTCTGCTGCATCCCCAGCCTTTGGACTGATATTCTTCTTTTGCCCCTTAGGTCATAATGCTGACAGAAGATTCTACACCGACTGGACAGGGAATCCTCTGCATCCCACTTTCACCATGAACAGCAATGTCTGCCAGCCCTTATCTTTACAGTTATGCACCAATTCTTGGTACTTGCTGTGTTTTCTCTCTGCTGGCGTATGGTAGTCTTCCTCCAAATTTATTGTCAATCTCCACTAAGAAATGCTGTAGGGGCTGTAAAACCCATAATGTCTGAGAGTTTGTCATGGTATTTCCTGTATCTCTCCAGTTTTAATGCCATTTTGCAACATGGAATTTTTGTGCCGTAACTCCCAGCGACTACACTGCATGCATTATAGAGTCTCCTTCCTACCCTACTTGTGCAACTTCACTGTAGTTGGGAGGATATCACAGGCTGCCTGCAACAGAAAATATTATACAAAGGTGCCAAACTTCATTGGCCAGCCTATGAGATCTTTTCGTGGATGGTCCCACATTGTCCAGGCTCCTTGCAGGTGGTTCTTGCTCACCTCCTCTCTTCCACATCTGATCTTGGATCATTTCACTCCTTTATCTTGTATTTGATATACCCCTCTGATGAAAGTGAGTTGCTCTCAGTCCCTGTCTTTGAGTGCATATGTTAACAATGATGCCTGTGAGTTTAAAGTGAACAGTCATCCTGGGATACAGCAGCACCAGCGCCCCAATGAGTCCTGATCTTGTCATACTACTGGCTCCTCAGACTCTTTCACTCCTAGGCCGTGACTAACTTACATTCTGTTACTTTGATCTCCACACTAATGGACAACAAGGAAGCTGCAGCTGATCTGTCCTTTATGTAGACACCAACAGATATGATGGGGACCCAAAAATAATGAGAATTTTTAAAAATCATATATTTCTCTGAACATTTCCAAAATTTAATCACCCTTAAAATACTCTCCCTGAGACACAATACACTTTTCCCACCACATTTTCCATTGTTCAAAACTGTTCTGAAAATGTTGCAAAGTGATAGCCTTCAGTGGTCCTGTTGTTTGGTTCTTAACCTCCTCTACATTCTGGAAACGCTTTCCTTTATGGTCCCCTTCATGCTTAGAAATAAGAAAAACTCACAGGGTGCAAGGTCTGGGAAGAAGGTGGGGAGCAGGTGGGGTTCAGTGGGTATGGAAACTGTTGTCATCCCATTTTTCATGAGAAACTGCCGCACGCTCAATACTGTGTGGGTGGGAGCGTTATCGAGATGCAGAAGCCACTCACCTGACCACAATTTGGATAATTTTCTCAACACTGCATCACGCAATTTAGCACTTTAAGGTAAAACCTTTGCCTGACTCAAAGCTTCTTCTTTGAAAGCCTCTAGTAGCATTGTGATAGCTTCTGCTTCTGTTTTCCCTAAAAGGAATCAGAACTTGATGCAAACACTTTATTCTTTCAAGTCCGCCATCACAAAATCGATGAAGACAGTAACAGAGGCTCAAGAAAAGAAAATTACACTGACACTTACAGACCTTTCCCCAAGGACTCCGATTGGCCAAATGATGCAGAGGGCAGTCTAGTACATGCTCCTAGTTGGTAAATGTTGGAACTAACGCTCCCGTAGCCTCCAGAAAAAAATCTCGTTATTTTTGGGTCCCCACTCATATGAAGCTTGGAGGGATTTCAAGGCAGCTTTAAAAGGTGTTTGTCGATTTTCTTCTCTAGTCCATCTACCACTGTAGCCTTCCAGGAAGTTCAGTTTTCCTCAAAAATCCTTTGCTTGTTATCCAAGAGGGTCTTGTAGGTTATTTCCCTAGCCAGTTCATAGGGTTGCCCTTAATAGCTGGAAATCTTCGCCCTGTGGCTGCAGCTTGAACTTGGTGGTAATTACACCCTTTCTGATCACTAGACTTGTTGACTTTGTAGACTTGAATCTCATCCAGGTCCATATAACCAATGATGATAGGGTTACCTGTACATGAGTGGTGGTAGTTACAGTGATGTCATCCATGAAGCCTCTGATGGCCAACAGGTGGCTCCAAAAGACCACTGTCCACGAGATTATTTCAAGCTGCTATAGTATGGACATTGGTGTGCATTCTCACAGATGCCTGCAGTTTTGTGATAATTTGCTTGGTCGCCATGTGCTTGAGTTGATAGACAGAAAATCTGGGGCGCTTTGTGGGGCTGGCAACTGTAACAAGCCATACAAGTTGGTGTTAACAGGACATTAAATATGTGTGGTTTGCATGTGATATTACAGCTACCTCCCAGTTCATTACATTATACAAACAGATATATTACTCAAATGATGCGTTTACTCATACAGTACCGCCATCTAGTGTTGGTCTACAAACACACTAACAACTCACTGCAGTTCATCAGCATGGCTCTGAATTTAAATTTACAACTGCAATAAGGTTATATTTTCTGCAATAAGGTTACAGTACACCCTCTGAATTATAAATGTTTGGTACATTAGGGTTTGCAAATCTAATTCCTGCTCTACCTGCTTTTCATTACCTCTGTATGTTTTTGCATCAACAGTATTATTTGTGAAATAAGATTCAATACAGCAATGTTCAAAATGGCACACATTAGCACCATCAAATATAGTTTATTCAAATAAGCCTTTTGTCGGCATGGCTGTGACAAAAATAATTCCATGCATTCTGTATGGAACAAAGTTCATCCATTATCCAACCGGCTATATCCTAACTACAGGGTCACGATGGTCTGCTGGAGCCAATCCCAGCCAACACAGGGTGCAAGACAGGAAACAAATCCCGGGCAGGGTGCCAGCCCACCACTGGACACAAACACACACAAACACGGGACAATTTAGGATCAGCAATGCACCTAACCTGCATATCTTTTGACTGTGGGAGGAAACCGGAGTACCCAGAGGAAACCCCGCAGAAACGGTGAGAACATGCAAACACCACACAGGGAGGACCGGAAGTGAGCCCAGCTCTTCTAACTGTGAGGTAGCAGCACTACCCACTGCGCCACTGTGCCATCTGTGGAACAAAGTCATTTTCTAATAGCTTCTTTTTTTCTGTGAAAAGTACCTCAAAAACCTTTTTTTTTATCATTTAGTGTCTGCTTTCACATTATATGTTGTCACTGATGTGCACCAGAGGGTCACCTTTCAGGTTCAGTTGAAGTAAGTGGTACCATCCCAGGATCAGAAGAGGCGCTATCTATCGCTAATAGTCTTGTTTCCTTTCTCCCTCACAGACTCGAAAAATCATCTCTTAAGGGTACTGAAGTGAAGGAAGCCATGTCCCACATTATATAAAAGGAGATCGCTCCCGGTAGATGGTGTTTCATTACGACCTTACTTCTGTGCTGAACTAACCCATGAAACTCATGTACTGATGTTCTAGAGAAGACAAGAGAGACTGTTATGAAGACGCGTTGGCACATAATTTCCTTTTAATTTTATTTTTGCCTAGGTGGCACCCCAAGCATCTGACTTTGTCCGTGTCCTCATTCTCCCAGCTACAGCGTACACAGTAATTACATCAGCATAACTGCAGTGTACGTCTGTGTGATTACTGTAAAATACTGTATAACTTAAGTAAGGTGTTAGGTGACAACTCATTTCTTATTCCTATTCTGTACTTGATTGTCTACTTACCTGTACAGTACAAGTATTTGATATACACACTAACTATACATTAATAATGACAAAATACACATAATATTGGTAATAACTGAGTAACTACAGAGTAAGTGCACATGAGACACTTACTGTCAAGAGTTAAGTTTATAAAGAAGTAATGATGGAAAGCAAACACAGGTAAGGTGTCTAGAAAGACATAAAGCAGAAGAATGAACTCAAAATGAATAAAACATCAGAGCTTGGCTTGGGAAAACATTTGTTTTATTTAACACTGCATTGAATGTTCACAAACAAGACCTTTAGATATTCTTGATATGCAGTCTTAAGGAATCTCCCTCTGTGTGTCTGTCACCATTAGAAATGAACAACGTCAAGTCATGATTAAAGTTTATTTGTGTCCCTGCCCATATCAAACTGGCTCGGTGAGGAACTAAAGCACTTGAAGCACAAGCTGGGTGTGAAAGTGGACTATCATAAGTGATATTCTCCACTGTTTGTTGCTTTATATCTTCAGAACTTTAGAAGTTTTTGCTATAATTTTCAGATATGTTTTGGCTTAAAGTACTTGGAATAATCTGTGGGTTACAAATATCTTTTGCTGGTAAGTTTTAAATTCACTAAGATTTTTTGTCACTTGAAATTACTTGTAAGGTTTTATTTTTCATTATTTATTACAGTATCAAAATGTTAACAGGGATCATATTTTTATTAAATATCCTCAGTGCAAGAAAAGTTTAGGAACAATTTGAAATTTTTCAAATTCCTGCATTGTTTGCTGCTAAAATGTGATTTGGTATTCATCTACAGTAAGTAATAATAATAGTTAAAGAAAGCCTATTCAGGCAAAGTGACGTAACTTTATTGAACATACTGTTTACAGTACTCCTTTCTTTTCACTCAATATATTTTTTAGAACTGTGTTTTCTGCTCTTAGTTCTATAAAAACAAAACAAAAAATTTGCAATTACAAAAAGCTTCGAGATTGTCTTTAATTTCTATAAAACCTAATATTGAATAACTATTGAGTAAAGTGCAATCACAAGGCTCCCACTGAATATTTTGTGATTCTCATCATTGAATTGTATGAGTATACAGTATATAACAAAAATGCATATAGTTAATATGTATGTAACCAATAAATTGCATACATAATTTATCTTTTCATTGCTGTTGCCTTACAGTTTCTTTGTCATCTGGCAACTAATTGAAAAGCTTTGTTATTGAAAATAGGCGTGAATGCTAGAGGCGTCTTTGACACCCAAACCCCAAACAGGATCACACAAAACAATTTTGGGTTAAAATTAAAGGGGATTTATTACACAAATTTGTACCTCTTTCTCTCTTCTTCTCTCTTCTTTCTACCACACTGCTCTCCTCCAGTCACGTTTTATTGAGGACCGGAAGTACTTTCAGTGCCAGGGCTTTAGCTTGTTTGAAGCACTTCCGGGTCATATGGAAGTTCCCAATAGCAGTGAGTGTAACTCCCGCAGCACCCTCTTGACACACTCACAGACTTCAGCAGGGCTGCGTTACGGACTATAATTCCCAGTATGCCCAACTGGTTTCCAACCAGGCACCGATATGCAGGGCTGCTTCTATCTAGTGTTCTTGGGGAATAAACTGCCCCAGCGACAGTCCTTTCCTGTCCCACTTTATCCCAGTCAGGAAGATACTCCAAATATATCCGGCCTGGACACCAGTCCATCTGCCTTGGCTTCCCATCTGGGTAAGGAATCTTCCTCTCCTTCTTCAGAGATGTCCATCCATCCTCCTGGGAGTCTTGTTCAGGAAAGCACCTCAGTTTCCATTCTTAACCTTACATATTTAAACACTTTTGCACTAAGGGGTTTTGGCATAATTGCACCTAAATTACATACCCAAAAATACATGGCTATTACTCATTTATTGTAATAAAGGAGCTGCAAATGGCTAAAGAATGGCAAGTATACCACTTATAAAATTTTAAAAGAAAGTTTTTATATGATTAAAACATTTATTTACACAAATATCAACTAAATAAGTATTACAGTTGCAGTTTAATATATTTTGTTATTTTTAGGAAAACTATGGGGCTTTGCTCGCCAACCCCCTGCCTGCACTACGCATCAGCAACTTTGTGTCTCTGCCGCTCGCATATGTGGATTTCACTTTCACCAAGCAACGAATCTTTTAATTCTGAGATATACAGTGGGTACAGAAAGTATTCAGGCCCCTTCAATTTTCACTCTTTGTTATATTGCAGCCATTTGCTAAAATCATTTAAATATTCAAATGTACTAACCCTCAATTTCAGTCCTTCCTTTTCTTTCCCCAAGTAACCAATCGCCACACAATCAGCTCTGTAGTAAATGTCAAGTCATATATAAGCTTAGAACTCCAATTCTTCAAACCTTTTAAGGAACATTAAAATATCTTCCTAGTACATGTTTAATTATTCCATCCATCTCTCCATCCAGGGTCGCTCCAGTCCCAGTAAGCATACAACAAGAGGCAGGAACAATCCCTGGATGGGGCGCCAGCCCATCGCTACCAATGTGCCACTGTGCCTACACGTCTAATTATTAAAAGTATGCATTATTTAAATGAAGTTAACAAATTATCTGTATAATGCAATAAACATACTTGACTGCATTTCATCTTAAAAATGATATCAAGTGCTACAAGAAGACACTGCTTGGATATCTACTAAATCGACTTAGAAGCCGGTCGTCATCATCTGTGAATATGCACTTTCTTCTATTGAGTGGAACTGAATTTCTTTATTGTTTTTGTATGGTACAATGAGATTCAATATGCAAATCCTCCATAAACTTATTTCCTATAAAATGATAAAAAACAACACCAGTAATAATAATAATATGATAAAAACAATGAAAAATATACAATATGAAAGCATAAGTGGCTCAGGTTGTGCAATATTACAACTGTAGTTCAAGTTTACAGTGAGGAAATTGTACTTAAAAGTGATAGTAAGAAACGATATCTGGTTAATTTCAGTGTATTTAAAAAGCCGCATCAGGGATGTGAATCTAAAAATAAAGGAACAGTAACACTGCTTTGACGCTGGGTGCTGCCAGTTTGCAAAACCGAGCCAAAACTTGCGTACACAATGGATTGTGCGTTGCTTTACACCAAATTTAGTTTTTATACATTGCGATGTTAGCATGGAAATGGACATATGCAACATTTTTGTGTGTACATTCATTAATATATAAGGCCCCTGGACAGATCCTCAGATACAATGGCGATAACATCCAATAGTGCAAAAGATAATTACACAGTTTGTAACAGATCATAACTTATCTTTCTCATGGAGGTTCTTAAAACCTGACCTAAGAGCATACTCCTTCTCCTCACCCATATATCATTGTTACTCAAGAATTGATTATTTCCTCATAAATACTTATTTTTTGCCAAATATGAAGTGATGCTATTGTTATCTCTGACTATGCCCCTCTGATCATGGAGCTTAAATTACTGCATCCTACACAGTCATCTTGTAGCTGACGTCTTAACCTCGCTCATTAGCATATTCAAGCAAACTGATTATTGTTTTGAGACAAATGCATCCTCAGAGGTGTCAGCGTGTATACTCTGAGAAACTCTGAAGGCATTTATAAGAAGGCAGATTATTTCATATCTTTCTCACAAAAATAAACTGAAAACCAAGAAGGCATCTGATTTAATCAGCAAAATTTCCAGAATAGATCTAGAATACACCAGGTCCCCAAATGAGGCACTCTACAGGAATAGACCGGTTTTGCAATCACACGTTAGCATCTTGTCTACTAAAGAAACCGAACCGCTTATCTTTAAATTGCAACATCATTATTATGAACACAGAGAAAAGGCCAATAAGATCTTAGCCCAACAAATCTGCAAGCAGGAGTTCATAATGCAATAACAGCAATTAACAACATAGATGGAGATTAACATATTAACCATAAATATATCACTCACATATTTAGAGATATTATAAATCCTTATATTCTACTCAGTTTAAAGAAGATAAGGCACAATTTACTTGATTCATTAGAGATAACACAGCTAGATCATTTTAATGCTGCGTAACTGGATAAACAACTGATGCTTTAAGAATTACTAGATGCTATAAACTCACTTCAAAGTGGGAGAGCAGCCAGCCCTGATGGCTACCCAGCAGAATTTTATAAAATATTCTTAAATAAGTTAGCTTCACTAGTATTAGCAACATTTACAGAAACTAAGCACAACCCAGCCACAGGGGATTCATGAACCAGTGTGCTTCTTTGTGCCAGTCCCAAGCCGGATAAATGGGGAGGGTTACGTCAGGAAGGGCATCCAGTGTAAAATGTTGCCAGATCAATATGCGGACAACAATACAAATTTCCATACCAGACAGGGTGCTAGTGGAAATTGGCTACTGTTGGTGGAAGAAGGAGAAGATGGGGAGATGTTTCCAGAGGAGCGAAGAGAGGAGGAAGGTAAAGAGAGTGGAACTGAGTGCAGGAAATTTGAATGTTAGCAGCATGACTGGTAAGGGAGAGAGTTAGCGATATGATGGAGAGAAGGAAGGTTGATATGTTATGCGTATAAGCGACTAAATGGAAGGGAGTAAGGCCAGGTGGATCGGAGGTGGATTCCAATTTTTCTATCATGATGTGGATGGGAGAAGAAATGGGTTAGGGATTAATCTAAAGGAGCAGTATGTCAAGAGTGTTTTGGAGGTGAAAAGAGTGTCAGACATAGTAATGATTATAAATCTGGAAACTGGAGATGACTGTGGTGATGCATTTTGGGGGTCTGTGACAGTGTGTGAGTTTTTTTTCTGTGCAGATGAAAAGCTCTAACTGACAGGTAGGTAGAATACAAACACAACCAGTAATCTAGAAATGATCAACATACATGAAAACCTGAGCTAATTTACCTGCTGAGACATAACATAGCGTTAGAAGCATTGAAGTAACAGGCGCTCTTTTCATTTTGGAGTAGTGATGTTACATCACTTCACTTTTCTCCATTTCTGTTTCTTATTTTTGTCTTTGAACAAAGTAAAAAAGTTTTTACAGATTTACAACAGATGACTGTGATAGATAGATAGATAGATAGATAGATAGATAGATAGATAGATAGATAGATAGATAGATAGATAGATAGATAGATAGATAGATACTTTATAAATCCCAAGGGAAACTCACATAATCCAACAGCAGCATACTGATACAAAAACAATATTAAATTAAAGAGTAATAAAAATGCAGGTAAGAACAGAAAATTACTTTGTATAATGTTAGCGTTTACCCTCCAGGTGGAACTGAAGAGTCGCATAGTGTGGGGGAGTGGAGCAGGACAGTGACAGCAGTCTGTCGCTGAAGCTGCTCCTCTGCCTGGAGATGACACTGTTCAGTGGATGTAGTGGATTGACAGGAGTTTGCTCAGCGCCCGTCGCTCTTCCACGGATGTCAAACTGTCCAGCTTCATTCCTGCAATAGAGCCTGCCTTCCTCACATGTTTGTCCAGGTGTGAGGTGTCCTTCTTCTTTATGCTGCCTCCCCAGCACACCACCGCGTAGAAGAGGACTCTCACCACAACCGTCTGATAGAACATCTGCAGCATTTTATTGCAAATGTTGAAGGACGCCAGTCTTCTAAGAAAGTATAGTCGGCTTTGTCCTCTCTTGCACAGAGCATCAGTTTTGGCAGTCCTGTCCAATTTATCATCCAGCTGCACTCCCAGGAATTTATAGGTCTGTACCCTCTGCACACAGTTTCCTCTGATGATCACAGGGTCCATGAGGGGCCTGGGCCTCCTAAAATCCACCACCAGTTCCTTGGTTTTGCTGCTGTTCAGGTGTATGTGGTGATGCATGTTGGGGTCTGTGACAGTGTGTTTTAAATGAAAATCGTGCAGCTCAGGCCTTGTGGTTGTGTGTGTTCATGCAGCCCTGGCGTGTTAAATGGAGAGATTGGGATAATCCTGCTTGTAGCTAAATGCACAGTTGGCTCCAGTTTCCTCATTGACTTTCCACAAGCCACAAGACACTGCACCCACAGGAGTATAAACAGGAGCTGAGTCAGAGTTAGGGGAGAGCAAAAGAAACCAAAGGCCAAGAAAGGCAGAATCTGGAGTGTGAGTCAGTGCAGTGTTGAGAAGGCAGAGCTGCTGGTGGCCCCAAGAGGAATGGTGCTCCAAGGGTGTGTTACTCCCCGTAACAGTCTAGAGCAGGGGTCCTGCTGGATTGATGGTTAAGTGGCAGGATGATGGAGATCCAGTTCTAAGTGTCCTGGTGGACACTAAAATATGGTGGTGGGGTTGAGACCCAGGAGAGGAGCCATAGCTGTTGGGTGGGTGAACTGAGGAGACAGAGGAAGAAAGATGCTTTGTGCTGGCAGGAAATGCAAGAAATGGAAACCCAATTTTATTCTTGGAATTTAATGGTTGAAAGAACTTATTTACTGCGGGTTTAAATCACCACAACTGCACTGATTTTACCATGCATGGATTATTTATTAATTTATTGATTGTGACAGCAATGTAGTTTGTATCAGAACACTTGATTGGAAAAAGCGCCATGCACACTGATTGCACCAACCTTTTGTTGTTATATGTCATCATTGTCCAGTCCTTCTTGGTTTCATGACTATTGATGTCTCAGAAGTGATGCCTGCTGTGGGTAACCGGGCATCACAGTGACAGAAGTTCACTTTAACTTACAGACAGCAGTGTCCAGTTCATGGTCTGATCTGATTCTACTATGATGGGATGAATACAGAAGATCAATGCTAGTGGGGGTAAAAAGATGCAGATACTCAGGAAAAAAGTTTAGAAAAAGTCACTGACCAGAAGTTCATTCTTCCTATTTGACCTTTAAGACGAATGTCCTCACTGCTTTTATAAAAAATCCATCACATCCACCTCCATGTTAATAGCTCTCTTGGCAAAGATCTTTCACTCCCAGGAATTGGCCCTTTTCAGTTTTATCCATTTGCTTTTGATGTCACTATAATATTTTACAAACAGACATTTCAGAAATGTCTACACCTGATGCAGTTTCCTTATCCTTCTTCTGCCTAGAATTAGTAGAAAATAATTTTCGTAATTTGCAACAATAAATGAAATCAATGACAATGTTCTCCTACAACACTTTCATTGACTTTGAAAATGATGTGATACAATAACTAGACTAAACAGTGAGTTGGGTCTGCTTATTCAGTTTAATTCCTTGTATATTTATTGAGCTCATTTTGATTTAAAAGCCCGGGTGCTGCATAATACACATAAAATATCAATTAAAATACAATTTCATCCATTCATTCATTTTCTGAAAAAAGTGGGCTAGACTATTTCCCAACAGTAAAGTTTACAAGAAAACAACCTTAGATATAAAGCCAGGCCATCATAAACACACTCACTCTGACTTGGCAATATGACGTGATAATGAAGATAATAGTATGCAGTGAAAAAGGTGACCGGAGTCCATGGAGTAAGTCCTTGAAAAAAACATTTACTGTAGATATGATAGCAAGTCTAGGACTGAATCATGTTCTGCTGGCACTATGAAGCAAAAATCCTAGCTGCAAAATCAATTTCTACATTTTATACAAAAATAATCTTGGCTTTTATGGCACATATGCACCACCTTACATTTACTGAAATTTCCTCTACTGCACTTGAACACTTTTGCTGAATGGCCAGGCATTCAAGTCGCTTCAAGTCACCTTCCAAAGCCTGAGTTCAGCTATGCTGTATCCAGCCATCTCTTGTGCTTGTTAAATAAAAGTATTCAATTTGTGCTCATTTTGTTGTGAGGGTTACACAATCAAAGGTAGATTGTTAATTCATCCATCCTTATTATATATCCATATTTATTATACGGTTATTGGGGCCCAAGGCCTATGCTCGCTGCACACTGTGCAAAGATAGAACTGGCTTTGGACAGGACACCAGTCACTCCTGGACAAAAGAGGAGATGTTTGTTTTAAGTGTGGCTGCAGCATGCAGATAGGCCATCAGTTTAACATTTTGCAATCTACCGCATATGAACTTGTTCATGATTGATGAAAGTGTTGGTCTATTTTGGTATCTTTACACGATAGTTATTATTGAGTCATTGCACAAATACGTATGGGCAGCACAAAGGCGCAGTGGTAGCGCTGCTGCCTGGAAGTAAGGAGACCTGGGTTTGCGTCCGGTCCTCCCTCTGTGGATTTTGCATGTTCTCCCCGTGGGTTTCCTCCGGGTGCTCCGGTTTCCTCCCACAGTCCAAAGTCAGGCAGGTTAGGTGCATTGGTGATCCTAAATTGTCCCTAGTGTGTGCTTGGTGTGTAGGTGTGTGTGTCCTGCCATGGGCTGGTGCCCTGCCGGGATTTGTTCCTGCCTTGTGCCCTGTGTTGGCTGGGATTGGCTCCCGTGACCCTGTGTTAGTATATAGCGTGTTGGAGAATGACTGACTGACAAACAAGTATTTTCCTAGTCTGCATTCTGCCATTGAAAGTGAGTAAAAGCTGCCATCCTGTGCTACTAGACATGCAGTGCAATCCATTGTGTTCATGTTAGGCTTGTTTTTTCTTATTTTGAGGCGTCTCTATAAATCTATAAATAATCTATATAATTTAATTAATAATCTATAAATCTCTCTAAATCAGGGTTCTGATCACCTGCTACTGAAAGAACACAAAAGCAACACTGCCATGATTTTTCTCACAGATTATTTTCCACTTCTGTATTTGTATATATGGCAATGTGTGATGATCTAACATTAATGTTTATAATTTTCACTCTCCTTTATTTTGTTTGACATCAGTATCACATGTCAGACAGGTTGCCACTTTAAAGTTGTGTAAACTGCAGAAGAGTCAAAAATGCAGTTAACAATCATGCAATGTTAAAGGATATTTCTGAATTGTATATGACATGATGTCAATATTGAAGACATCTTTCACTTTGCTGGACTTGACACTCTCACTGATGTCCACAGCTCGGGATTCTAAGGCAATATCCATGTTATGTAGAATAGGCCCCAAAAGTAAATGTAAAACAAAACCCAGTAATTTATGCACATCACACTCTAATGCAAATCACAACTCTTTGTAATTGTTGGGCACTGAAGATCAAGAATTTTGGATCTCTGTGATTATATAAACTCCTTGTATGTGAATGATGTGTTTTCAAACACACCGTCTATTGCACTCACCCACACTCGCGTTTTGATGACTGCTGTCTTGGCCAGAATCTGATATCATCAGGCAGTATGCAGCTTTCCTCAGATGGTTTAACCTTCAACCACCACACCAAATCACTGCCCATCAGCTTCTGGCATCCAGCATGCCTCTCTCCTTAACCTTAACCAACATGAAGCCCTTTTCTGCTGCATCCCCAGCCTTTGGACTGATATTCTTCTTTTGCCCCTTAGGTCATAATGCTGACAGAAGATTCTACACCGACTGGACAGGGAATCCTCTGCATCCCACTTTCACCATGAACAGCAATGTCTGCCAGCCCTTATCTTTACAGTTATGCACCAATTCTTGGTACTTGCTGTGTTTTCTCTCTGCTGGCGTATGGTAGTCTTCCTCCAAATTTATTGTCAATCTCCACTAAGAAATGCTGTAAGGGGCTGTAAAACCCATAATGTCTGAGAGTTTGTCATGGTATTTCCTGTATCTCTCCAGTTTTAATGCCATTTTGCAACATGGAATTTTTGTGCCGTAACTCCCAGCGACTACACTGCATGCATTATAGAGTCTCCTTCCTACCCTACTTGTGCAACTTCACTGTAGTTGGGAGGATATCACAGGCTGCCTGCAACAGAAAATATTATACAAAAGGTGCCAAACTTCATTGGCCAGCCTATGAGATCTTTTCGTGGATGGTCCCACATTGTCCAGGCTCCTTGCAGGTGGTTCTTGCTCACCTCCTCTCTTCCACATCTGATCTTGGATCATTTCACTCCTTTATCTTGTATTTGATATACCCCTCTGATGAAAGTGAGTTGCTCTCAGTCCCTGTCTTTGAGTGCATATGTTAACAATGATGCCTGTGAGTTTAAAGTGAACAGTCATCCTGGGATACAGCAGCACCAGCCCCAATGAGTCCTGATCTTGTCATACTACTGGCTCCTCAGACTCTTTCACTCCTAGGCCGTGACTAACTTACATTCTGTTACTTTGATCTCCACACTAATGGACAACAAGGGAAGCTGCAGCTGATCTGTCCTTTATGTAGACACCAACAGATATGATGGGGACCCAAAAATAATGAGAATTTTTAAAAATCATATATTTCTCTGAACATTTCCAAAATTTAATCACCCTTAAAATACTCTCCCTGAGACACAATACACTTTTCCCACCACATTTTCCATTGTTCAAAACTGTTCTGAAAATGTTGCAAAGTGATAGCCTTCAGTGGTCCTGTTGTTTGGTTCTTAACCTCCTCTACATTCTGGAAACGCTTTCCTTTATGGTCCCCTTCATGCTTAGAAATAAGAAAACTCACAGGGTGCAAGGTCTGGGAAGAAGGTGGGGAGCAGGTGGGGTTCAGTGGGTATGGAAACTGTTGTCATCCCATTTTTCATGAGAAACTGCCGCACGCTCAATACTGTGTGGGTGGGAGCGTTATCGAGATGCAGAAGCCACTCACCTGACCACAATTTGGATAATTTTCTCAACACTGCATCACGCAATTTAGCACTTTAAGGTAAAACCTTTGCCTGACTCAAAGCTTCTTCTTTGAAAGCCTCTAGTAGCATTGTGATAGCTTCTGCTTCTGTTTTCCCTAAAAGGAATCAGAACTTGATGCAAACACTTTATTCTTTCAAGTCCGCCATCACAAAATCGATGAAGACAGTAACAGAGGCTCAAGAAAAAGAAAATTACACTGACACTTACAGACCTTTCCCCAAGGACTCCGATTGGCCAAATGATGCAGAGGGCAGTCTAGTACATGCTCCTAGTTGGTAAATGTTGGAACTAACGCTCCCGTAGCCTCCAGAAAAAAATCTCGTTATTTTTGGGTCCCCACTCATATGAAGCTTGGAGGGATTTCAAGGCAGCTTTAAAAGGTGTTTGTCGATTTTCTTCTCTAGTCCATCTACCACTGTAGCCTTCCAGGAAGTTCAGTTTTCCTCAAAAATCCTTTGCTTGTTATCCAAGAGGGTCTTGTAGGTTATTTCCCTAGCCAGTTCATAGGGTTGCCCTTAATAGCTGGAAATCTTCGCCCTGTGGCTGCAGCTTGAACTTGGTGGTAATTACACCCTTTCTGATCACTAGACTTGTTGACTTTGTAGACTTGAATCTCATCCAGGTCCATATAACCAATGATGATAGGGTTACCTGTACATGAGTGGTGGTAGTTACAGTGATGTCATCCATGAAGCCTCTGATGGCCAACAGGTGGCTCCAAAAGACCACTGTCCACGAGATTATTTCAAGCTGCTATAGTATGGACATTGGAGTGCATTCTCACAGATGCCTGCAGTTTAGTGATAATTTGCTTCGTCGCCATGTACTTGAGTTGATAGACAGAAAATCTGGGGCGCTTTGTGGGGCTGGCAACTGTAACAAGCCATACAAGTTGGTGTTAACAGGACATTAAATACGTGTGGTTTGCATGTGATATTACAGCTACCTCCCAGTTCATTACATTATACAAACAGATATATTACTCAAATGATGCGTTTACTCATACAGTACCGCCATCTAGTGTTGGTCTACAAACACACTAACAACTCACTGCAGTTCATCAGCATGGCTCTGAATTTAAATTTACAACTGCAATAAGGTTATATTTTCTGCAATAAGGTTACAGTACACCCTCTGAATTATAAATGTTTGGTACATTAGGGTTTGCAAATCTAATTCCTGCTCTACCTGCTTTTCATTACCTCTGTATGTTTTTGCATCAACAGTATTATTTGTGAAATAAGATTCAATACAGCAATGTTCAAAATGGCACACATTAGCACCATCAAATATAGTTTATTCAAATAAGCCTTTTGTCGGCATGGCTGTGACAAAAATAATTCCATGCATTCTGTATGGAACAAAGTTCATCCATTATCCAACCGGCTATATCCTAACTACAGGGTCACGATGGTCTGCTGGAGCCAATCCCAGCCAACACAGGGTGCAAGACAGGAAACAAATCCCGGGCAGGGTGCCAGCCCACCACTGGACACAAACACACACAAACACGGGACAATTTAGGATCAGCAATGCACCTAACCTGCATATCTTTTGACTGTGGAGGAAACCGGAGTACCCAGAGGAAACCCACGCAGAAACGGTGAGAACATGCAAACACCACACAGGGAGGACCGGGAAGTGAGCCCAGCTCTTCTAACTGTGAGGTAGCAGCACTACCCACTGCGCCACTGTGCCATCTGTGGAACAAAGTCATTTTTCTAATAGCTTCTTTTTTTTCTGTGAAAAGTACCTCAAAAACCTTTTTTTTATCATTTAGTGTCTGCTTTCACATTATATGTTGTCACTGATGTGCACCAGAGGGTCACCTTTCAGGTTCAGTTGAAGTAAGTGGTACCATCCCAGGATCAGAAGAGGCGCTATCTATCGCTAATAGTCTTGTTTCCTTTCTCCCTCACAGACTCGAAAAATCATCTCTTAAGGGTACTGAAGTGAAGGAAGCCATGTCCCCACATTATATAAAAGGAGATCGCTCCCGGTAGGTGGTGTTTCATTACGACCTTACTTCTGTGCTGAACTAACCCATGAAACTCATGTACTGATGTTCTAGAGAAGACAAGAGAGACTGTTATGAAGACGCGTTGGCACATAATTTCCTTTTAATTTTATTTTTGCCTAGGTGGCACCCCAAGCATCTGACTTTGTCCGTGTCCTCATTCTCCCAGCTACAGCATACACAGTAATTACATCAGCATAACTGCAGTGTACGTCTGTGTGATTACTGTAAAATACTGTATAACTTAAGTAAGGTGTTAGGTGACAACTCATTTCTTATTCCTATTCTGTACTTGATTGTCTACTTACCTGTACAGTACAAGTATTTGATATACACACTAACTATACATTAATAATGACAAAATACACATAATATTGGTAATAACTGAGTAACTACAGAGTAAGTGCACATGAGACACTTACTGTCAAGAGTTAAGTTTATAAAGAAGTAATGATGGAAAGCAAACACAGGTAAGGTGTCTAGAAAGACATAAAGCAGAAGAATGAACTCAAAATGAATAAAACATCAGAGCTTGGCTTGGGAAAACATTTGTTTTATTTAACACTGCATTGAATGTTCACAAACAAGACCTTTAGATATTCTTGATATGCAGTCTTAAGGAATCTCCCTCTGTGTGTCTGTCACCATTAGAAATGAACAACGTCAAGTCATGATTAAAGTTTATTTGTGTCCCTGCCCATATCAAACTGGCTCGGTGAGGAACTAAAGCACTTGAAGCACAAGCTGGGTGTGAAAGTGGACTATCATAAGTGATATTCTCCACTGTTTGTTGCTTTATATCTTCAGAACTTTAGAAGTTTTTGCTATAATTTTCAGATATGTTTTGGCTTAAAGTACTTGAAATAATCTGTGGGTTACAAATATCTTTTGCTGGTAAGTTTTAAATTCACTAAGATTTTTTGTCACTTGAAATTACTTGTAAGGTTTTATTTTTCATTATTTATTACAGTATCAAAATGTTAACAGGGATCATATTTTTATTAAATATCCTCAGTGCAAGAAAAGTTTAGGAACAATTTGAAATTTTTCAAATTCCTGCATTGTTTGCTGCTAAAATGTGATTTGGTATTCATCTACAGTAAGTAATAATAATAGTTAAAGAAAGCCTATTCAGGCAAAGTGACGTAACTTTATTGAACATACTGTTTAAGTACTCCTTTCTTTTCACTCAATATACTTTTTAGAACTGTGTTTTCTGCTCTTAGTTCTATAAAAACAAAACAAAAAATTTGCAATTACAAAAAGCTTCGAGATTGTCTTTAATTTCTATAAAACCTAATATTGAATAACTATTGAGTAAAGTGCAATCACAAGGCTCCCACTGAATATTTTGTGATTCTCATCATTGAATTGTATGAGTATACAGTATATAACAAAAATGCATATAGTTAATATGTATGTAACCAATAAATTGCATACATAATTTATCTTTTCATTGCTGTTGCCTTACAGTTTCTTTGTCATCTGGCAACTAATTGAAAAGCTTTGTTATTGAAAATAGGCGTGAATGCTAGAGGGCGTCTTTGACACCCAAACCCCAAACAGGATCACACAAAACAATTTTGGGTTAAAATTAAAGGGGATTTATTACACAAATTTGTACCTCTTTCTCTCTTCTTCTCTCTTCTTTCTACCACACTGCTCTCCTCCAGTCACGTTTTATTGAGGACCGGAAGTACTTTCAGTGCCAGGGCTTTAGCTTGTTTGAAGCACTTCCGGGTCATATGGAAGTTCCCAATAGCAGTGAGTGTAACTCCCGCAGCACCCTCTTGACACACTCACAGACTTCAGCAGGGCTGCGTTACGGACTATAATTCCCAGTATGCCCAACTGGTTTCCAACCAGGCACCGATATGCAGGGCTGCTTCTATCTAGTGTTCTTGGGGAATAAACTGCCCCAGCGACAGTCCTTTCCTGTCCCACTTTATCCCAGTCAGGAAGATACTCCAAATATATCCGGCCTGGACACCAGTCCATCTGCCTTGGCTTCCCATCTGGGTAAGGAATCTTCCTCTCCTTCTTCAGAGATGTCCATCCATCCTCCTGGGAGTCTTGTTCAGGAAAGCACCTCAGTTTCCATTCTTAACCTTACATATTTAAACACTTTTGCACTAAGGGGTTTTTGGCATAATTGCACCTAAATTACATACCCAAAAATACATGGCTATTACTCATTTATTGTAATAAAGGAGCTGCAAATGGCTAAAGAATGGCAAGTATACCACTTATAAAATTTTAAAAGAAAGTTTTTATATGATTAAAAACATTTATTTACACAAATATCAACTAAATAAGTATTACAGTTGCAGTTTAATATATTTTGTTATTTTTAGGAAAACTATGGGGCTTTGCTCGCCAACCCCCTGCCTGCACTACGCATCAGCAACTTTGTGTCTCTGCCGCGCATATGTGGATTTCACTTTCACCAAGCAACGAATCTTTTAATTCTCGAGATATACAGTGGGTACAGAAAGTATTCAGGCCCCTTCAATTTTCACTCTTTGTTATATTGCAGCCATTTGCTAAAATCATTTAAATATATTTTTTCCTCATTAATGTACACACAGCACCCCATATTGACAGAAAAATTTCAAAAATTATTTTTTTGTCTGTCAATATGGGGCACTGTGTGTACATTAATGAGGAAAAAATAATTTAAATGATTTTAGCAAATGGCTGCAATATAACAAAGAGTGAAAAATTGAAGGGGTCTAAATACTTTCCGTACTCCACTGTACCTCTTCATTGGGAAGAAACATTACTTTTCCATGATGGCAACACGAATTAGATGATCTACAAGTCTCCGACTTAAAGTTTAAAGCCAAACAATATCTACACACTTCTGTCATATCACCTATGTCCATATATATGATCTGTTTTCGCTGTTCCGCAATTTCCACCAGTAATAATTTCCATTTGTTAGCACTGTTGTGATCTTTACTATCAGCTTTTGAGACTTTTGAATTTTAGTACTTTCAAAATCTCTAACCTGCTCTGCATTTGTGTTTCATATTACGTTAGAAGTATTGGTTGTGTTATACATTTTCATTCTTTTGGCTTTGAAATTCATACTCAAATACTTTTAAACTTACACTTTTACTGTCACACTTCAGTAGAACAATATTTGGAATTGCCTTTTCGTCAATATCACATTGAATTTTGATTCCATGTTTGGAATTACATTGTGACAATGCAACATATAACTGCCCACGAGTGAATATCATTTCTTTCTTTCTACATGAACTGTGTCTGACAATAGCATTCACACAAATGAGTAATGATTGAACCGTGGGCGTGGTTGTAAATGTTTTAGATGTGGGCAGGACTTCTCCAAATCTCTGTACATAAAGTCTTGTCTTGCGGGACTTGAAATTATCTCCAGGAAAGTCATGTCTCGTCCCAGTTTAAAAGTCTCATCTCGTTCTAGGATTTTTTAATCATAATATAATATAATAAATGTACTTACTGTATACAAACCACTCTGAAGCAGTAAGTATTTGTAACTATGTATGTATAATTATGTACTCATCCCAACCTTTACTTTCAAATTATTTTTCTTGCCAGTCTTTGAAACAATTTTGTTTACCATTAGACACAGTGGAACCTTACATTTTGTACACTAGATTGGGTTTTTGTGCTGCAGTTCACACATCTTTGGTCTTTTGTTGCAGTTGCCCTACAGAAGTTCAGTGTGTTATTTATTTATTCTTTTTTTTGTTGTGGTTGCTTTTTCTTGCATTTCACATCTGGAATAAACTAAGTACATATATAATGTGGCCTGCTGAGGGTGCTCCTGCTGCCCATACCTGACACAGACAGACACAGGTCATAGGTTCTACATAAATGTTTTATTTTTTCTTCCGTGGGAAACGCCTTCCCCATTTCCCACTAGTACAACACCATTCCAAAGCATAAACACAATACTTTCTTTTTTTCCTTTTCTTTCCTCTGTCTCTGTCCAATCCCCTCCACTCCTCCTGGCAAGCTTAGTCTCCCTTCCTCCTGAATATGGCTCGGAGTAGCGGTAGCTGGCTCCTTTTATAGGGTTCCTGGAAGTGCTCCAGGTGTTCCACAATCTTCTGCTGGGTGTGGTGGCAGCCCTGCAGAGGAGGGCTCAGCCACTTTCCATGCCCCTGGCGGCGCCATGGACCACATCAGGGCTGAGCTTCCATGCTCCAATCCCATGGCATTGTATAAAGCCAGGGGCTGCACTCTGTCATCCCAGGGGATGTGTTATCCCGTGCAAGCTCCTTCCCTCGATCCTTATGTTATGGAGACATTCCAGCTTGATAAGATTCCCAGCCATCTGTTACACTGCCCCACCCTCAGCTGAGCTCTGTGGGGAAAAGTGTTCAGTCCCACGAGGGTTGTCTTCCTCAAGGAGAGTCCATGGTTGACCAGTCTCTAACTTTGCCCTAAAAACAGAGACAACAGACTGGCAAAGATCTGCTGTGCCAGTATTGTCTTCTGTGATTATTGTATGGACAACATCTCCAGATATGACCTAGTTGGCGACATTCGTAGTAGAGCTGCCCTTAACCTGGCTCCCATGCCCCATGGGTTAAGAGGCAGGATAGAGTGTCCTATTCTGCTCTACTCCCAGCTAAGCTTTGCTTATCCCTCTGCTTCTCTCATGTGCTACAGTGTCAGGAGATCTGCTCTTTTTATTACGTGTCCCCTTTTTTTTTTTCTTTTTTGACAGTTTGGATCTCTCTGTGGGATAAAGAGAGCCCCAGGACTGTCTGCACCCCTTTATTTTCTGTGTGCTGATCGCTGGTTTGGCAGGGGCTAATTAACTGCTCTGTCCTTGGCAGTCCCCAATCATCCTTCACCAGCATGAGCGTCTTCCTCGGGGCAATCTCCTGGCCACACTTCCAGGTGTGGTGGCAGCCCTTCAGTGGAGGACTCAGCCATTCTCCATGCACCCCTAGTGCGCCAAACCTGTGGCACTGCAGCAAGCCGGGTGTGATCTCTGTCATCCCTGAGAGGCATTGCCCCATTCAAGCTTCTTCCCCTGGTCCTTCCATTACAGAGGTTTCACGGCCAGGTATGAACCCATTACAATACATTTTCACACCAGCTTTTTCCAGTGCTGGGTTACATGAGAGGACAATGCCTTTCTTGACAGCCCTGAGTGCAGAGCTAGTCATACAGACACATAAATCTAAACCAGTATTTGTCAGGCACTTTAGAGTCTCAGGAGGCTGTCACCAGCTTGCGAGCATATGAGTCTTGTTTATGGTCTAATCGGATGCCCACCTTTATCCTGCAAAGCCACTGTGTGGATGGATACAGCCTTATGAGACTTTTTATCCTGTTTCTAAGCACGTTTCCCTTCAAACGCTCTGACCATGTGGCCACTGTTTGATTTAATTTCCCTTTTGTAATCGTGCTTGTTTCTCTTTTCCCACGGGGTGGCGTTAGTAGGGGAGCTGGGGTGATGCCAGCACAATTAGAGACAGGACAGAAAATACTGCATGGCACTGTCTAGCCC
The DNA here is from genome assembly GCF_016835505.1 of Polypterus senegalus. Taxonomy (NCBI): domain Eukaryota; kingdom Metazoa; phylum Chordata; class Cladistia; order Polypteriformes; family Polypteridae; genus Polypterus; species Polypterus senegalus. Next base: position 68,283,762 of record NC_053164.1, on the reverse strand, counting down.
ATCGCGACACAGAGGCGTGAGCAGCGTGATACAGCAATATTCAATCTTATTTGTGTGAAAGTTCGAGAAACACAAGTACAGCATTTCAATTACTTATGGGTATATTAAGAAATTAAGAAACATTTTTGATATACTGTAAGTTGACATTGAATAAGCGCTGCTCAGAAAACTAACATATTGAGAATGTGCAGCAAACAGCATCTTTATATGGTAATTTAACCCATGACACTTAAACTGTAAAACTGTATGAGGTGATGCTTCAAAGCCATACTAAGTAGTACTTACAAATAAAGTGTAGCCTTGAGTCCTTCATTAAACATGTTCTCAATAAAGTCAAATCTAACTCAAGTTTTGTGTGTAACTTTGCTATCCAATGGTAATGAGTATTTCACTGCATTTGGCTTGATGTAGGTGGGATATTTGATCAAAGTAGAGGAACTCAGCTCGGGTAACCCCTTGTGGTATACGTGTGTATATTGCATATTTTAATAATGAAAGAGAGAAGACAACATAAAATCTTATGATTTTATTTTGAAAGAAGACACATTTGCCTATGTAGAAATACAATTATTGCTTCTGAATGACTTGTGTGTTTACTGCATCGTACACAGACAACTTTGAAATATGGTGGTGTCCTGCCAATGAGACACCTCATGCATAAGTGGTTAATTCAAAAGCACCTTCTCCAGGGGCACATAGTTAATAGCATCTTATTCTGTATCATTCATTGCAATACTTCTATAGAAGGACATCTGAATCTGCCACCTGGAGGTTAAATTGGATGTTATAGCTCAGTATGAAGTATATACTTACATAACAAAACCTGATAAATAATGACATGAAAATTTTATTTTTTAATAATATGCCATTAGTAGCTATGCTACAAGTACTATTATACGATTCAGAATTTCAGAAGTAATCTACAGATTGCCACTATTATCTATGTACAGTAGTATTGTGGGGTGAGCAGGTTTTACTAGATTTGTTATTGAGTTGCGTACTCTGGTGCAGACTAGGCTTAGGTCTTCCTCATAAAGATACACACACACACACTATATCCGCTTAAGTACTGATTATGATTCATGTCTGCACATCCTGCCATTCCTCAGTACTTCACATACAGACTCACAAGCTTTGGCAAGAGCAGAACAAACAGATATCACTGTGTGTCTCCTAGAAACTGAAGACTGATATTCCTTAGTTATTGCCACTAAATAACCAATGCTCTGTTATTCTTTACTGTGGGGCTCTTTATTGGAGACAACCTTCTTCAGTCTGCTAACCCTTCGGGAAATAAAGTGACAATCCACCCACATCAGGTGCCCTGTATCTACTTTATTACTGAATTAGCTTACGATGTCCAGACAATGTATACTTGTTTAATATGTTTTAAAACAAAACAGTATTTATTAAAATAGAGTATTAATAATAAAATATAAATGAACACAGAAGGTCTTATATAAAGTTCTAATAAAATATGTCCTTCTTTCAAGTCAAAAAGCTTAACATCTTCTAATAATAAATTTTACTTTATGAAGGCTTATGAAAGCTGAAGAGCAGAACCAAATGAAGCATCTCTACGAGGAGCTTGTCTTGATTTAGATGTCAGGCTGATGCATTTATGGGTCTCTGAAGTCCAGATTGATGGTGTCTTTCTGATTGAATACAGTCCCTTACCCTCTCCCTTGCTTATCCTTTCTTTATGCAAAATTCTCCACTTGGGGATCTGGACCTCGTGAATTTACTCACAAAGAATTGGCTAGCCACTGTCATGATGCACACCTTGTCTTTAAAAGCTTTACTCATGAAAGCATGTGCAAAACATCAAGAGTGTTTATGTATACGGCATTCAGTTCCCTAAAGAATAGCTACTCTGTTTGGACATTTGAGTTACTCTAACCTTATCATCATTATAGCTTATAATGCACACTGAGACAAAATACATAGGATTGTAAATCAAAACATGAAACACAATCTCAGCCATTGCTCTATGTATGACGTGTGTGAGAAAAAATTAACTTTGCAGGAAAAAGTTCACAGGCCATGTACAGCTCACCTCAATCCACGTGACTGTCATTGCTTTTAATATTAGTCCTGCATTTTAAAATGATGGTTGTCTACTTAATAACATTTTAGAAACCAGAGAAGCTCTTACTGTATTTTCCTATAATTTTCTTGAAATAGTAACATAAGATAAAACACTATATTATGAATAATTAATTGCCAGTATTCAATTAATATTTCAATTTCTAGTATGGCATATCAAGATCTGCTATATTCTGCAAAATAATTCTGAAAGTTTTTAATTAAATCTACAGCTGGGCTCAGTGTATCTCTACTCCAGAAACCAATGCCTGAAGAAAACACTGAGATCACTTGTAAGATCAATGGATTCTACCCTGAACCTATTGACGTACAGTGGTTCAAAGATGAAACACAACCTGTACCAGCAAAGAGTGGACAACTTCTACTGAATGGTGATAACACCTACATGTTCAGCAAGGCTGTGTATGTGAGTAATACAGATTATGAAGAAGCTAGCTACTCCTGCCACGTGAGTCATTCCAGCCTGCCAAGAAAACTCATTGTGCCCTTGAATAAAAAGGTAGGAGTTTTAAAAAGATAGTCCAAGATACTTAGAAATGCAACATGTGAAATATTAGGAATGTTTATTCTCTACAAATGATCTGTATTTTATTGTCAATTCATAAAATGGTTTCATGTGGGAGAGAAATTAATGTTCAAAAAGAATTAATTCTTAATATGATTTAAAATACTGAATAAAAATGGTTAGGCTAAAACAAAAGAAAGGTATGAGAGCCATACTGTGCTTCCGAGTGCTCTGATTAATTTATTTTATTGAAGTTTTCTTTACCCCAGCAAAGCAAATTACACACATTTGGCAGTGTTTCATATTTTCCTTTCCTAAAATTGAGTAGCTGGGTGTAAAGCTCAAATATGAATTTGGAATAGTTTAAAGTTCACATCTTCAACAGTTCGACCACATTGATTGACTACTGCTTGACACACTCACGCAGATGTTAAAACTGACGTCTGTTAGCAACTGGATGCTGTTAAGAGTCTTTGCCGGACTACCTTCTCCATGGAGTTTGTTATTTTAGGGAATGGATGCCAGAAAACTGAGCTGTGCACTCAAAAACAGTCAGATTCATCTAATACTTTAGCCATTACTGTAACTGTAAATCCTTTAGCTGTTGTTCAGCTGAGCATACTGCTGATATTCTGATAGGCTTTTGTGTACAAGTAAACAAGACAAAATATTAATGGTCATACCAATTATAAGAAAACTGATGGTTGGAATTTTTGGTACAGATTATCGTCTTATATAATACACTACCGTAGCTGTTTGTTTGTCTGTCCAGGATTTTAAATCACCTGTAGCTCGCAAACCGCTTGGCCTATTGACCTGAAGTTTGCTACACATATACTACATGACGTCTACTATCCGCTTTTGGAGGAGATGATTTTTATTCTTCTTTCTATTTTTATTTTATTGTAGAATCAACTCTCAGCAGTGGGCAGCCATGCACATGCGCCGTTCTCATTCCCTACCACCTTCGCAGTCACTTCCTCCTAACTCTTCATATCTTAAATCATTTTGGGGCAGATTGAACACTTAAGTGCCAGCTTAAGTGAAAAATTAAGAAATGCGTACAAAGTAATTGCAACACAAACACTGACTTAATCAGTTTTAACACGAAAAGATGCCGACAGAAGAAGAGAATAAACGGGCCGCTAGGGTGGAGAAAATTAGCTGCTCAGAAAGCAGCAAGCCCATCAACCTCTGAGCAAATGAATGCTTAACGTTGTGGACTAAGCCCCGGACACAGGCAGACAGACATGTTGCAAAACACCACCACACGCTTATTTTACAAACTATTTACAAAAGTCAGTGCACACAACCCACTTTACCCCCAAATCCAGGCCTCGCACACACTTTGCCTCTACTTCAGGCCGCCTCCACTCTCCTTTCTCCTGCTTTGTCCACTCCTCACCCGACTCCAGCCTTGAATGAAGGGAGGCGGCCCCTTTTATCCACACCCGGATGTGCTCCAGGTGCTTCCCGGCAATCTCCCACCGACACACCCCGTGTGGCAGAAGTGCCGGCTGTATCCCCGGAAGAACACCGGGTGTCCCTGCTCCTCTTCCCCCCAGCACTTCCTGGGGTCCAGGACTCCAAAGGCATGGGGGCGGCCTCTGGTGGTGACCACAGGCTCCTACAGGGTGACGCTTCAAAGCTCTGTACTCGTGGCCCCCATGGGAACCAGTGCGATCACCCCCAGATGGTCTGGGGAAGGCGCAAGCCCCTCCTCCAGTCCTTCTGGGCGTCCGCCGGGTCACCACTCCAGCCACTTCTGACAACGTACAGAGAAAGAGGATGGAAACTATAAGTCAAGTGTATTCACTACACATTATCGTGCAGTCCACTGTTACTGGTGATATATGTTTAGTGTTTATGAACTTTTATTTTACATGTAAATGTCTGCTTTAATATCTTAATGCCCCTGTCTGCATACATTTTGCATTTTCTCTTTGTGTTTATGTGGGTTTCACTGGTGCTCCAGTCTTTACCCATATCTATGTGAATTAGTCCCTGAAAAATATGTTGTTTTAAATGACATCGTAATGCTAGCCCAGAAAATACCTGCAAATCTCAGAATAGGAAGGAAAGGACTAAACAACTAAACACTAGGGAAAAAATAGCACTTACTTTAATTAATTTGAATTCTTGACACAAATCACTGTGCAGGCATGACGTGAACAGCTTTGAAGAAAGTCTTTGTGACAAAGGCAACATTCTCGTCTGATTCTCAGTTTTTGTTTCCCCAGCTGTGCCCACATGGCCTGGTTAGGAAAAAATGGGTCCGAAGGGTGCATGGCTGGGTGGCTTCAAACACAATAGCGCTTGAATTGTTAAAGCATTGTGACATGTGGCAGTAGCAGCAGGGTGTGGTAGCTGCACCCTTTCTGTCATCTTATTCAAATATTATTTACATTTCCTTAATACGCGATACATTTCCAGATGCAAGTCTTCTACTTTATCTGTCTGCAACCAGAAATCAACTGTCTCTCTCATTGTATAAAATATTGATTTATATATACTGTATTATGACTTTTACAGTGCATCCCATTTCCTAGCACAGGTTGAGCCACTTCAGTTACGGAGAAACTCTCTTTTATACAGCATTCTAATGCTAAAGAAGCGTCAAGTTGTTGGCAGTTGTCAGTTCAGCAGCAGCTCTACCATGTAAAGGACTCATCATACGTTACTACGAGTTCTTAAAGCCAGTGTCACTCCTGTTGTCCAGTTCTCTCTTGTCCTGTGCAAACTGTCTCTGACCTAGTCCCAGCCTCCTCTGCAGTGTCTCTCTTTAGCCCTCACAAGGAAGACATCTACAAGTTCTTTAAAACTCAAGAATTGGAGTTGCTATAATGGAGACAATTAGGAATTTGTCCTTTTGCTGTGACTTTGAATTAATGCACCATTGCTGAATAAAGGCTGAGTACTGTTCCTGCAAGTGCTGAAATAAATGTTCTCTTTGCTCAGTCCTCTCCTGCCTGTCTTTTGTGTAAGTCAGGAGCCTGGACGTGACAATGTGTAGATTTATTTTGCTTTTCTCAATATGTACATATATGTACAGTAATTATGACAAAGAATTAAACATACTGTATATCTGCTTAATAATATAAAGCTGTAAATCTGAGTGAGGGTGGCACGGTGGCGCAGTGGGTAGCGCTGCTGCCTCCTAGTAAGGAGACTTGGGTTCACTTCCCGGGTCCTCATTGCGTTGACTTTGCATGTTCTCCCTGTGTCTGCGTGGGTTTCTTCCAACAGTCCAAAGACATGCAGGTTAGTTACTAAATTGTCCCTTGGTGTGTGTGTCCTGTGGTGGGTTGATGCCCTGCCTGGGCTTGGTTCCTGCCTTGCACCTATAAAACCTTTTGTTCAGTTTAACAAAGATGTCTAACCAATGTTTTGAAGAATATGTTTGTAAACTGGATGCTAACACACAAGCTTTGCAGTAACAATAGAGCGATGCTTCCTTGGAACAATGAGTTTCCAGTTCTTGGGCCAGTGTGAATGGTAGACAAGATTACAGAAATTAAATGTAGAAAAGGAAAATAGAAACAGTATCACAGAGGAGGAAACTGGAAGCACTTTTGGGTTGCTAAAGTGTTTACAACTTTGGAAATATTATGCTTTAATTTCCAATTTTGAGATGAGGAATATGGTTACATTTTCTTGGATTTGCAAGGTTGCAAATGATCAGCAACAATACTCAAATGGACAGTGGCAGTCAGATGATGAATGACTGATATTAATGGGCACAAAGTGTGCTAAGAAAGCATTCCCCACACCATTACACCACCACTACCAGCCTGGGCTGTGGCCTCAAGGCAGGTTGGGTACATGGGTTCAAGATGTTGGTGTCAAATGTTGACCCTACCACCAGTCTTCACCTTAACAGTTTGGTAAGAGTGCCCCCACTGCAGGCTCAGTCTTCTCTTCTTGGCTGGCCAGAGTGGTCTTCTTTTGTTTTAGCCGATCTGCTCCAAGGTTCAATGTGTTAATACTTCTGCTCACCACAGTTGTACAGAGTGGTTATCTGAGTTACCATAGCCTTTCTGTCAGCTCAGACTAGTCTGGCTATTCTCCTATGACCCCTCTCATTAACAAGGCATTCCCTCCGCAGAACTGACATTTATAGGAAGTTGTAACATTGTTCACACCATTCTGTGTAAACTCTAGAGACTGATGTGTCTGAAAATCCCAGCAGATCAGCAGTTACATTACATCTGGAACAAACAATCATGCCATACTTGAAATTAACAAGATCATCTTTATCCCTATTCTGGTGTTTGATGTAAAATTAACATGCATTGTGCTGGAACTTGTGCCAGAACAAAATTCATCTTAACTTGATGAAGACAGAAAAGGTGATGATTAGTTAATAATTTTAAGAATGGTTACATGAGAGCAGAGAAATTGATAATTATCAGAGATGTATTGTAGATGACGGACAGGAGACTTGCATTTCAGCCAGCAATGAGAAAAGGGTTCACATTTCAAAAACACATAAACGTTTGCTTTCTTACCTGAACCCATTATACAAATGTACCCAGGGAATACCAGGTATTTGAGCTGGTATTTAATAAAAGGCATTGTGACCAGTAGGGGGCATTGCAGCACACCAAACCCCAGACACAACCTCGCCAACACAAGTACCTTTTGTTATGGGCTTTGTGTTCAATGCGACAAAGTCTTCCTCTTTCTCTTCTTCTCCTCCACTCCTCCCAGGCGAGCGTTGTTCATCCTCCACTCCTGACTCCAACTTGCCTGGATAAAGTCGAACGGCTTCTTTTATTTATGACCCAGGAGCACTTCCATTGCTAGGGCATATCCCACTAGATGCACTTCTGGATTAAATGGAAGTCCCTGAAAGTAAGGATTGTGAATCCTGGAGGCCCCCACTGAACTGAACAGAGCTGAACCTTGGAAGACAGTGTCCCAGCATTCCCGGCAGGTGTCCATGTGGGAATCCTAATTTAGAGATGCTGCCATCTAACATACTGTGGGAGAAAGTACTCTTATGTTGTTGCCTCCTCTGGTCCTTCCACTGTATTGGCCTCCTGGCTGGGTAACAGTTCCTGTACCTGGCATCCTTGCCAGGCAAGGAATCATCCTCCATCCCATTTGGAACACCAGTCCATCCACTGTGGTACTCACAGCAGGCTGACATAGAATGAAGCCATTGTCTATTCTTACACTATTTATAGAAGTAGAGCCCTCCAAAGAAATTGATCAAATATACCAGTAATAATTTATTCACATAATAAAATACAAACAGAGTATTACTGTAAACCTGCAACAGACTGGCACCCTGACCAGGCATTATTCCTGCCTTGTACCCTATGCCTTTTGGGATGGGCTCCAGCCCCCGTGACCCTGTTCAGGCTTAGATAATGGAATTGTTGTAAGCCCGGTAGTCTGAGCAATATGTCATGGAGAATTTTACATTTACTTTCAAAAAATCTTTTTGTCTTTTGTTAATATGACACCTTTTTATTCATTTATTTCAGGGTATAATTTTTCATTTCTTTTTTTTGGCAGGAAAAAAATGAAGCAACATCAAGAGATCAGTCCTATTTTAATCAAACCTTTGAACTACACAATGGATCAACGAGGTTCAAGGCCAGAAAACAAACAGTGGGGAAAGAAATTATGGGTGCTGTTGGGTGGTGTTATGAGCAAAGATGTCTGTCCATCTGATCTTCTGTATCACGAGTCTTCATAAATATTTTTCCTTCACTCTAAGTACAGTGTTGATATTTCTTTAAAAGGCAATAGGTCGCCAATCACACACTTATTGCAAATTGCAAAGTCACTTTAGATGTGAACATTTTTAAAAGTGTTTTGGGCTAATCAAGGACTCCTTCTTTTGAAGAGATTTTTATAATTTGGTTAGCTCAGTTACTGCCTAATCTAATTGTAAGTGCATACTCAGTAAATATTAACAATGATTATATTAAAAATGAAAATGTTAGTAAAGGGAGCTTAAAAGTAAAGAACACTTTAGAAACAACTTGTAGAGTATAGAGAGAGCAAAGGAAAACTGTCTACTGATTCAATTTCTTGAAATATCAATCTTCTTAAATCATTTAATAAATCTGTTTGCATTCATGAAGTCTAGAAGAGTATTTTGTGATGTTACCTTTTCTGTTTGGAAAATAATTATAACAATTTGGTGAACTTCCAAGTACTTTCTTCTTTTACTTTTAATTATTTCAAATGCTTCTTAGGTATTGTAAGAAAAGGCTCTATTGAGCCCGACCCGACACAGATTCACACAAGATGCACGGGTAAAATAAAACAAATATTTATTTTTCTTCAGCTGGAGGGAACGTCTTCCCCGTAATCCCTCCAGCCACAACACAGTCCCAAGCACAGTGCCCTAAGCACACAAGGTAACCAAGCACTTTCTCTTCCTCCATCACTCCTCCCTGGCAACCTCGTCCTCTTCCTCTTGATTCTGGCCACTGAGTGGTTGTCGCTGGATCCCTTTACTGGGTACCCAGAAGTGCTCCAGGTGCTTGATTACCGACATCCAGATGCACTTCTGGGTGTGGCGAGACCAATGCCCAAAAGGACCAGCAGTTCCTGCTGTAGCACCCTGGCGGTGCCTGCAGAACCCAACAGGGCTGTACAAAACTCCAACCCCATGAAGCCCTGGGGAGTCCGAGACACCACTGCAACCCAGGAGGTGGCCATCTAGTGTCCAGGGGAGATACTGGGTTTCCCACCCTTGTCCCTCTGGTATATGTGGTGAAGGGGTGTCCCAGCCAGGCATGGACCCCGGCCATCCGTCACAGTATCTACAGACTTTTTTACTTTTACTGCTGTTTTTGTTCATTTCTCCTTTAAACTACTGCCTTTTGTTTGACCTTTGCATTTTGATTTGCATTTTATCCCTTGTGATGAACCATATACCTGCAATGCCTAACATAAATTAATTGATTTTAAACATACTTTATCTTAATTTAGTTCAGAGTAACAGATGAGGCTTAACTTTATAGGAGTGCAAATCACAAAGCCCACACACAGCCCTTTAAAATGAGGGCCATCTCTTTCTTTTTATTAATCACAAGTTTCCAGTTCTCAATTGGATGTTTCTTAGTTAAGGTTAAACAGAGTATGCCAACAAAGATGTTGAAAAAGTTGAATACCATTTATCTTCTTAAAGGTAGCCACAGTAATTAAAAAAGCAGATCAGTATCAGGAGTGTGCCTATCACAAGATGTTATGCTAAACAGAATGTGACGAGTGACATCCTTGTCTCCAAACACCACTATGGAGGACTACCTTGTGACACTAAATTTGAAAAACCCACCAAGAAAGCTTTACTTGTGCTCCTTCAACTTCACGGAAAAGACACCAGCAGTGTAATACCTTTGTTTCAAAGAAATATAGTAGGGCCCTGGTGTAGAAAGAAGGACATGTAGAAATCTGCTTTTCCAGTGATCTGCTGGCCACACTTTATTGACAAACACCTGGCCTCATGGTGGCTAGTACTGCAATTGGACAGCCTCAGAGTCTTGTGTTTGAGTCGTGTAGTGTATATGTACACTGCGTGTTGTTCCTGAGTTAGTATGGCCGCTCTTATTTCACCTGTTTGATTCTTTAGTTAAGCCTTTTTTGTCTCAGATTTGGCAAATCGTAGCCAATATATGTCTACACATTTATACTTGTTGTGGCCCATTTGATCAGTGTGTTGATATTGTCACTTTCAGTTAAGGGACAATGTTTGACCAGTGTCGAATAGCTAACAATGTCACAGCAGAAGATGTGAGACTCTACTGATGGAAGAAGAGCTGTGCTTGCTATTACTGACCTGGAGGAAGAAAATGTGAAGCTGGAGACTCAGACCTCTTGACCAAAAATGGTAAAGGAAAGATGAGTATAACATTCTCGTGAGTGGGGCATATACACGATGGTGCACCAATGCATTTCTGTGACCTGTTGCACCATTTTCAGCCTTTCGTTCATCATTCTGGCACCCACATCACCAGCCTCACAATTTTCATATACTGAAGCTGTGTTCACTGTGTAATTAGAAAATTCTAGTGAAAAGACAACGTGTGGGGTCAGGGTTGCCAGGTCTGGGAATTATTTACAACCAAATGACAGCTGATAACTCGCCTGATAGCACTGTGGGCCTTACCAATGAATGCCGCTTTGATGGCTGGGGGGAGTTTTGTGGCTGTAGATTTCCAGATTGGGTTCCCCTTGAATTGTTGCTGCTATCGATGTTGTAGATATGGGGAGTCCCCCTTGGAGTACTGAACCTATCAAAGTCTCTCCCCTTGGAGGTTTGCCATCTGGCAACCATGGCAGGGTGTAACTCCAAATATGACATACTTTTTGACTTGCGGGCTTCATGCCCAGCACAGATGTGTCAAATATATAGCACATTGTCCAGGCCAAAGGTGGCGGCTCGTGGCCACCTGCTGCTGGAGTGCGACACGGTTGTGGAGCATTTAGTTATCGTCCCAAAATAAAAAAGGTGAAATCTTACAATATTGTTTGAAGGTGGCAGTGTAGTTAAGCCCAAAGCCAGCGAAACTGTAATGAAATTAACAGAGGTATTGTGTGGACGTGCTAAGATCATCCACAATTGGTTGGGAGAGACAGCATGCACTAAATTTCTTCAGCAAAATATTAAAGGCACTTCCTGCCTGCAGGGTTTGTCTTTGGCCAATCCGTGAATGTGAGGTGCAGTTTATCGCTGAGCAGTTTACAGTTTAATAAATAATTACAGCTTGTGCCTATATTTGTATGTATTTACTTTGTATTATGGATATCTCCTAGTTATTATTCTTAAATGGTGGAGAAATTTACGTTATTTGGGTTTTGGTGCACTTTTTTATTTTTTGTATATATACTTCTTTTTCTTGTTTGTAAATATTTTTGTGAATTCTTCATATTTCTAAGACTGCAATAGTGTGGAGTAACTTCCTCCCAGCATTTCCATCAAGCCTGCGGTGGGATGGCGCTTCTCGGGATTTGTTCCTGCCTTATGCCCTGTGCTGGCTGAGATTGGCTCCAGCAGACCCCGTGACCTTGTGTTAGGATATAGCGGGTTGGATAATGGATGGATGGATTAAACATGGAGGCAAGGTGGTGTAGTGGTAGTGATGAGCTGGCTCCCTGTCTAGAGATTGTTCCTTCCTTCCACAAGATTATTACTGTGTGACCCATGATGAAATATTAATAATTTATTGCAGCCGTACTGTCTCTTTCAAACGTGCTAACCCTCAATTTCAGTCCTTCCTTTTCTTTCTCCGAGTAACCAATCGCCACACAATCAGCTCTGTAGTAAATTTCAAGCCATATATAAGCTTAGAACTCCAATTCTTCAAACCTTTTAAGGAACATTAAAATATCTTCCTAGTACATGTTTAATTATTCCATCCATCTGTCCATCCAGGGTCGCTCCAGTCCCAGTAAAAATACAACAAGAGGCAGGAACAATCCCTGGATGGGCGCCAGCCCATCGCTACCACTGTGCCACTGTGCCTACACGTCTAATTATTAAAAGTATACATTATTTAAATGAAGCTAACAATTTACCTGTATAATGTAATAAACATACTTCACTGCATTTCATCTTAAAATGATATCAAGAGCTCCAAGAAGACAGCTTGGATATCTACTAAATCAACTTAGAAGCCGGTCGTCATCATCTGTGAATATGCACTCTCTTGTATTGAATGGAATTTAATTTATTTATTGTTTTTGTATGGTACAATGAGATTCACCCTGTGACCCTGTGTTCGATTCAGTGGGTTGGAAAATGGATGGATGGATGGATAATGTGATTCAATATGCAAATCCTCCATAAACGTATTTCCTATAAAATGATAAAACAACAACAATAATAATAATAATAATAATAATAATAATACAATAAAAACAACAACAAATATACAATATGAAAACATAAGTGGCTCAAGTTGTGCAATATTACAACTGTAGTTCAAGTTTACAGTGAGGAAATTGTACTTAAAAGTGATAGTAAGAAACGATATCTGGTTAATTTCAGTGTATTTAATAAAGCCGCATCAGGGATGTGAATCTCAAAAATAAATGAACAGTAGCACTGCTTTGACGCTGGCTGCTGCCAGTTTTCTAAAACGAGCGAAAACTTACGTATACAATGGATTGAGCTAGCGTGAGAATGTGCATTGCTTTACACCAAGTTTAGTTTTTATACATTGCGATGTTAGCATGGAAATGGACATATGCAACATTTTTGTGTGTACGCACCATTAATATATAAGGCCCCTGGACAGATCCTCAGATACAATGGCGATAACATCCAATAGTGCAAAAGATAATTACACAGTTTGTAACAGATCATAACTTATCTTTCTCATTGAGGTTCTTAAAACCTGACCTAAGAGCATACTCCTTCTCCTCACCCATATATCATTGTTACTCAAGAATTGATTATTTCCTCATAAATACTTATTTTTGCCAAATATGAAGTGATGCTATTGTTATCTCTGACTATGCCCTCTGATCATGGAGCTTAAATTACTGCATCCTACACAGTCATCTTGTAGCTGACGTCTTAACCTCGTCATTAGCTGATGAGAACTGTACGGAATTCATATTCAAGCAAACTGATTATTTTTTTGAGACAAATGCATCCTCAGAGGTGTCAGCGTGTATACTCTGAGAAACTCTGAAGGCATTTTTAAGAAGGCAGATTATTTCATATCTTTCTCACAAAATAAACTGAAAACCAAGAAGGCATCTGATTTAATCAGCAAAATTTCCAGAATAGATCTAGAATACACCAGGTCCCCAAATGAGGCACTCTACAGGAATAGACCGGTTTTGCAATCACAAGTTAGCTTCTTGTCTACTAAAGAAACCGAACCGCTTATCTTTAAATTGCAACATCATTATTATGAACACAGAGAAAAGGCCAATAAGATCTTAGCCCAACAAATCTGCAAGCAGGAGTTCATAATGCAATAACAGCAATTAACAACATAGATGGAGATTAACATATTAACCATAAATATATCACTCACATATTTAGAGATATTATAAATCCTTATATTCTACTCAGTTTAAAGAAGATAAGGCACAATTTACTTGATTCATTAGAGATAACACAGCTAGATCATTTTAATGCTGCGTAACTGGATAAACAACTGATGCTTTAAGAATTACTAGATGCTATAAACTCACTTCAAAGTGGGAAAGCAGCCAGCCCTGATGGCTACCCAGCAGAATTTTATAAATTATTCTCAAATAAGTTAGCTTCACTAGTATTAGCAACATTTACAGAAACTAAGCACAACCCAGCCACAGGGGATTCATGAACCAGTGTGCTTCTTTGTGCCGGTCCCAAGCCCGGATAAATGGGGAGGGTTACGTCAGGAAGGGCATCCAGTGTAAAATTTTTCTAGATCAATATGGACAACAATAGAAATTTCCATACCAGACAGGGTGCTATTGGAAATTGGCTACTGTTGGTGGAAGAAGGAGAAGAAGATGGGGAGATGTTTCCAGAGGAGGGAAGAGAGGAGGAAGGTAAAGAGAACTTTGAATGTTAGCAGTATGACTGGTAAGGGAGAGATTTAGCCGATATGATGGAGAGAAGGAAGGTTGATATGTTATGCGTACAAGCAACTAAATGGAAGGGGAGTAAAGCCAGGTGGATCGGAGGTGGATTCTAATTTTTCTATCATGATGTGGATGGGAGGAGAAATGAAGTAGGGATTAATCTAAAGGAGCAGTATGTCAAGAGTGTTTTGGAGGTGAAAAGAGTGTCAGACCGAGTAATGATTATAAATCTGGAAACTGGAGATGACTGTGGTGATACATGTTGGGGTTTGTGACAGTGTGTGAGTTTTTTTGTGCAGATGAAAAGCTCTAACTGACAGGCAGGTAGAATTCAACACAACCAGTAATCTAGAAATGATCAACATACATGAAAACCTGAGCTAATTTACCTGCTGAGACATAACATAGCATTAGAAGCATTACAAGTAACAGACGCTCTTTTTCATTTTGGAGTAGTGATGTTACATCACTTCACTTTTCACCATTTCTGTTTCAGATTTTTGTCTTTGAACAAAGTAAAAAGTTTTTACAGATTTACAACAGATGACTGTGATAGATAGATAGATACTTTATTAATCCCAAGGGGAAATTCACATAATCAGGCAGCAGCATACTGATACAAAAACAATATTAAATTAAAGAGTAATAAAAATGCAGGTAAAACAGACAATAACTTTGTATATTATTAACGTTTACTCCTCCAGGTGGAATTGAAGAGTCACAAAGTGTGTGGGAGGAAAGATCTCCTCAGTCTGTCGCTGAAGCTGCTCCTCTGTCTGGAGATGACACTGTTCAGTGGATGCAGTGGATTGACAGGAGCCAGCTCAGTGTTCGCGCTCTGCCATGGATGTCAAACTGTCCAGCTTCAATCCTACAATAGAGCCTGCCTTCCTCACCAGTTTGTCCAGGTGTGAGACGTCCTTCTTCTTTATGCTGCCTCACTAGCACACCACCGCGTAGAACAGGACACTAACCGCAACCATCTGATAGAACAACTGCAGCATCTTATTGCAGATGTTGAAGGACGCCAGCCTTTGAAGGAAGTATAGTCTTCTCTGTCCTCTCTTGCACAGAGCATCAGTATTGGCAGTCCAGTCCAATTTATCATCCCGCTGCCCTCCCAGGTGCTTATGTCTGTACCTTCTGCACACTGTCTCCTCTGATGACCACAGAGTCCATGAGGAGCCTGGGCCTCATAAAATCCACCACCAGTTCCTTGGTTTTGCTGGTGTTCAGGTGTATATGGTGATGCATGTTGGGGGTCTGTGACAGTGTGTGAATTTTAAATGAAAATCGTGCAGCTCAGGCCATGCGGCCCTTGCGTGTTAAATGGAGAGATTGGGATAATCCTGCTTGTAGCTAAACGCACAGTTTGCTCCAGTTTCCTCATTGACTTTCCACAAGCCACAAGACACTGCACCCACAGGAGTATAAACAGGAGCTGAGTCAGAGTTAGGGGAGAGCAAAAGAAACCAAAGGCCAAGAAAGGCAGAATCTGGAGTGTGAGTCAGTGCAGTGTTGAGAAGGCAGAGCTGCTGGTGGCCCCAAGAGGAATGGTGCTCCAAGGGTGTGTTACTCCCCCGTAACAGTCTAGAGTAGAGGGTCCTGCTGGACTAATGGGTAAGTGGCAGGATAATGGAGATCCAGTTCTGGGTGTCCTTGTGGACACTGAAGTATGGTGGTGGGGTTGAGACCCAGGAGAGGAGCCACAGCTGTTGGATGGGTGAACTGAGGAGACAGAGGAAGAAAGATGCTTTGTGCTGGCAGGAAATGCAAGAAGTGGTAACCCGATTTCATTCTTGGATTTTAATGGTTGGAAGAACTTATTTATTGCTGGTTTAAATCTCCACAACTGCACTGATGGATGGATTATTTATTCATTTATTGATTGTGACAGCAATGTAGTTTGTATCAGAACACTTGATTGGAAAAAGCACCATGCACACTGATTGCACCAACCTTATGTTGTTATGTGTCATCATTGTCCAGTCCATCTTGGTTTCATGACTATTGATGACTCAGAAGTGATGCCTGCTGGGGCAACCCGGCATCACAGTGACAGAAGTTCAGTTTAACTTACAGACAGCAGTGTCCAGTTCATGGTCTGATCAGATTCTACTATGATGGGATGAATACAGAAGATCAATGCTAGTGGGGAAAAAGATTCTGATACTCAGGACAAAGTTTTAGAAAAAGTCACTGACCAGAAGTTCATTCTTCCTCTTTGACCTTTAAGACAAATGTCCTTACTGCTTTTTATAAAAAAAATCCATCACATCCACTTCCATGTTAATAGCTCTCTTGGCAAAGATCTTTCCCTCCCAGAATGTACCCTTCTTCAGTTTTATCCATTTGCTTTTGATGTCACTATAATATTTTTCAAACAAACATTTCAGAGATGTCTACACCTGATGCAGTTTCCTTATCCTTCTTCTGCCTAGAACTGGTAGAAAATAATTTTTACGTAATTTGCAACAATAAATGAAATCAAGCACAATGTTCTCCTACAACACCTTCACTGACTTTGAAAAATGATGTGATACAATAACTAGACGAAACAGTGAGTTGGGTCTGCTTATTCAGTTTAAATCTTTGTATATTTATTGTGCTCATTTTGATTTAAAAGCCCGGGGTGCTGCATAATACACATAAAATATCAATTAAAATACAATTTCATCCATTCATTAATTTTCTGAATGTACAATGTAGGAACACAGTGGGCTAGACTATATCCCAACAGTAAAGTTTACAAGAAAACAACCTTAGATATAAAGCCAGGCCATCATAAACACATTCACTCTGACTTGGCAATATGACGTGATAATGAAGATAATAGTATGCAGTGAAAAGGTGACCGGAGTCCATGGAGTAAGTCCATGCAAAAACATTTACTGTAGATATGATAGCAAATCTAGGACTGAATCATGTTCTGCTGGCACTATGAAGCAAAAATCCTATCTGCAAAATCAATTTCTTACATTTTATACAAAAATAATCTCTGCTTTTATGGCACATATGCATCATCTTACATTTACTGAAATTTCCTCTACTGCACTTGAACACTTTTGTTGAATGGCCAGGCATTCAAGTCGCTTCAAGTCACCTTCCAAAGCCTGAGTTCAGCTATGCTGTTTCCAGCCATCTCTTGTTCATGTTAAATAAAAATATTCAATTTGTGCCCATTTTGTTGTGAGGGTTATACAATCAAAGGTAGATTATTTATTCATCCATCCTTATTATATATCCATATTTATTATATGGTTATTGGGGCCCAAGGCCTAAGTTAGAACTGGCTTTGGACAGGACACCAGTCACTCCTGGACAAAAGAGGAGATGTTTGTTTTAAGTGTGGCTGCAGCATGCAGATAGGCCATCAGTTTAACATTTTGCAATCTACCGCATTTGCACTTGTTCATTATTGATGAAAGTGTTGATAATATTGGTCTATTTTGGTATCTTTACACGATAGTTTTTATTGAGTCATTGCACAAATACGTATGGGCAGCACAATGGCGCAGTGGTAGCGCTGCTGCCTGGCAGTAAGGAGACCAGTAAGGAGACCTGGGTTTGTGTCCCGGTCCTCCCTCTGTGGAGTTTGCATGTTCTCCCGTGTCTACACCTCCGGTTCTCTGGTTTCCTCCCACAGACCAAAGTCAGGCAGGTTAGGTGCATTGGCAATCCTAAATTGTCCCTAGTGTGTGCTTGGTGTGTAGGTGTGTGTATCCTGCTGTGGGCTGGTGCCATGCCCGGGATTTGTTCCTGCCTTGTGCCCTGTGCTGGCTGGGATTGGCTCCAGCAGACCCTCGTGACCCTGTATTCGGATTCAGCGGGTTAGAAAATTGATGGATGGATGGACCCTATGTTAGTATATAGCGGGTTGGAGAATGACTGACTGACAAACAAGTATTTTCCTAGTCTGTATTTTTTTTATAATACTTTATTAATTTTATTACAATCCATACAGAGCAATCAAGTTTTTACAAAAAGAAAAATTAAGTTAAAAACAGATTGATCCCCACCCCTGAGAGAGAGAGAGCAAGCCAAACGGCGTGAAATTTAAGGCTTGTAAACATACCTAAATTAATAAATTATCTGTGCTTTATGAGCTTATTTTAGAATATTACTAATGAGATCCTGCCATGTTTTGAAAAAGTCTGTACGGATCCTCTAACTGAGTATTTGATTTTTCCAATTTCAAATAATATAACACATCGGTTTCCACTGACTTAAAAGAGGAGAGTTTGGGTTTTTCCATTTTATTAGAATAAGTCTGCGTGCCAAAAGAGTAGTGAATGCAATCACAATTTGTTTGTCTTTCTCCACTTTAAACCCTCTGGAAGAACCCCAAACACAGCTGTTAATGGGTTAGGAGGGATTGTGAGTCCAAGGCTGTCTGAGAGGTACTTAAAATTTTTGTCCAGAATAATGTTAATTTGGTGCAGGCCCAGAACATGTGACCCAGTGAGGCTGGGGCTTGGTTGCAGCGTCGCAGGTTGGGTCATGTCCTGGAAACATTTTGAGAGTTTTAGTCGAGACAGATGTGCTCGATAAATAATTTTGAGTTGTATAATACTGTAGTATGTTTTATGATATGAAGCTCGAGTGAATTCTCTGCATTGCTACTTTCCACTCATTTTCTGATATATTGATTGAGAGATCTTTTCCCCAGTGTCCTCTTGGATCTTTGAAAGGGAGGGATTGTAAAATGATTTTATATATTGTAGAGATGGTATCTAAGTCCTTGAGGTTGAGCAATATTTTTCCAGCATGGATGAAGGTGCAAGATGAGGAAAATCTGGAAAGTTCTGTTTAACTAAGTTCCTGACTTGAAGATAGTGAAAGAAATGTGTAGCTGGAATGTTAAATTTGGAATGTAATCTACAGGTATACTCATTAAAGGCAAAGCCCTCACTCACTGACTGATTCACTCACTCACTGACTCATCACTAATTCTCCAAGTTCCCATGTGTGTAGAAGGCTGATATTTGGCAGGCTCATTCCTTACAGCTTCCTTACAAAAGTTGGGCAGGTTTCATTTCAAATTCTCCGCGTAATGGTCATAACTGGAAGCTATTTTTCTCCATATACTGTAATGGAGTTGAGCTCGATGGCCGTGGGGGGCGGAGTTTCGTGTGACATCATCACGCCTTCCACGTAATCACGTGAACTGACTGTCAACGCAGCACGTAGAAAACAAGGAAGAGCTCCAAAAAGTGCTGAAGAAAACATGCATTATATAATTGAGAAGGCAGAGAAACAATAAGAAGCGAGCGACAAACATATACAACCATATTCATCAGCGCAGCTACTTCGGAAACAAAGCACGGTGTAAACCTAAAGTTTAAATTACGATCATAGACAGGCTGCCACTGGCGTTTGTCATGCCCACGGTAATGCGGGTGTTTCCGATGGGAGTGTTAGCTCCGTGGAAATATGTTCTTTTATATTGCGCCGCTTTAATAACTCTTTAGTGAAATAAGTATAAATTATAACGCGATATCCCTCTTTTCAATGATAGGCGCGACAAAGTCACAGAAAAGACAGAATATACTTAGCTTGTTTAATGCGGCTTACGTTGCTATAAAACAGGGAAGACCAGTCACATTTCATCTTTAACCGCTGGGATTCGGTCGAGTAGAAATGGCTTTTTCTGTCACAACGGAGGTGGCGTTGGAGTCTATGGCTTACACTCCCGCAGGTCTTCAAAGCTTGGCAAGGTTCCAGCGTTCTTTTATATTGTGTCCACATGACTAAAACCCCCAGTACAATGCCAAACAAGGTAGACAAACTGAGCTAAGCATCAGACAGTCAGATCATATAACACTTAGGCCTTTTAGGGCTGACCACAGCTGTTCCTGTCTGTCTTTATGCTTTGCCTAGCCCAGCACTTCTGAAAGTTGACACCCGGGCTAAAAGCTGGCTCAGCTCTTCATGGCATGTTACACAGAAAAAGAATGAAAAATACATTTAAAGAGATCTAAAACAGATACAGTGACACAATTCTTAATATTATAACAACCTTAGTATAACAGTGGGATACAAGTTTAATGAGAGGACGAGGATATAAACGACAGTTTTGATCACTTTGTAACTGAGTTAAAATTGCAGGTGAAGGGCTGTGCTTATGCAAATTCTGAGAGACTGTCTTTGTGGGGATTGACAGTTAAGGCAGGTGGGGAGTCACATCATCATCTCCCCACCCATTCACCTCATTTCGCTCTGAGCTGAGCTCTGCAACTAACGCAGTCTGCGTAAGCAACTTTGTGACGCTTACCACCAAATACTCACAGCAAAATCCACAAGTTAATACACACGCTGTCTCTACAGTTTCTCCACACTGAATCCTCCAGGCACTACTTACAAAAGGTTACATTGACAATCGTTACATTATTTTTAAAATGTTTCCTTTTCTTAGCACAAGCACAGCTGAGAAGCTTTGATGCATGTGCTCCATAACGCGCTAAAAATAACGATTTAATCACACTTTGCATTCCAAGCAAAGGGGACTTCTGTCAATGCATGATTTCCTGGTACACGATTACATTGATGCACACATCAGAGCTACAAAACTGTAACAGTCGGAAGAAAGCACGTTGCTAGGACTGATTTAAGGAAAATTTCGTTTCAAAAGACTACCCTACGGAAGCCTTGATAAAAGAGTGGTTTTGTGCAAACTGTGCAAAAAGGAGTTTACATACCACCCAAGCACTTCAACCTTACGGTGCCATCTAAATGCAAAACATGTTACAGCGAACACAGGAACCGTGTATGCTGTTAGCACTAGCAGTAGCAGTTCGCATTACCAACAACAGGTGTCGGCAGCCAAAACCTGATGAAATGACTGGCTTCAGGACCAAAATTAGTAAGTCAAGATCGGTCAAACACATACATGCATATTCATGAGTGCGGCTACTGAAAACAAAGCACGTGTAAACCTAAAGTTTAAATTTTGATCATAGGCTGCTGCTGGCGTTTGTCATGCCCAAGGCTAATGCGGGATACAAGTTTAATGAAAGGACGCAGGATATAAACAAGAGTTTTGATCACTTTGTAACTAAGTTAACATTGATGGTGAAGGGCTGTGCTTATGCAAATTCCGAGACTGTCTTTGTGGGGGATTGACAGTTAAGGCGGGTGGGGAGTCACATCATCATCTCCCTCCCATTCACCTCATTTCGCTCTAACCTGAGCTCAAGAACTAACGCAGTCTTGCGTAAGCAACTTTGTCACGCTGCCACCAAATACTCACAGAAAAATCCACAAGTTAATACACTCGCTGTCTCTAGAGTTTCTCCACACTCTGAATCCTCCCGCTCTACTTACAAAAGGTTACTTTGACAATCATCTTGCGTTATTTTTAAAATGTTTCCTTTTCTTAGCACAAGCACAGCTGAGAAGCTTCGATGCATGTGTTCCATAACATGTTAAAAATAACCCATTTAATCACACTTTGCATTCCAAGCAAAGGGGAACTTCTGTCAATGCATGATTTCCTGGTACATCGATTACATTGATGCATACATCAGAGCTACAAAAATGTAACAGTCGGAAGAAAGCGCTGCTACGACTGATTGGAGGAAAATTTAATTTCAAAAGACTACCCAACGGAAGCCTTGATAAAAGCGTGAGTTTGTGCACATATATATGTATGTATATATATGTGGATGTATATGTATATATACTGTATATATGTGTGTATATGTATATATATGTTTATATGTGTGTGTAGATATATATGTATGTATATATACGTATATATATATATATATATATATATATATATATATATATATATATGACAGCAACACTCATAACAATGACAATGTCAATCATGTTAGGTTATTATTGAAATGTTTCCTTTTCTTTTCATTACTTCTTTAACACACTACTTCTCCATGAAGCGCGGGTATTTTGCTAGTTATTCATAGGATGCAAAAATGTTGTCTATATACAGATCTCGAAGCAAGTTAATTCCAAATTTTTCCAGATATTAAAACTGCATATGTTTGTGAAGGTTGAAAGAGGTGGTTCTCTTGCAGAGGTGCCACAGATAGAAGCTTCTCCGTCTTAAAATGCTTTCTACATTGGTTCCAGATTCTAAGTGAGTGGAGCACAATTGGGTTATTAGTATATTGCCGATAACGTGTGTTTATTGGAGCACAGAGCAAGGAATACAAAGAAGTACTGCAGGATTTTACTTCTATTGTGGTCCAAGCCTGTGTATGTTCTTCTATTTGTGTCCAGGTTCTTATCGCCTGTATATTTGCTGCCCAGTAATAAAACTGGAAGTTAGGTAGAGCCATGCCGCCTTCTGCCTTTTGTCTTTGTAGGGTCGCTCTTTTGATGCGTGGATGTTTTGAATTCCAAATAAATGAGGTTATTGTTGAATCTAATTGCTTAAAGAATGATTTATTAATGTATATTGGATGTTTTGAAATAAAAAGGAGCTTAGGAAGAATATTCATCTTAACAGTGTTAATTCTTCCAGCTAGTGTGAGATGAAGGGTTGACCATCTATGCAAGTCTTGTTTAATTTTTTCCATGCAGAGGCGAAATTTTGTTGATAAAGAGCTTTATGTTTACTTGTGATGTTTACCCTAGGTATTTAAACTGTTCTGCAATGATAAAAGGTAGGGTGTCTAATCTAATATTATATGCTTGAGAATTCACTGGAAAGAGTACACTTTTATTCAGATTAATTCTGAGACCAGAGATCTTTTGAAATTCTGTGAGTGCTGCTAAGACTGCAGGCACAGAATTTTCTGGGTCGATATATACAGTACCATATCATCTGCATATAATGAGATTTTCTGTTCCAGTCCTTCTCTGCTAATCCCCTTTATCTGATCAGTATTTCGACAATGTATTGCCAGTGGTTCAATGGCAATGCAAACAGCAGCGGTGACAAGGGCATCCTTGTCTAGTGCCACGTTCTAGTTTAAAGTAGTCTGAGCAAATGTTGTTGATGCAAACTGAAGCTTCTGGGTTAGTATACAGTAATTTAATCCATGCACAAATGTTCGGGCCAAACCCAAACTTCTCCAATGTAGTAAAAGGTATTTCCATTCAATCATGTCAATGCTTTTTCTGCATCCAATGATAATAATATTTCTGGGGTGTTTGATTTAGTTGGTGAGTATATTACATTAAACAGGCGTCAAGATTTGAAGATAAGTGTGGCCCCTAATAAATCCAGTTTGGTCTTGTGATATTACCGAGGGAGCACTTTCTCCATCCTTCTAGCTATGATTTTAGAGAGTATTTTAACGTTATTCAGAAGTGAAATTGGTCTGTATGATGCACATTGTAATAAGTCCTTATTTTGTTTTGGAAAACAGTGATTAGTGCTTGGCGAAAGGTTTGTGGAAGAGATTGGTTATCTCTGGCTTCTGTAAATGTTGCTAATAGGAAGGGAGCTAGCTGAGCGGAGAATTTCTTGTAAAATTCTGCAGGGTAGCCATCAGGGCCTGCTGCTTTCCCCTTGGAGTGACTTTATAGCATCTAGTAATTCTGATAACGCCAGAGGTTTATCAAGTTCCTCCACACTAAAAGTGTCTATTTGTGGTATCTGTAATGTATCCAGAAATGCATTAGATTGTGTATTGTCTTCTTTAAACTCAGTAGTATATAGGGATTTATAGTAGTCTCTGAAAGTGTGCATTATATTTTTGTGTTCGATGATTTTATCTCCATTTGTTGGTGATTACGAGATTGCGTTGCACTTCTTGCTTGTGAATTTGTTGAGCTAAAAGCTTATTAGCTTTCTCTCCATGTTCATAGTAATGATGTCTGGATTTGTAAATTAGTTGTTCAGTTTCTTTAGTTGTCAAGAGGTTTAATTCTGAATGTAGAGCCTGCCTTCCTATGTAGAGTCTCGCTTGGTAGTCTGGCATGTTCTTCATCTATTTTAGTAATTTCGCTTTTTATCTCTGCTACTTTCTTGGCTTCGGATTTATTTCTGTGGGAAAGATATGAGATAATCTGTCCTCTTAAGAAGGCCTTAAGAGTTTCCCAGAGTATTCCTGCAGAGATCTCGGGGATGTATTTGTCTCTAGAAAGAATTTGATTTGTTTGGATATAAATTCGTACAATTCTCGTCAGCTAATAGAAGCGGGTTGAGGCCATCTGCGGGTGAGTGTATGGGGCTTAGTAATTTTAGCTCCAAGATCATAGGTGCATGGTCAGAAATAACAATAGCATCGTATTTGCAAGATTTAATCTTAGGCAAGAAGTTATTGTCTATAAAGAAGTAATCAATCCTTGAGTAGCAATGATGTACTGGTGAGTAGAAAGAATATGTTCTTGAATTTGGGTTTAAAACCTCCAGGGTCTGATAAGTTGTGATCAGTTATAAACTTTGTAATTATACTTTGCGGTGTTAGATGCTTCCCCTGTGGAGAAGTCCTATCTAAAAGTGGATTTAGAACACAATTAAAGTCCCCAGCCATTATAACTTTATGAGTGTTCAGATTGGGAATGGATGCAAATAAATTTTGTATAAATTCCTTATCATCAACATTAGGTGCATAAACATTTATCAAAATCATTTTACAGTTAGATAAGTCTCCCATGACCATTACATATCTCCCTTCAGGATCCAATACTACATCTGATGCTACAAATGGTACTGTTCTATGTATGAGAATTCCCACACCTCTAGTTTTCTTTGTAAAACTAGAATGAAACATTTGGCCAGTCCAGTCTTTTGCAGCCGGAACTGATCCTTGCTTAGTAAGTGGGTTTCCTGTAAAAATACTATTTTAGCATTTAGACCTGTTAGGTGAGAGAGTACTTTCTTTCTCTTTAATTCGTGATTCAGGCCTTTAACATTCCAGCTTACAAGTTAACTGTCCCATCATGGAGACACTGATTCTGAGTTTTTGATGTCATTTTATAGTCTTAACTGGAAGTGAGACAGCTTGGTCTTAATTTCCTATTTCCCCTAGAGTTGTTGCCATGCAGCTTATTATTACGTTGGTAGTTATAATTATAAAGATTAAGAGGATAGATTAGGTATAGATCAAGCCTGCTCTCTCTCTCCCCCTTAACCCCCACCCTCCCTTTTTGCCTCCCCAAGTGAGGCTAAAACCCACTTCACGCAGTCCCAGTCCTCTGACATACCCAGAGACAGAGCACGTCCAAAGCAAAACAAGCCCCATGCAGCGCGCTTTAGGGTTAAAAGATAGAGATATCTATTACCAATATAGTCTTAAAAAAAAAATTTTGCACTTAAAATATATATATAGTCTTCAGCAATTTTAGTGCATTAAGATGATACACCCAGATAATAAACCCGGGATGGTGTTAAAATGTGTCCAGAATAAGCATAACAAGTCTTAATGCAGTAATAGCAATAACAATAACAATAAACCAAGGGTATGATATTGAACAGTCTCGTTTAGGGTAAGATGAAATAATTAGAAAAAAAAAGAAAAAAAAAAGAAAAGTAATTAAGCACAATAAAACATAAACAGATAGCGCCTAGTAATACTAAGTAATAATGAGAATATATGCTGATAAAACCCGTATTTTAAAACAATAGATCAGACAGTAGATTATTAATCCTTGCTATATCATTAAGCCATGACTCACTATTATGTATCAGAATAGTCCCGGATCAGCTTTCTTAATTCCTTTTCTGCTTCTTCCTTGCTAGCGAAGACATAGAATTGACCCTGCCATTCCACTTTCAGTTTTGCCGGATACAAGAGGCTGTATTTGACGCTGGCTTGCTGTAACCGCTGTTTAATGTTGTAGAAGGCTGCGCGTTTAGTAGCTGTTGCTGGAGAGAAGTCAGGGAAGATACGAATGTGGTTATTTTCATATATAATATCTTCCTTGTTTCTGAGGAGTGCCATCACCTCTAGCTTAAATGATAATCTTCAAAGCGAACTATAAAAGATCTGGGTCTAACGGTGTTTGATCCAGACGCTGTAAGCGCTGCTATCTCAGATTCTGCTTTAAAGTCTCCCCGATTATTTTAGAAAAAAGTTCAGCTGCGAATTTCACAGGGTTTGAACTTTCTCGATTCTCAGGCAGACCTTCAATTCTGACATTATACCTTCTACTTCCATCTTCCAAAGCAGCCAGTCTGTCCCCGAGCTGATATTTACTGCTTTTTCCTCGGCACGGGCAGCTAAAGCTTCGACTATTTCAATCCGAGTCATGAATGTCTCCTTGAGATCCTCCAATTGATCAGTAAGCGTGCTCAGTTTAACTGAGTTTTCCTGAATGTGCTCCTCAATTTTACCCAGCACTTGTCGCAGCTCAAATTGCAATTCCTGTCGCAGCCATTCATTTGCCTGTTTCAACTCCTGTCTCACCTCCAGTCTCAGTTTTTCATTTGCCTTTACCCTTGCGTTTTCATTAGCCTTCTCGCTTTTCTTTATATATTGCATGAGCTCAGCGAACATCACCTGCAGTCTAGACATTTTAATTGTGCTTTCTTGTACCGTATATGAAGCAGCAGGCTCAACTGTAACCGTGTCCCGCTGCTCCGGCTCGCGGAGTAATTGAAGCAGTGGACTGCAAGGCCTTTTCCAGATTCAGGTGATCTTCTCCGATTGGCAAGGTATCGAGATCTGCACTCACGATCGTACCTCTGCTCCCTTTTCACTCTTAGCCGGCGACGATGCAGCGGACTGTGGTCCCGAGGAGTCTGTTCTTTCGCCAAGGCCATATCTTAAACTGGGGCTTGCTCTTAGCTTGGATGTAGCTTTAGTTTTCGATTCTTTCGGATCCGCTTTTTGTTGGCCATATTTATGTATGCAAACATATACTGTAGCAGTCCCTCTTGGGTTGAATAAATACAGGATATTTCAGGATAATAAGCAAATAATATGAAAATAACATCGCTGCTAACGGAGCTCCACTTCAGACTTCCATCTCGCATCGGATGAGACCAACCTAGTCTGTATTCTGCCATTGAAAGTGAGTAAAGCTGCCATCCTGCGCTGCTAGACCTGCAGTGATATCCATTGTGTTCATGTTAGGCTTTTTTTATTATATTGAGGCATCTCTATAAATCTATAAATAACCTATACAATTTAAATAATCTATACTAATAAAAGGCAAAGCCCTCACTGACTGACTGACTGACTCACTCACTCACTCACTGACTCATCACTAATTCTCTAAGTTCCGTGTTGGTAGAAGGCTGAAATTTGGCAGGCTCATTCCTTACAGCTTACTTAAAAAAGTTGGGCAAGTTTCATTTCGAAATTCTACGCGTAATGGTCATAACTGGAAGCTATTTTTCTCCATATAATGTAATAAAGTTGAGCTGGAAGGCCGTGGGGCGGAGTTTCGTGTGACATCATCACGCCTCCTACGTAAGTACGTAGAGAACAAGGAAGACCTCCAAACAGCGCTGAACAAAAAACGCCATTTCACAATTGAGAAGGCAGAAAAAGATTATGAAGCAAGTGATGCATACAAGCGTATTCATAAATACAAGATATTCATAAGTACAGCTACTGCGGAAACAAAGCACGTGTGAACCGTAAGTTTATATTAAATTAAGTTCATAGACAGGCTGCGCTGGCGTTTGTAATTTAGTGCCTGCCCATATAAGGCCGTCCATCAGCGGCAATCCAATAGAAACACTGCCGCTAAATATTCACGGGTGAAGGACTGTGCTTATGCAGAGGAAGATGAAATGGTCAGGGTGGTGTTTGGCACAAACTCAGCGAAACTGCGAGAGAAAGTTTTCAAAGGCAGCAAAAAAATATGAAGCGTCTGATACATACAAGCATATTCATAAGTGCAGCTACTGCGGAAACAAAGCACACGGTACAAAAAGTCAATGTCCCGCTAAAGGAAGACAGTGTAAAAAACCCGTGCTTGCAGTGTGTCACGCCTCAAATAAAGAGGAAGACGAGCTGTGTATTGATGCAGTAAGAAACGAATCGATAAATGAAACCTCTTATCTTTACAACGATTGACAAACACGTAATGTAACTTGAACAGAACACATCCTACAAATACCAACCTGATTGAAAGAAATAATGATAATCAAATCCTTGATGACAGCAACACTCAATAACACTCACAAAACAATTACTGTATATTGACAATCATGTTACGTTATTTTTAAAATGTTCCCTTTTCTTTTTCATAACTTCTTTAACACACTACTTCTCCGCTGCGATACGCGGGTATATATATATATATATATATACAGTGGTGTGAAAAACTATTTGCCCCCTTCCTGATTTCTTATTCTTTTGCATGTTTGTCACACAAAATGTTTCTGATCATCAAACACATTTAACCATTAGTCAAATATAACACAAGTAAACACAAAATGTAATTTTTAAATGATGGTTTTATTATTTAGGAGAAAAAATCCAAACCTACATGGCCTTGTGTGAAAAAGTAATTGCCCCCTGAACCTAATAACTGGTTGGGCCACCCTTAGCAGCAATAACTGCAATCAAGCGTTTGCGATAACTTGCAATGAGTCTTTTACAGCGCTCTGGAGGAATTTTGGCCCACTCATCTTTGCAGAATTGTTGTAATTCAGCTTTATTTGAGGGTTTTCTAGCATGAACCGCCTTTTAAGGTCATGCCATAGCATCTCAATTGGATTCAGGTCAGGACTTTGACTAGGCCACTCCAAAGTCTTCATTTTGTTTTTCTTCAGCCATTCAGAGGTGGATTTGCTGGTGTGTTTTGGGTCATTGTCCTGTTGCAGCACCTAAGATCGCTTCAGCTTGAGTTGACGAACAGATGGCGGACATTCTCCTTCAGGATTTTTGGTAGACAGTAGAATTCATGGTTCCATCTATCACAGCAAGCCTTCCAGGTCCTGAAGCAGCAAAACAACCCCAGACCATCACACTACCACCACCATATTTTACTGTTGGCATGATGTTCTTTTTCTGAAATGCTGTGTTCCTTTTACGCCAGATGTAACGGGACATTTGCCTTCCAAAAAGTTCAACTTTTGTCTCATCAGTCCACAAAGTATTTTCCCAAAAGTCTTGGCAATCATTGAGATGTTTCTTAGCAAAATTGAGACGAGCCCTAATGTTCTTTTGCTTAACAGCGGTTTGCGTCTTGAAATCTGCCATGCAGGCCGTTTTGCCCAGTCTCTTTCTTATGGTGGAGTCGTGAACACTGACCTTAATTGAGGCAAGTGAGGCCTGCAGTTCTTTAGACGTTGTCCTGGGGTCTTTGTGACCTCTCGGATGAGTCATCTCTGCGCTCTTGGGGTAATTTTGGTCACCCGCCACTCCTGGGAAGGTTCACCACTGTTCCATGTTTTTGCCATTTGTGGATAATGGCTCTCACTGTGGTTCGCTGGAGTCCCAAAGCTTTAGAAATGGCTTTATAACCTTTACCAGACTGATAGATCTCAATTACTTCTGTTCTCATTTGTTCCTGAATTTCTTTGGATCTTGGCATGATGTCTAGCTTTTGAGGTGCTTTTGGTCTACTTCTCTGTGTCAGGCAGCTCCTATTTAAGTGATTTTTTGATTGAAACAGGTGTGGCAGTAATCAGGCCTGGGGGTGGCTACGGAAATTGAACTCAGGTGTGATACACCACAGTTAGGTTATTTTTAACAAGGGGGCAATTACATTTTCACACAGGGCCATGTAGGTTTGGATTTTTTTTCTCCCTAAATAATAAAAACCATCATTTAAAAACTGCATTTTGTGTTTACTTGTGTTATATTTGACTAATGGTTAAATGTGTTTGATGATCAGAAACATTTTGTGTGACAAACATGCAAAAGAATAAGAAATCAGGAAGGGGCAAATAGTTTTTCACACCACTGTATATATATATGTATATATACTCAGCAAAAAAGAAACGTCCTCTGACTTTCAACTGTTTTTACTTTCAGTAAACTTAATGTGTAAATATTTGTATGAACACTAAAAGAGTCAACACCATAAGACATAAACTAAAATGTTTCACAATGTGTCCCTGAATGAAGGGAGGCTCAAAATCAAAAGTACCAGTCAGTATCTGGTGTGGCCACCAGCTGCTTGAAGTACTGCAGTGCATCTCCTACTCATGGACTGGACCAGATTTGTCAGTTCTTGCTGTGAGATGTTACCCCACTCTTCCACCAAGGCACCTGCAAGTTCCTGGACATACCCGGCAGTTGTTGTGGCTATCCTGTACCTGTCACGCAGGTGTGATATTCGGATGTACCGATCCTGTGCAGGTGTTGTTACACGTGGTCTTCCACTGCGAGGATGATCAGCTGTCCTTCCTGTCTCCCTGTAGCGCTGTCTTAGGCGTCTCACAGTGCAGACATGGCAATTTATTGCCCTAGCCACATCAGCAGTCCTCATGCCTCCCTGCAGCATGCCTAATGCACATTCACGCAGATGAGCAGGGACCCTGGGCATCTTTCTTTGGGTGTTTTTCACAGTCGGTAGACAAGTCTCTTTAGTGTCCTGCGTTTTAGAACTGTGACCTTAAATGCCTACTTTCTGTAAGCTGTTAAGGTCTTAACGACCATTCCACAGGTGCATGTTAATTAATTGATTATGGTTAATTGAACATGCATGGAAAATATTGTTTAAACCCTTTACAATGAAGATCTGTAAAGTTATTTGGATTTTTAAAACATTATTGTTGAAATACACAGTCCTGAAAAAGGAACGTTTCTTTTTGCTGAGTATATATATACCCCGATCTACATACTCTCAAATAGACAAACCACACACTGTGGCGCAATTGTAAAGGCTTCGCCTCCAGTGCATACTGAGTATGTACGCGCGCTTCCCGATTCATTTTAGCCTCGCATCCTCGCCTCCTCCAGACCGCAGAGGGCGCCGCTCTGGTTATGTTGGGGGCTCGGGTGAAGGGCTTGGAAGCCCAGCCCTGGGGACCCGTGGCCACGCCAGGCGGCGACCCAGTGCCTGAATATTCCGGGGCCCAGCACTTCCGCCACACCAGGAAGTGCTGGGGAAGACAACGGGGACACCCGGACGGCTCCGGGTGCACAGCCGGCACTTCCGCCACACTGGGGTGTGGCTATGGAGGAATGCCGGGAAGCAGCTGGAGCCCATCCGATTCCTATTCTTAGGGGCCGCCTCCCTCCAGTCATCGGCAGAAGTCGGGTGGAAGAGGACGGAGCTGGAGGGAGGACTAGAGGCGCCAGGAGAAAGGAAGTGGAACTGTGTGGCCTGGACTTTGGGGAATCGGTGCTGAAGGCACTGGGGTTGAGACTGCACGCAATTCTTGTGAATAGTTGTAAATAAACAGTGTGTTGGGTGCAACAACGATGTCCGTCTGTCTGTGTCCGGCCAGCGTCCACAATGTATATACAGTATATGTGTATATATGTATATATATATGTCTATATTTGTATATGTGTATATATATATGTATATATGTATGTATATGTATATATATATACATATGATGTGTATATATATATATATATATATATATATATATATATATATATATGCCAGCAACACTCATAACAATGACAACGCAATTACATTGACAACCATGTTACGTTATTTTCAAAATGTTTCCTTTTCTTTTCCATTACTTTAACACACTACTTCTCCGCCTGCGAAGCGTGGGTATTTTGCTATATATATATACATATATATATATATATATATATATATATATATATATTGTAATGGACAGCCGGGTCCCATGCCGGTCGGGACGATCCTGCTGTATATGGTCCGGGGAGCAGCCATGGACTTCTCAGTACCTCCCCGGACGCTTGGTGGCAGCCTCCTGGTTTATGATGCCTCAGTTTCCGCAGGGCTTCATGGGAAATGGAGTTCTCCCCAACCCTGTGGGACCCAGGATGGCCGCCAGGGACTGAGACAGATAATTAAGCCCAGCTAGTTTAATCATCAGGCCCACACGGGAGTGCAATTGGGAACAGGTGAACAAGCAACAGGAGCACTCCGGGAGGGCCATAAAGAAGCCAGCAACCACCACTCTGGGCCAGAATCGGGAGGAAGAGGACGAGGTTGCCTGAGAGGAGGAATGGTGGTGCCAGGGAAGGATTGCTGTGTGTAAAGTAAGGTGCTTTGGGACTGCGTTGGGCCTGTGGGACACGGGAAGACGTGCCACGGTGAAGAGAAAATAAAAAGTTCTGTTTAATTTACACGTGCATCACTGTGAATCTGTGCTGGGTCGGGTGCTATATATAGCGCCTTATTCACTATATATATATATAGATATGACAACAACACTCATATCAATGACAAAACAATTACATTAACAATCATGTTACATTATTTTAAAATTTTTCTTTTCTTTTTCATAACTTCTTTAACACACTACTTCTCGGCTCAAGCGGGTATTCTGCTAGTAATCTATAAATCTCTCTAAATCAGGGGTCCTGATCACCTGCTGCTGAAAGAACACAAAAGCAGCACTGCCATGATTTTTCTCACCGATCATTTTCCACTTCTGTATTTGTATTTATGGCAATGTGTATGTGATCCAACATTAATGTTTATAATTTTGACACTCCTGTATTTTGTTTGCCAGCAGTATCACATATCAAACAGGTTGCCACTTGAAAGTTGTGTAAACTGCAGAAGAGTAAAAAATGCGGTTAACTAACATACAAAGTTAAAGGATACTTCCTGAATGGTATGGCATGATGTCAATATTGAAGACATCTTTCACTTTGCTGGAGTTGACACTCTCACTGATGTCCACAGCTCAGGATTCTAAGGTAATACCCATGTTATGTAGAATAGGCCCCAAAAGTAAATGTAAAACAAAACCCAGTAATTTATGCACATCACATTCTAATGTAAATCACAACTCTTTGTAATTGTTGGGCACTGAAGATCAAGGATTTTGGATCTCTGTGATTATATAAACTCCTTGTATGTGAATGATGTGTTTTCAAATACACCGTCTATTGCACTCACCCACACTCGCGTTTTGATGACTGCTGTCTTGGCCAGAAGCTGATATCATCAGGCAGTATGCAGCTTTCCTCAGATGTTTTAACCTTCAACCACCACACCAAATCACTGCCCATCAGCTTCTGGCGTCCAGCATGCCTCGTCTCTCCTTAACCTTAACCAACAAGAAGCCCTTTTCTGCTGCATCCCCCAGCCTTTGGACTGATATTCTTCTTTTTGCCCCTTAGGTCATAATGCTGACAGAATATTCTAAACCGACTAGACAGGGAATCCTCTGCATCCCACTTTCACCATGAACAGCAATGTCTGCCAGCCTTTATCTTTACAGTTATGCACAAATTCTTGATACTTGCTGTGTTTTCTCTCTGCTGGCGTATGGTAGTCTTCCTTCAAAGTTATTGTCAGCTCCACTAAGAAATGCTAGGGGCTGTAAGACCCATAATGTCTACGTCTTTGTCATGGTATTTCCTGTATCTCCAGTTTTAATGCCATTGTGCAACATAGAATTATTTGTACCGCAACTCCCCTCCGACTACACAGTGTGCATTATAGAGCCTCCTTCCTACACTACTTGTGCAACTTCACTGAGGCTGGGAGGCTATCATAGGCTGCCTGCAACAGGAATGATATACAAAAAGGTCCTAACCTTAATAGGTCAGCCTATGAGATCATCCTCGGTGGATGGTCCCACATTGTCCAGGCTCCTTGCAGGTGGTTCTTGCTCACCTTCTCGCTTCCTCCTCTTATCTTGGATCATTGCACTCCTTTATCTTGTATTTGATATACCCCTCTGATGAAAGTGAGTTGATCTCAGTCCCTGTCTTTGAGTGTATATGTTAACAACGATGCCTGTGAGTTTAAAGTGAACAGTCATCCTGAGCTACAGCAGCACCAGCGCCCCAATGCGTCCTGATCTTGTCATACTACTGGCTTCTCAAACTCTTTCACTCCTAGGCGGTGACTAACCTAAATTCTGTTACTTTGATCTCCACACTGATGGACAACAAGGGAAGCTACAGCTGATCTGACCTTTATGTAGACACCAACAGATACGATGGGGACCCAAAAATAATGAGAATTCTTTTTTTAAAAAATCATATATTTCTCTGAACATTTTCAAAATTTAATCACCCTTAAAATACTCTCCCTGAGACACAATACACTTGTCCCACCACGTTTTCCATTGTTCAAAACTGTTCTGAAAATCTTGCAAAATGATAGCCTTCAGTGCTCCTGTCATTTGCTTCTTGACCTCCTCTACATCCTGGAAACACTTTCCTTTATGGTCCCTCTTCATGCTTGGAAATAAGAAAAAATCTCAGGGTGCAACGTCTGGGAAGAAGGTGGGGGAGCAGGTGGAGTTGAGCGGTATGGAAACTGTTGTCATCCAATTTTTCATGAGAAACTGCATGTTCAATACTGTGTGGGTGGGAGCGTTATCGAGATGCAGAAGCCACTCGCCTGATTGCCGCAATTTGGGTAATTTTCTCCACACTGCATCACACAATTTCTGAAGCACTTTAGGGTAAAAACCCTTGCCTGACTCAAAGCTTCTTATTTGGAAGCGTCTAGAAGCATTATGACAGCTTCTGTTGCTGTTCACCCAAAAGGAAACAGAACTTGATGCAAACACTTTATTCTTTCAAGTCTGCCATCACAAAATCGACAAAGAGGCTCAAGAAAAAAAAATTACACTGACCTTACAGACCTTTCCCCAAGGGCCTTAATTGGCCAAATGATGCAGAGGGAAGTCAAATACACACTCCTAGCTGGTAAACGTCGAAACTAACCCCCTTCAGCCTCCAGAAAAAATCTCGTTATTTTTGGGTCCCTCTTTGTATGAAGCTTGGAGGGATTTCAAGGCAGGTATAAAAGGTGTTTGTTGATCTTCTTCTCTATTCCATCTACCACTGTAGTTGGAACATCATACACTGTCAGGAGCCACATAATTCTACTTACTCACATATTTATAGATAGAAATCTGTATTGATAAAGTCATAGACTGACAAGTCTGGCCTTTCAGTAAAGTTCAGTTTTCCTCAAAAATCCTCTGCTTGCTTCTCAGTTTGTCATCCAAGAAGGTCCATCCATCCATCCATTTTCCAACCCGCTGAATCGAATACAGGGTCACGGGTCTGCTGGAGCCAATCCCAGCCAACACAGGGCACAAGGCAGGAACCAATCCTGGGCAGGGTGCCAACCCACCGCAGGACACACACAAACACACCCACACACCAAGCACACACTAGGGCCAATTTAGAATCGCCAATCCACCTAACCTGCATGTCTTTGGATTGTGGGAGGAAACCGAGTGCCGGAGGAAACCACGCAGAGAACATGCAAACTCCACGCAGGGAGGACCGGGAAGCGAACCCGGGTCTCCTAACTGCGAGGCAGCAGCGCTACCACTGCGCCACCGTGCCGCCCCTCCAAGAAGGTCTTATAGGTTATTTCCCTAGCCAGTTGATAGGGTGTCCCTTAATAGCTGGAATATCTTCACCCTGTGGCTGCGGGTTGAACTTGGTGGTAATTACACTCTTTCTGATCACTAGACTTCTTGACTTTGTGGACTTGAATCTCATCCAGGTCCATATAACTATGTGGTCCAATGATGATAGGATTACCTGTACATGAGTGGTGGTAGTTACAGTGATGTAATACACGAAGCCTCTGATGGCCAACAGGTGGCTCCAAAATACCACTGTCCATGAGATTATTTGAAGCTCCTATAGCATGGCCATTGGTGTGCATTCTCACAGATGCCTACAGTTTTGTGATAATTTGCTTGGTCACCATGTGCTTGAGTTGATAGACGTAAAATCTGGGGCACTTTGGGGATCTGGGGATAGAAATGTAACAAGCCATACAAGCTGGTGTTAATAGGACAGTGAATATGTGTGGCTTGCATTTGATATTACAGCTACCTCCCAGTTCATTACATCATACAAACAGATGTATTACTCAAATGATGCATTTACTCATACAGTACCGCCATCTAGTGTTGGTCTACAAACACACTAATAACTCACTGCAGTTCATCAGCATGGCTCTGAATTTAAATTTACAACTTGGAGAATTTTCTGCCATAAGGTTACACCCTCTGAATCATAGATAGATAGATAGATAGATAGATAGATAGATAGATAGATAGATAGATAGATAGATAGATAGATACTTTATTAATCCCAAGGGGAAATTCACATAATCCAGCAGCAGCATACTGATACAAAAAACAATATTAAATTAAAGAGTAACAAAAATGCAGGTATAACAGACAATATCTTTGAATAATGTTAACGTTTATCCCCGCCGGGTGGAACTGAAGAGTCGTATAGTGTGGGGGAGGAACGATCTCCTCAGTCTGTCAGTGGAGCAGGACAGTGACAGCAGTCTGTCGCTGAAGCTGCTCCTCTGTCTGGAGGTGATACTGTTCAGTGGATGCAGTGGATTCTCCATGATTGACAGGAGCCTGCTCAGCGCCCATCGCTCTGTCACAGATGTCAAACTGTCCAGCTCTGTGCCTACAATAGAGCCTGTCTTCCTCACAAGTTTAGCAGGTGTGAGGCGTCCTTCTTCTTTATGCTGCCTCCCCAGCACACTACCACATAGAATAGGGCACAGCATCTTATTGCAGATGTTGAAGGACGCCCACCTTCTAAGAAAGTATAGTCGGCTCTGACCTTTCTTATACAGAGCATCAGTATTGGCAGCCCAGTCCAATTTATCATCAGGCTGCACTCCCAGGTATTTATAGGTCTGTACTCTCTGCACACAATCTCCTCTGATGATCACGGGGTCCATGAGGGGCCTGGGCCTCCTGAAATCCACCACCAGTTCCTTGGTTTTCCTGGTGTTCAGGTGTAAGTGGTTTGAGTCGCACTATTTAACAAAGTCCTTGATTAGCTTCCTATTCTCCTCCTCCTGCCCACTCCTGATGCAGCCCATGATAGCAGTGTCGTCTGCGAACTTTGAATGTGGCAGGACTCTGAGTTGTATTGGAAGTCCGATGTATATAGGCTGAACAAGAACGGAGAAAGTACAGTCCCCTGTGGCTACTGTGTTGCTGACCACAATGTGAGACTTGCAGTTCCCGAGATGCACGTACTGAGGTCTGTCTGTTAGATAGTTCACGATCCATGCTACCAGATATGAATCTACTCCCATCTCTGTCAGCTTGTCCCTAAGGTGCAGAGGTTGGATGGTGTTGAAGGCGCTAGAGAAGTCCAAAACATAGATGCTTGGTACTTTAGGGTTGGCAAATCTAATTCTTGCTCTACCTGCTTTGCATCACCTCTGTATGCAGGGCTGTTCTTAGGCATAGGCAAAGTAGGCAACCGCCTAGGGCCCCCACTGCCAAAGGGCTCGGCCCACCTTTTTTTTTAGCCCTAACCAAATCCAACTTACAGGTCCATATTTCAGAAGTACAAATTTTTGGTGGGAGAATTACCAGTATGGTTACATGAGAACCGAGAGGAAACAGTGACGACAGGCAGCATCGACGGTGACGGTGGGGCCTGGGGTAGTGGGTGGGGCCCCAATGGGAGGGCAGATCATGCTCCTAACCTGCCAGGGCGTCTGCACATCAGATTGAACATAATGGCTTAGCATTAATACCAGTTGAGCATAAAGTCATCGACTGTCTCGATTATTCACACTTAGTGACACTTTATTATTATTTATTATTAATCAAAGACATTGCAAAAATGAAAGTACGCAAGGTATTTTTACATTAAAGGTTTGATTTACATGTTACATTAGCTTTAGTCAGTAGACTCCTTTGACATGTTCCCCTCAAATCTGGTATATATAATATACAGTATAATCATAAAATGATAAGCTTTACCTCACTAATTGTTATGCATTTATACAGATAAAATAATTATTATGCATTCATATGGATAAAATAATTATCATATATTCATACGGATAGAAACAGCAAGGCCCCAACAGGTACCTTTGCCTAGGGCCCCAAAATACTAAGAACGTCCCTGTCTGTATGTTTTTGCATAAACAGTCTTCTCCTTCTTTCTGCTTCTCCTTTTAGGGGTTGCCACAGTGGATCATCTTCTTCCATATCTTTCTGTCTTCTGCATCTTGTTCTGTTACACTCATCAACTGCATGTCCTCTCACCACATCCATAAACCTTTGCTTAGGCCTTCCTATTTTCCTCTTCCTGGCAGCTCTGTCCTTAGCATCCTTCTCCCAATATACTCAGCATCTCTCCTCTGCACATATCCAAACCAACGCAATCTTGCCTCTCTGACTTTGTCTCCCAACATTCCAACTTGAGCTGACCCTCTAATGTCCTCATTTCTAATCCTGTCCATCCTCGTCACACTTAATGCAAATCTTAGCATCTTTAAGTCTGCCACCTCCATTTCTGTCTCCTGCTTTCTGGTCAGTGCCGTCTCCAGCCCATATAACACAGCTGGGTATTATTAGTAAAATAAAATTCAATACACCATTGTTCAAAATCGCACACATTAGCACCATCAAATATAGTTTATTAAAATAAGCCTTTTGTTGGCATGGCTTTGACAAAAATAATTCCAAGCATCCTGTGTGAAGAAAAGTCATTTTCTAATAGCTTCTGTTTTATCTGTGAAAAGCACCTGGAAAACATTTTTTTCATTTAGTGTCTGCTTTCACAGTACATGTTGTCACC
Source organism: Polypterus senegalus (assembly GCF_016835505.1). Taxonomy (NCBI): domain Eukaryota; kingdom Metazoa; phylum Chordata; class Cladistia; order Polypteriformes; family Polypteridae; genus Polypterus; species Polypterus senegalus. The sequence continues at coordinate 68,245,056 of NC_053164.1, read as the reverse complement.
AATGTGCGCCGAGGGTCACCATCCAGGTTCTGTTGAAGTAAGTGGTACCACCCTGGGACGAGAGGGGCACTATCTATTGCTAATAGCCTTGTCTCCTTTCTCCATCACAGACTCGAGAAACCTCCTCTTAAGGGTACTGAAGTGAAGTAAGTCCACATGATATAAAAGGAGATCACTCCCGGTAGGTGGTGTTTCATTACGATATTGACCTTACTTCTGTGCTGAACTAACCCATGAAACACATGGACTGATGTTCCAGAGAAGACAAGAGACTTTTATGAAGACGCTTTGGCACATAATTTCATTTTAATTTTATTTATGCCTAGGTGGCACCCCGAGCACCTGACTTTGTCCCGTGTCCTCATTCTCCCAGCTACAATGTACACAGTAATTACATCAGCATATCTGCAGTGTACATCTGTGTGATTACAGTAATCCCTCCTCAATGTGGGGTTGCGTTCCAGAACCCCAGCGATAGACGGAAATCTGCAAAGTAGAAACCATATGTTTGTGTAGTTATTTTTATATATTTTAAGCCCTTTATAAACTCTCACACACTGTTAACATTATTAGAGCCCTCTAGACATGACATAACACCCTTTAGTCAAAAGTTTAAACTGTCCTCCATGATAAGACAGAGATGACAGTTCTTTCTCACAATTAAAAGAATGCAAATAGATCTTCTTCTCTTCAGGAGCAGAGAATTTCAGAGGGAGAGAGAGAGAGAGCGCTCGCAAAGAAAAGCAAACAATCAAAAAATCAATACGTGTGCTTTTAAGTTTGCCGGCATTTTTTAGAGGAGCGTCAGTATCTTCTAAGCAAACAGCCTCTGTGCAAACAGCCTCTCTGCTCACATCTCCTCTGTCAGGCGCAGAGAACGTCAGAGAGAGAGAGTGAGATTAAAGCAACAATCAAAAAATCAATACGTGTGCTTTTGTGCTTTTAAATATGCCGAGCACCGCAATAAAGCTGCATTTTTTTAGAGGAGCGTCAGTATCTTTTAAGCAAACAGCCCCTCCGTCAGGCGCAGAGAATGTCAGAGAGGGTGAGAGAGAGGCAGAGACAAGCAAACAATCAAGCTCCGAAGGATGCATATCTTATAGCATTGAGGAGTTTTAGTTAATATGTAATACATGCTCTGATTGGGTAGCTTCTAAGCCATCCGCCAATAGCGTCCCTTGTATGAAATCAACAGGGCAAACAAACTGAGGAAGCGTGTAGCATAAATTAAAAGACCCACTGTCTGCAGAAATCCGCCAACCAGCGAAAAATCTGTGATGTATATTTAGATGTGCTTACATTTAAAATCTGCGATAGAGTGAAACCCGAAAGTCAAGCGATATAGCGAGGATTACTGTACTGTGAAAATACTGTATAACTTAAGTAAGGAGTTAGGTGGCGACTCATTTCTTATTCCTGTTCTGTACTTGATTGTCTACTAACCTGTACAGTACAAGTATTTGATGTACACACTAACTATACATTAATAATGACAAAATACACATAATATTAGTAATAACTGAGTAACTACAGAGTAAGTGCACATGAGACACTTACTGTCAAGGGTTAAATTTATAAAGAAGTAACGATGGGAAGCAAACACAGGTAAGGTGTCTAGAAAGACATAAAGCAGAAGAATGAACTAAAGCTAAATAAAACATTAGAGCTTGGCTTGAGAAAACGTTTGTTTTGTTTAACACTGCATTGAATGTTCACAAAGAAGATCTTTAGATATTCTTGATATGCAGTCTTAAGGAATCTCCCTCCCTCTGTGTGTCTGTCACCATTAGAAATGAATAACGTCAAGTCATGATTAAAGTTTATTTGTGTCCCTGCCCATATCGAACTGGCTCGGTGAGGAACTAAAGCACTTGAAGCACAAGCTGGGTGTGGAAGCGGACCATCATATGTGATATTCGCCACTGTTTGTTGCTTTATATCTTCAGAACTTTAGAAGTTTTTTGCTATAATTTTCAGATATGTTTTGGCTTAAAGTACTTGGAATAATCTGTGGGTTACAAATATCTTTTGCTGGTAAGTTTTAAATTCACTAAGACTTATTTTCACTTGAAATTACTTGCAAGTTTTTATTTTTCATTATTTATTACAGTGTCAAGATGTTAACTGGCATCTTATTTTTGTTAAATATCCTCAATGCAAGAAAAAGTTTAGGAACAATTTGAAAATTTTCAAATTCCTGCATTGTTTGCTGCTAAAATGTGATTTAGTATTCATCTACAGTAAGTAATAATAATAGTTAAAGAAAGCCTATTCAGGCAAAGTGACTTAACTTTATTAAACATACTGTTTAAAGTACAGGGTGGGCCATTTATATGGATACACCTTAATAAAATGGGAATGGTTGGTGATATTAACTTCCTGTTTGTGGCACATTAGTATATGTGAGGGGGAAAACTTTTAAGATGGGTGGTGACCATGGTGGCCATTTTGAAGTCGGCCATTTTGGATCCAACTTTTGTTTTTTCAATAGGAAGAGGGTCATGTGACACATCAGAATTATTGGGAATTTCACAAGAAACATAGTGGTGTGCTTGGTTTTAACGTACCTTTATTCTTTCATGAGTTATTTACAAGTTTCTGACCACTTATAAAATGTGTTCAATGTGCTGCCCATTGTGTTGGATTGTCAATGCAACCCTCTTCTCCCACTCATCACACACTGATAGCAACACTGCAGGAGAAATGCTAGCACTGGCTTCCAGTATCCGTAGTTTCAGGTGCTGCACATCTCGTATCTTCATAGCATAGACAATTGCCTTCAGATGACCCCAAAGATAAAAGTCTAAGGGGGTCAGATCAGGAGGCCTTGGGGGCCATTCAACTGGTCCACGACGACCAATCCACTTTCCAGGAAACTGTTCATCTAGGAATGCTCGGACCTGACACCCATAATGTGGTGGTGCACCATCTTGCTGGAAAAACTCAGGGAACGTGCCAGCTTCAGTGCATAAAGAGGGAAACACATGTAGCAATTTCGCATATCCAGTGGCCTTGAGGTTTCTATTGATGAAGAATGGCCCCATTATCTTTGTACCCCATATACCACACCATACCATCAATTTTTGTTCCAACAGTCTTGGAGGGATCTATCCAATGTGTGTTAGTGTCAGACCAATAGCGGTGGTTTTGTTTGTTAACTTCACCATTCACATAAAAGTTTGCCTCATCACTGAACAAAATCTTCTGTAAACTGAGGGTCCTGTTCTAATTTTTGTTTTGCGCATTCTGCAAATTCAGTGCGCCGATCTGGGTCATCCTCGTTGAGATGCTGCAGTAGCTGGAGTTTGTAAGGGTGCCATTTGTGAGTAGCTAATATCCGCCGAAGGGATGTTTGACTAATGCCACTCTCCAGTGACATGCGGCGAGTGCTACGCTGTGGGCTCTTGCTGAATGAAGCTAGGACAGCCACTGATGTTTCTTCATTAGTGACAGTTTTCATGCGCACACATTTTGGCAAATCCAACACTGAACCAGTTTCACGAAACTTAGCAAGCAGCTTGCTAACTGTAGCATGGGAGATGGGTGGTCTCGTAGGGTGTCTTGCATTGAAATCTGCTGCAATGACCCGGTTACTGCGCTCACCAGACATCAACACAATTTCTATCTATTAACCTCTGCGACATGTCAATGGCTGTACACAAAGAGAAACTTGTAAATAACTCATGAAAGAATAAAGTTATGTTAAAACCAAGCACACCATTGTTTTTCTTGTAAAATTCCCAATAACTTTGATATGTCACATGACCCTCTTCCTATTGAAAAAACAAAAGTTGGATCCAAAATGGCCGACTTCAAAATGGCCACCATGGTCACCACCCATCTTGAAAAGTTTTCCCCCTCACATATACTAATGTGCCACAAACAGGAAGTTAATATCACCAACCATTCCAATTTTATTAAGATGTATCTATATAAATGGCCCACCCTGGTACTCCTTTCTTTTCACTCAATATACTTGTTTAGAACTGTGTTTTCTGTTCTTAGTCCTATTAAAACAAAACAATAAATCTTTGCAAATACAAAAAACTTTGAGACTGTCTTTAATTTAATTTAAAAAAGCCAAATATTGAAAACCTATTGAGTAAAGTGCAAGCACAAGGCTCCTATTGAATATTTTGTGATTCTCATCATTGAATTGTATGATTATACAGTATTTAACCAAAAGCATATAATTAATATGTATGTAACCAATAAATTGTATGTATAATTTATTTTTTCATTGGTATTGCCTCACAGTTTCTTTGTCATCTGGCAACTAATTGAAAACCTTTGTTACTGAATATAGGCTGTGAATGCTAGAGGGCGTCTTTGACATCCAAACCCCAAACAGGATCACAAAAAATAGTCTTGGGTTAAAATTAAAGGGGATTTATTACAAAAATGTCTACCTCTTTCTCTCTTCTTCTCTCCTCTCTCTACTGCACTGCTCTCCTCCAGTCAAGTTTTTATTGAGGACCCAGAAGTACTTTCAGTGCCAGGGCTTTTGCTTGTTTGGAAGTTCACAATAGCAGGGAGTGTAACTCCCCGCAGCACCCTCTTTACACACCCACGGACTACAATTCCCAACATACCCTACTGGTTTCTGACCAGGCACTGATATCCAGGGCTGCTTCTATCTAGTGTCCTTGGGGAATAAACAGAACCCAATGACAGTCCTTTCCTGTCCTTCCCCTTTATCCCAGTCAGGGAACTTACTCCAAATATATCCAGCCTGGACACCAGTCCATCTGCCTGGGCTTCCCATCCACGTAAGGACTCTCTCCCTCCTTGTTCTGAGATGTCCATCCATCCTCCTGGGGAGTCTTGATTGGGTTCAGCACCTCAGTTTCCATTCTTAACCTTACATATTTAAACACTTTTGCACTATTGGGTTTTTGGAATAATTGCACCTAAATGGCTATTACTCTTTCATTGTAATAAAGGAGCTGCAAATGGCTTAAAGAATGGCAAGTATACCACTTCAGATATTTTTAAAGAAAGTTTTCATATGGTTAAAAACATTTGTTCACACCAGTATCAACTAAAAAAGTATTACAGTTGTAGTTAAATATATTTTGTTATTTTATAGTAAAGCTAGGGGGCATTGCCCCCTGTTCACTTCGCTCGCCAACCCCCCTGCCTGCGCTACGTGTCAGCAACTTTGCGTCTCTGCTGGTTACGTATGTGGATTACACTTTGACCAAACAACAAATCTTTTAATTCTCATGGATAGGCCTCTTTATTGATCTTTACTATCAATTTTTTGAGACTTTTGAATTTTAGTACTTTCATAATCTCTAACCTGCTCTGCATTTATCTTTCATGTTGCGCTAGAGGTACTGGTTGCATTATATGTTTTCGGTCTTTTTGCTTTAAAATTCACACTCAAGAACTTTTTAAACGTACACTTTACTATAACACTCCAGTAAAAATAGTCAATATCGCATTGAATTTTGATGCCGTGTTTGGAATTACATCGTGACAACACAACATATAACTGCCCATGAGTGAATATCATTTTCTCTCTACATGAACTGTGTCTGACAAAAGAATTCACATGAATGAGAAATGATTGAACCGTGCGCGTGGTTGTAAATGTTTTAGATGTGGGCAGGACTTTTCCAAATCTCTTTGCATACAGTCTTGTCTTGCGGGTCTTAAAATTATGTCTGAGAAAGTCACATCTCATCCCAGGATAAAAAGTATTGCTTCGTCCCAGGATTTTTTTATTATAATAGAGAGAAATGTACTTACTGAATAAAAACCACAGTGAAGCAGTAAGTAATTTGTAACTATGTATTTATAATTTTGTACTCATCCCAACTTTTACTTTCAAATTATTTTTCATACCAGTCCTTGAAACAATTTTGTTTACCATTAGACACAGAGGAACCTTACATTTTGTACACTAGATTGGGTTTTTTGTGCTGCAGTTCACACATCTTCTGTTTTTTGTTACAGTTGCCCTACAGAAGTTTAATGTGTTATTTATTTCTTGTTTGTTGTTGTTGCCTTTTTCTTGCATTTCACATCTGGAATAAACTAAGTACATATATACTGTGGCCTTCAGAGGGTGCTCCTTCTGTCCAGACCCAACACTGACAGACGCAGGACATAAGTTCTACACACATGCTTTTTATTCTTCCCCATTTCCCTCTAGTAAACACAGTTCCAAACATAATACTTTCTTTTCTTTTCTTTCCTCTGTTTCTGTCCAATCCCCCTCCACTCCTCCTGGCAAGCTTAGTCTCCCTTCCTCCTGAATATGGCTCTCAGAGTAGTGGTAGCTGGATCCTTTTATAGGGTTCCCAGAAGTGCTCCAGGTGTTCCACAATCTCCTTCCGGCCACATGTATGGGTGTGGTGGCAGCCCTGCAGAGGACGGCTCAGCCACTCTCCATGTGCCCCTGGCGGGGGCCATGAGCCACAACAGGGCTGAGCTTCCATGCTCCAAACCCATGGCACTGTAGCAAGCCGGCTGCACTCTGTCATCCCGGGGGAAGTGTTGCCCCGTGCAAGCTCCTTCTCTTGGCCCTTCTGTTATGGAGACATTCTGGTTTGATAAGATTCCTGGCCATCTGTTACACTGCCCCTTCCTCAGCTGAGCTCAGTGGGGTTAAGTGTTCAGTCCTGCGAGGGTTGTCTTCCTCCAGGAGAGTCCATGGTTGACCAGTCCCTACCTTTGCCGTGAAAAACAGAAACAACAGAGTGGCCAGTGCCAGTATTGTCTCCTGTGTTCCCTGTACGTCTCCAGCCATGACCCGGTTAGCGGTGTTCGTAGCACAACTGGGTGTCCTGCTCTGCTCTATACCCAGCCAAGCTCAGCTTATCCCTCTGCTTGACTCACATACTACAGTGTCAGGGGACCTGCTCTTTTTCTTACGTGTCCCTTTTTTTTTTCTCTGGGGTGCAGTGAGAGTTTGGATCTCCCATAAAGCACTGTCTGCACCCCTTTTGTTTTCTGTGTGCTGATCGCTGGTTTGGCAGGGGCTAATTAACCTTAGCAGTCCCCCGCACAAGCATCTTCCTAGGGGCAATCTCCTGGTCGCATTTCAAGGTGTGGTGGCAGCCCTTTAGAGGAACCCTTCAGCCACTCTCCATGCACCCCCTAGTGCTCCAAACCTGTGGCACTGTAGCAAGCCGTGGTGGTTGTTTATCTTTGCATTACAGAGGTGTCCTGGCCGGGTATGAACCCCATTACAATACATTTTCACACCAGCTTTTTCCAGTGCTGGGTTACGTGAGTGAGGACAATGCCTTTCTTGACAGCCCTGAGTGCAGAGCTACTCATACAGACACATACATCTAAGCCAGTATTTGTCAGGCACTTTAGAGTCTCAGGAGGCTGTCGCCAGCTTGCGAGCATATGAGTCTTGTTTATGGTCTAATCTGAATCCCAACTTTAACCTGCAATGCCACTGTGTGGGTCGATACAGCCTCGTGAGGCTTTTTATCCTGTTTCTAACCACATTTCCCTTCAGCCACTCTGACCCTGTGGCCACTGTTTAATTTTATTTCCCTTTTGTAATAGACCTTGTTTGTCTTTTTCCCATGGGGTGGCATTAGTAGGGGAACTGGGAGTGAAGCCAGCATGATTAGAAACAGGATTGAAAATACTGTATGGCACTGTCTATCCGTTAGTGACACAGAGACGTGATCTGCATGATACAGCAATATTCATTCTTCCTTGTGTGAAAGTTCGAGAAACACGAGTACAGCATTTCAATTACTTATGTGTATATTAAGAAGTTAACAAAAGTTTTTTGATGTACTCTAAGTTGACATTGAAAGAGAGCTGCTCAGAAACCTAACATAAGGAGAATGTGCAGCAGACAGCCTCTGTGTATGCTAATTGAACCCATGACACTTAAACTTTAAAACTGTATGCAGCGATGACTCAAAGCCATACTAAGTAGTACTTACAAATAAAATGTAGCCTTGAGTCCTTCATTAAACATGTTCTCAATAAAGTCAAATCTAACTCAAGTTTTCGGTGTAACGAAGCTATCTAATGGTAATGAGTATTTCACTGCATTTGGCTTGATGTAGGTGGGATATTTGATAAAAGTAGAGGAACTCAGCTGGGGTAACCCCTTGTGGTATACGTGTGCAAACTGCATATTTTAATAATGAAAGAGAGCAGACAACATAAAATCTTATGATTTTATTTTGAAAGAAGACACATTTGGCTATGTAGAAATACAATTATTTCTTCTGAATGACTTGTGTGTTTACTGCATCGTACACAAACAACTTTGAAATATGGTGGTGTCCTGCCAATGAGGCACCATATGCATAAGTGGTTAATTCAAAAAGCTCCTTCACCAAAGGGCACATAGTTAATAGCATCTTATTTTGTATCATTTATTGCAATACGTCTATAGAAGGACATCTGAATCTGCCACCTGGAGGGTTAAATTGGATGCTATAGCTCAGTATGAGGTATATACTTACACTAGCAAAATACCCGCGCTTCGCAGTGGAGAAGTAGTGTGTTAAAGAAGTTATAAAAAAGAAAAGGAAACATTTTAAAAATAACATAACCTGATTGTCAATGTAATTGTTTTGTCACTGTTATGAGTGTTGCTGTCATCATTGATTTGATTATCATTATTTCTTTCAATCAGGTTCGTATTTGCAGAACGTGTTGTTATGAAGTTACATTCTGTGTTTGTCAACCGTTGTAAAGATAACAGGTTTCATTCATCGAAGTGGTCACCACGCAAATCGCTACTCGTGAATGTAAGGCGTTTAACAGGCATTCTCGGTATTAACTTGTGCTAAACGTACCATGGTGTGACGTAAGGGGAGCGGACTGAAAAAAGGCAAGGAGGTGCGTATTTTGAACGAAAAGGGAGAAGACATTGAAGGAGCGGAAAAGTGAGAAGGAAAAGTGTTTAAATAAAGAGCTAGGAAGGTGAATGGAAAGAAGCAGCCAACAGTAAAGCAAGGAAGACTTCGTAATAAGGACGGTTCGGTGCACGTAGAAGGTGTAACAATAAGATTGTTAAGCCTTATGATAATGTTCTTGCACGGATAATTTAGAGAGACGCACTGGAAGAAGTATAATCTGAACCTCTCTACAGTTTCGTTTATTTTCGGGTTGTAATGTTCATCAAATTTACGTATTATCTGGGCCAGTGGCGGACCGTGCATCTCACAACTAGGCCTTCAGTAGTGCTCCGTCTGAATCAACCCGCCCCATAAAAACTAATTCATGGTTATAAAAACCATCTTAATATGCAGAAATGCAGTATAAAGAGCCGCTGCATCGCAGATAGATAACTCCTGTAGCCACAATAAATGCCTTTATTGAATAGACAAACCAGGGGTGAACAAGTTCCTTTCTACTGCAGCCACAGCCGCGATATCACATAAAAAACATCAATAATAACTCATAAACTTGCAATATTATTTAGGAAAATCGCAACATTTTACTCACCAAAAATTCGGATTATTTGTAAACAAAATCCATCCTTCTCTCTTTCCTCAAAAACAGTTCAATTACTCTGTCGTACCGATTATCCTTGCGCTTCAGTTTCATCAAAAAGTCCCTTTCTATCACCATCGAAGCTAATGTTGAAAGTCGAACCTGCCCTGTCGTATTTCTGGCATAAGTTTTAATTCCCTTTAGGGCTGAAAACGTCCGCTCGACAGAAGCAGTGGACACGGGAATGGTCACCGACAAATATACCAATGTGAACAGCTGCCCCATGCTGTCATTCAGATTTTTCTGATGAAGGAAGTCAAGGAGATCAGTGGGAGATTTTCCTGCAAAATCATCCATGGCATACATTACAGTCAGTTCTGTTTTTAGCCGAGACAGATCAAAAAACGCTCCGTGGCTCTTGTGTTAAACTTGAGAAGGCTGCATGCGGGAAATTTTTCTTGTATTCCCGAAACTTCTGGGGCTCGAGGAGCGTGACAAACATCAGGTTTTCGTGGTCTTGAAATCTGGTCTGTGTCTGGCAAATAATATTGTCCAGAATCCTGCCATGGATGATCTTGCACTCGGAGTGCTTGAGGTGCGTTCAGTGGCCTCGTAGAGTTCCTCATATCGGCTTCTATCCAATCAATGGGTCTGAATACGGTGACGTTGCCGTACGCCTGCTAGAGGGCCCTACTGACACCAACTCAAAATCTGATTGGTTGAAGCAACAGGTTAATCGACATTTATTCTGTGTTAGAGTGCCTGCACAACGGATTGTGAAGGCCTCTCTAAAGGCAACAAATGATGGCTAAAATGTGATTGGTTAAATGCTTTAATACAAAAATACATGCCTGGAAGCAGCACGACCATCGAAAAAGCTATGAAAGGAGCGGACAGACTATTTGGAATTATTTAATAAGTATTCATGGACAAAATATAATTAACATCAGCTTGTGATTCAGATATTTTTACTTACTCTATGAATATGCTAAGCACAGTCCTTCACCCACGAATATTTACCTTATATGGGCAGGCACTCAATTACGTGGGAGGCATGATGATGCGAGACGCAACTTCGCCTCCCACGGCCATCGAGCTATAGTCTATTACAGTATATGGATGAAAGTAGGTTCCAGTTATGACCATTACGCGTAGAATTTCAAAATGAAACCTGCCCAACTTTTGTAAGTAAGCTGTAAGGAATGAGCCTGCCAAATTTCAGCCTTCTACCTACACGGGAAGTTGGAGAATTAGTGATGAGTGAGTGAGTGAGTGAGTGAGGGCTTTGCCTTTTATTAGTATAGATAACAACAACCTGATAAATAATGACATGAAAATTTTATTTTGAAAAATATGCCATTAGTTGCTATTGCTGCAAGTACTATTATAAGATTCAGAATTTCAGAAGCAATCGTTAGATTGTCACTATTATCTATGTACTGTACAGTAGTATTGCAGGGTGAGCAGGGCTTACTAGATTTGTTATTGAGTTGGCCTACTTTGATGCAGACTAGGCTTAGGTTTTGTTCATAAAGATACACACACACACACAGACACGCACACGCACACACACACACACACTATATCCGCTTAAGTACTGATTATGATTCATGTCTGCACATCCTGCCATTCCTCAGTACTTCACATACAGACTCACAAGCTTTGGCAAGAGCAGAACAAACAGATATCGCTGTGTGTCCCCTAGAAACTGAAGACTGATATTCCTTAGTTATTATTATTATTGCCACTTAATAACCAATGCTCTGTTATTCTTTACTGTGGGGCTCTTCATTGGAGACAACCTTCTTCAGTCTGCTAACCCTTCTGGAAATAAAGTGACAATCCACCCACATCAGGTGTCCTGTATCTACTTTATTACTTAACTAGTAGAATACCAAGGCCAGAGCGGAGAAGTAGTGTGTTAAAGAAGTTATGAAAAGAAAACCAAACATTTTAAAAATAACGTAAGATGATTGTTAATGTAATTGTTTTGTCATTGATATGAGTGTTGTTGTCATATCTATCTATTATATATATATATATATATATATATATATATATATATATATATATATATATATATATATAGCAAAATAGCTGCATTGGCAGCGAGAAGTAAAAAGAAAAGGAAACATTTTAATAATAACGTAACATGATTGACAATGTAATTGTTTTGTAATTGTCATGAGTGTTGCTGGCATATATATATATATATATATATATATATATATATATATATATATATATATATATATATATATATATATATATATATATATATATATATATATATATATATATATGTATATATATATATACACACACACACACAGACACATATATAAACATATATATACATATAAACATTGCAGTTTAAAGGCTTTTTTTTCAGAAATTAAAACAGCTTCAGTTTACAATATTCATGTACATGTCTATTATTTGATTCTGTCGCCCACTAAAACACTTTTAAATTAAAAAAAACAAAACATTTGATTTGGGGCAAATTTATGTGCGATTACATACGATTAATCAAGATTAATTTTACACAGCCTCTAATTAATTGGATTAATTTTTTAATCGAGTCCACCTATATATATATATATGTGGATATATATATGTAGATTTGTATATATAAATGTGTATATACAGTATATATGTAGATATGTATATGTGTATATATAGTATGTATATATACAGTATGTATATATATGTATGTGTGTATATGTATATATATATAACTGTGTATATATATGTGTATAGATGCATATATATATATATTTATATATATATGCCAGCAACACTCATGACAATGACAAAACAATTACATTGTCAATCATGTTACGTTATTATTAAAATGTTTCCTTTTCTTTTTACTTCTCCGCTGCCAATCGAGGTATTTTGCTATATATATATATATATATATACAGATATATACATATATATATAAATATATATATATACAGATATATATAAATATATATATATACAGATATATATAAATATATATATATATATATAAATAGATAGATATGACAACAACACTCAATATCAATGACAAAACAATTACATTAACAATCATCTTACGTTATTTTTAAAATGTTTGCTTTTCATTTTCATAACTTCTTTAACACACTACTTCTCCTGTAAGCTGGTATTTTGCTAGTATATATATATATATATATATATATATATATATATATATATATATATACACACACACACACAGACACATATATAAACATATATATACATATAAACATATATATATATATACACATCTATACACATATATATATACAGTATATACAACATATACATATCTACATATATACTGTATATACACATATATATATAAATCTACATATATATATCTACATATATATATTAGGTGGGACTCGATTAAAAAATTATCCAATTAATTAGAGGCTGTGTAAGAATTAATCTTGATTAATCGTATGTAATCGACACGTAAATTTGCCCCAAATCGCAAATGTTTTTTTTTTTATTTAAAACGGTTTTAGTGGGCTTACAGAATCAAATAATAGACATGGACATGAATATTGTAAACTTAAACTGTTTTAATTTCTGAAAAAAAGCTTTTAAACTGCATTTGAATTCAAAACAGAAACAAAAATATCATCCCTGGTTAAAATTGGGCAGACTTAAAAATAAAGTGGTAGTTTAAGTACTTTAAGTAGATTTTCAGAATAGTATTGTCTTTAAATAATAATAACCAAAATTTCACCATAAAGTGCAGTTTTTCTTCTTAAAAAATAAGTCAGAAACATAAAAGGTAATTTGACCAGCTTACTCTTTAAACTCTGAGTAACATTAGCCAAAATTATTTTGTACATTAGGCTAAAACAGTGTGATCATTGAACATTTTGTAATTAGATGTATTTAGAATTACTAACGGTCACGGAAGTCCAATGATCCCCAGTAAGAGCCACAAAGTCCGCTTTCTGTAATGCATCTAATTTTGCTTGCTTTTCAGTGTGCACAAAACTATGCTTTTATCAAGGCTTCGCTCGGGTAGTCGAAATGATCAGTCGTAGGAACGCGCTTTATTCCGACTGTAACATTTTTGTAGCTGTGATGTGTGCATCAGTGTAATGGATGTACCAGGAAATCATGCATTGACAAAAGTTCCCGTTTGCTTGGAATTGAAAGTGTGATTAAATGCGTTATTTTTTAACGCGTTATGGAGTACATGCATCGAAGCTTCTCAACTGTGCTTGTGCTAAGAAAGGGAAAATTTTAAAAATAACGTAACATGATTCTGCGTTAACCTAATATTTTTCATACGTCCCAAACCAAGGAGATGGGAAGGTAAAATGAATCGGTAGCGCATGCATAGTCAGTACATCCCTCTCGGAATCGAACCTCAAATGTCGGCGTTAGAAGCTGAAGACTCTACAATTGCGCCACCGCTTGTCTATGCTAAAGTATGTATTGTAGATCGGGCTATAGATATACATTTATATATATACCCGTGTATTGCAGTGGAGAAGTAGAAGTTATGAAAAAGAAAAGGGAACATTTTAAAAATAACGTAACATGACTGTCAATATACAGTATTTGTTTTGTGAGTGTTACTGAATGTTGCTGTCATCAAGGATTTGATTATCATTATTTCTTTCAATCAGGCTCGTATTTGTACGATGTGTTCAAGTTACATTCCGTGTTTATCAATCGTTGTAAAGATAAGAGGTTTCATTCATCGATTAGTTCCTTACTGCATCAATAAACAGCTCGTCTTCCTTTTTATCTGTGATGTGACAAACTGCATGCACTGGTTTTTTTTTTACGCTGTCTTCCTTTAGCGGACATTGACTTTTTCCACCGTGTGCTTTGTTTCCACAGTAGCTGCATTTATGAATATGCTTATCAGACGCTTCATATTTTTTGCTGCCTTTTCAATTGTGTAATTCGGTTTTGTTCAGCTCTTTGGAACTGTTGCTTTTATCTGTGCACTGCATCAGTTCACGTGAGCCACTCGGTGTACTTGCATCGAAGGTTCCCAGCTGTGCTGGTGCCATCTCGTGCTATGTCCATAGCTTTATTTAATGTTACCTTAGTCCTGGCACTTAAAACTTTCTCTCGCAGTTTCGCTGAGTTTGTGTCAAACACCACCCTGACCATCTCATCTTCCTCTCCATAAGCACAGTCCTTCACCCGTGAATATTTACCCGTGGCAGTTTGCTATTGGATTGCCGCTGACGGATGGCCTTATATGGGCAGGCACTAAATTACAAACGCCAGCGCAGCCTGTCTATGAACTTAATTTAAAGTGTAGGTTTACATTGTCTTTGTTTCAAGTAGCAGAACTCGCTTCTTATTGTTTCGCTGCCTTCTCAATTATATAATGCATGTTTTCTTGAGCGCTTTTTTGAGGTCTTCCTGGTTTTCTATGTACTGCGTGATTACGTGGAGGCGTGATGATGTCACACGAAACTCCGCCCCCACGGCGTTGAAGCTCATCTCCATTACAGTAAATGGAGAAAACTGCTTCCAGTTATGACCATTACGCGTAGAATTTCGATATAAAACCTGTCCAACTTTTGTAAGGAAGCTGTAAGGAATCAACCTGCCAAATTTCAGCCTTCCACCCACACGGGAAGTTGGAGAATTAGTGATGAGTGAGTGAAAGAGTGAGTGAGTGAGTGAGTGAGTCAGTGAGTGAGTGAGTGAGTGAGGGCTTTGCCTTTTATTAGTATAGATTAGCTCCCAATGTCCAAACAATGCATAATTATACTATATGTTTTAAAACAAAACAGTATTTATTAAAATAGAGTATTAATAATAAAATATAAATGAACACAGAAAGTCTTATATAAAGTCCTAATAAAAATATGTCCTTCTTTCAAGTCAAAAAGCTTCACTACTCATGGCTCTACCTAACTTCCAGTTTTATTACTGGGCGGCAATTATACAGTCGATAAGAACCTGGACACAAATAGAAGAACATACACAGGCTTGGACCACAATAGAAGTAAAATCCTGTAGTACTTCTTTGTATTCCCTGCTCTGCTCCAATAAACACACGTTATCGGCAATACACTAATAACCCAATTGTGCTCCACTCACTTAGAATCTGGAACCAATGTAGAAAGCATTTTAAGATGGAGAAGCTTCTATCTGTGGCACCTCTGCAAGAGAACCATCTCTTTCAACCTTCACAAACATATGCAGTTTTAATATCTGGAAAAAATTTGGAATTAACTTGCTTAGAGATCTTTATATAGACAACGTCTTTGCATCCTATGAACAATTACATTCCAAATTTAACATTCCAGCTACAAATTTCTTTCACTATCTTCAAATCAGGAACTTTATTAAACAGAACTTTCTTAGATTTTCCTCATCTTGCACCCTCATCCACGCTGGAAAAAATATTGCTCAATTTTGAGGAATTAGACTCCATCTCTACAATATATAAAATCATTTTACAATCCCTTCCTTTCAAAGATCCAAGAGGACACTGGGAAAATGACCTCTCAATTAATATATCAGAAAAGGAGTGGAAAGTAGCAATGCAGAGAATTCACTCAAGCTCCATATGCTAAAGCATACAATTATACAACTCAAAATTATATATCGAGCACATCTGTCTTGACTAAAACTGTCCAAAATGTTTCCAGGACATGATCCAACCTGCGAACGTTGCAACCAAGCCCCAGCCTCACTTGGTCACATGTTCTGACCTGCACCAAATTAACATTATTCTGGACAAAATTTTTAATTACCTCTCAGACAGCCTTGGACTCACAATCCCTCCTAACCCATTAACAGCTGTGTTTGGGGTTCTTCCAGAGGGGCTTAAAGTGGAGAAGGACAAACAAATTGTGATTGCATTCACTACACTGTTGGCACGCAGACTCATTCTGATAAACTGGAAGAACCCAAACTCTCCTCTTTAAGTAAGTGGGAAACTGATGTTTTATACTATTTAAAATTGGAAAAATCTAATACTCAGTTAGAGGATCTGTACAGACATTTTTCAGAACATGGCAGGATCTAATCAGTAATATTTTAAAATAAGTTTATAAAGCACAGAGAATTTATTAACTTAGGTATTTTTACAAGCCTTAAATTTTACACCGTTTGGCTTGCTCTCTCTCTCAGGGGTGGGGATCGATCTGTTCTTAACATAATTCTTTTTTTTGTAAAAACTTGATTGCTATGTATTGATTGTAATAAAATTAATAAATAAAAATTAAAAAAAAAAAAAAAAAGCTTCACAACTTCGTTGTATTTAATGAAGACTTTTTCTATTGGATTTTAGATAGCCTGCACTTTTCTTGGTTGCTTATTAAATTACAGATTTTTCAAATGTTCATGTTTTTCCCTGTGCTTAAAACTCATTAAAAAAGTGTTTACAGCAAGCCGTAAGGCTATAGCATGAATTCTTGCAATGTTACTTTTCTCTGTTCAAGGTTTTCTCTGTTATTCATTGTTTTACATTTAATTTACTATTAGTGCATTCTTTTTTGTTCTTTATTTAACCTTATACAATTTCTCTAGATTCGCATACCCCTTCAGAGTGCAGGGTCATGCAGAGTAAGATCTCTTTTGGCAGTGAAGGGGATTGAACCGGCAACCTTCTGTATATCAGCACAGATCCTTAGTCATCCGCCCCAATGCTATGGTATAATTAACTATTTTTGTGCTTTAAAATCTTTAAAAAATATATATATTTACATACAGTTCATACGGTCTGGAACAGATTAATTGTATTTACATACAATCCTATGGGGGAAATTACTTCGGGTCATGACCAAATCGGGTTACGACCAGAGTTTTAATGGTGCGTGACCCGAGTTCCACTGTACTATGTTTTAGCAGCCCTGCTAATTACACGTTATGGTTATGTAGTACAGTACATGTCAGACTGAACTGGATTAGTTGGTTATAAAACGGATGGGGCGTTGGATGCACAACTGTAGCCACATTCATTACAATAAGAGGATGAATGCAAAGCTCCATTCATTTATCAGCGCTGTATATGGTGCTATATTAGAAGGCAATTAACCTGGCCGTCCCTTCAGATCTCTCATCCAAATGCTCAGACGCTGCAAGTTAAAACTACTGCTAAAGTGACAGTTGATTGGTCAGGAGCTAATAATAATCTGGTATTTCTTTATTTCTGAACCAATTCTATAAATTGATAAAATGTTAATAATGAAAGCATTTTTTATCTTGAAAAAGCAGCAAGATTTTTTCCTTCTTTACGTGTAACTGGTACTGGTTCTGTTTGTCTCTCTCTGCTCCCCCCTTGTGTTTGCAGCTCCCTACTTTAATTTGTTTGCTTGTTAAGGTGTCACCCCGTAACTCCTCAGTATGCATACCACAGATTGAGAGCCACTGCTATAAAAGAAGCTCTCCGTTTAGTATTCCTCTAACCTTAACAATTTTATCTAGCCATCTCCTGATCTTTTTATTATTAAACCTGCTTAATCCAGTGCAGTTTTATAGAAACAGTAACAGAAAAACATATCACAAACAATTAATTAATTATTCTTCACATTATTTGTAATGCTTCCACCTCATTTTAGATATATTTTAGATATTACCAAAAAAAAGAATGCTGGGTGTTGTTGGTATACTAAGGTGTTGACACATAAATTCTTCTGTGTCAATGTTATGGGTGGTAATTAGTTCAGATCATGCTCAACAGGTTCTTGTATGAACCTAAATTATAGAGTCTTTCCATTTAGAACTAAATCTTTTCAAATTTGATAGTAGATATCTGGGCTCTAGAGTGCACTGTTAACTGCAGGTTTTCATATCAGTTTCTTAATTGGAAGGAAATTGATAAGAAAAATATTTTTTCTTTAGATTTCTTGATCCTTTTTTCTTCCAGAAATATCGACGAGTGTCCTGAGAAAAAAATCAACATTTCTAATTAACCACCATTGGCTACAATCATTTAATCTTCAGCATTTTTTCTAAATATATGATTAGTACATTAAAAAGGCTTTTTCACATTTACTGGTGTAACAAACATCTTCATTTTCACTCGACCTCAGTGTTATCTGTTGGTTAAGTAAAAAGAAATAATTAACATATTTGAATAAAAACAGGGTTTAGGAAAATATAACGTATTTTGGGCATCATGAAGAAATAAAGCAATATTCACTCCTATATTATCTTACCTATAAAAACCTTTTGTTCAGTTTAACAAAGATGTCTAACCAATGTTTTGAAGAATATGTTTGTAAACTGGATGCTAACACACAAGCTTTGCAGTAACAATAGAGCGATGCTTCCTTGGAACAATGAGTTTCCAGTTCTTGGGCCACTGTGAATGGTAAACACAGGTGGGCATCCTTCCATCCATCCATTATCCAACCCGCTACATCCTAACTACAGGGCGCAAGGCAGGAAACAACCCCCAGGCAGGGTGCCAGCCCACTGCAGCACAGGTGGGCAAGATTACAGAAATTAAATGTAAGAAAGGACAATAGAAACATCACCACAAAGGTAGAAACTGGAAGCACCTCAAATGGGCTGTGGCATTCAAGTGACGAATGACTGATATTAATGGGCACAAAGTGTGCTAAGAAAACATTCCCCACACCATTACACATTCAGTCATTCACTTTTTGGCTGACCGGAGTGGTCTTCTTCTGTTTTAGCTTTGTGTTAATATTTCTGAGATGCTTTTCTGCTCACCACAGTTGTACAGAGTGGTTATCTGAATTACCATAGCCTTTCTGTCAGCTCAGACTAGTCTGGCTATTCTCCTATGAACCCTCTCATTAACAAGGCATTCCGTCCTTGAAATTAACAGGTTCAAATTCATCCCTATTCTGGTGTTTGATGTAAAAAGTAACTGTATATATTAAATGCATGATCTTATGCATTGTGTTGGTTCCATATGATTGGATAAATAGACAATTGCATGAATAAGCAGGTGTACAGATATTCCTAATAATTTGATCAGTGACTATATATCAATGTTCGCATGGCACTTTGCCTTTAGAATTTTTACAGACGAGAAGAACACTTTATGTACCTTCAGAGAGAGCTGAGGTGGACAGTCACTTTCTATATAACACATTTTCTCAGTCTATGTGTGATTTAATCCAATATAAAACTGTGCACTGTACTCCGCTACCCTCAGTGCAGGGTTTGGCTTTGCCCCAACTTTCTGTCTGATGCCTCAGTAGACCCTCATCCTCTCATTTCTCTCTTTGGATATCTCTTGATCATTATTTAAACTATAAATAGATGAATTCATAAACCATGTGAATTTTTCCTTATTTCCAGGAAAAAAATATTTTCTAGTTTTTCCTTGGTGTTACCTCAATACATTTAGCAATATAAACAATCAGATGACTAAAAATATACAAAGTTGTATGTCACAATAACTAATGAAACTGTGATACACTTCACACAATTAAAACAATATAAAGACATACAGAATTGCCTGGAATGTATACATCTTGAAAAGCAGGCATAGTCTAGGTCAGATGGAAGTAGCGGATAACCAGGAGGGGTGAAAAAATAGCTACTCTGTTCAGGCTTTTGAGTTACTCTTGTTATTTGTGTCATTTGAAAATAGTCCCTGCATGTTATAAAGTATTTCCTGTGCTTTGCCATAACAATTAAGTCTCAGCGTCAACCTATCAGAATAAGTGGTGTTGATTTGAAACTCCGCTGTTCCTCACATTCACAACTATATGTGTCTTGTTCTTGGGTTAGCAGCAGTAGCAAACTGTTTATATGTGCACCCAACAAAAAAACAAAATAACATTTTCTTTATGGATAAATTAGTGTGAAATTCAAATATATCGACATTAAGAAGAAAATATTCTATTAAATGCTATATACTATTTACAGAGCCTTGCAATGAAGAAGCATTATACAAGGATATAAAAATAGAAAGAACTTGTACCAGAACAAAATTTACCTTAATATGATAAAGACAGAAATGGTGATGATTAGTTAATAATTTTAAGAATGGTTACATGAGAGCAGAGAAATTGATAATTATCAGAGATGTATTGCAGATAATGGACAGGAGACTTGCATTTCAGCCAGTAATGAGAAAAGGGTTCAAATTTCAAAAACACATAAATGTTTGCTTTCTTACCTGAACCCATTATACAAATATACCCAGGGAATACCAGGTATTTCAACTGGTATTTAATAAAAGGCATTGTGACCAGTAGGGGGCATTGCAGCACACCAAACCCCAGACACAACCTCGCCAACACAAGTACCTTTTGTTATGGGCTTTGTGTTCAATACAACAAAGTCTTCCTCTTTCTCTTCTTCTCCTCCACTCCTCCCAGGCGAGCGTTGTTTATCCTCCACTCCTGATTCCAACTTGCCTGGATAAAGTCGAGCGGCTTCTTTTATTTATGACCCAGGAGCACTTCCATTGCTAGAGCTTATCCCACTGGCTGCACTTCTGGATTAAATGGAAGTCCCTGAAAGCAGGGATTGTGAATCCTGGGGGCCCCCACTGAACTGAACAGAGCTGAACTTTGGAAGACAGGTCTCAGCATTCCCTGCGGGTGTCCATGTGGGAATCCTAATCCAGGGATGCTGCCATCTAACATACTGTGGGAGAAAGTACTCTTATGTTGTTGTCTCCTCTGGTCCTTCCACTGTATTGGCCTCCTGGCTGGGTAACAGTTCCTGTACCCTGGCATCCTGGCCAGGCAAGGAATCATCCTCCATCCCATTTGGGACACCAGTCCACCCACTGTGGTACTCACAGCAGGCTGACATAGAATGAAGCCATTGTCTATCCTTACACTATTTATAGAAGTAGAGCCCTCTAAAGAAATTGATCAAATATACTAGTAATAATTTATTCACATAATAAAATACAAACAGAGTATTACTGTAAACCTGCAACAGACTGGCATCCTGCCCAGGCATTATTCCTGCCTTGTGCCCTATGCATTTTGGGATGGGCTCCTGTCCCCGTGACCCTGTTCAGGCTTAGATAATGGAATTGTTGTAAGCCAGGTAGTCTGAGCAATATGTCATGGAGAATTTTACATTTACTTTCAAAAAATCTTTTTGTCTTTTGTTAATATGCCACCTTTTTTTATTCATTTATTTCAGGGTATAATTTTTCATTTCTTTTTTTTTTGGCAGGAAAAAAATGAAGCAACGTCAAGAGATCAGTCCTATTTTAATCAAACCTTTGAACTACACAATGGATCAACGAGGTTCAAGGCCAGAAAACAAACAGTCGGGAAACAAATTATGGGTGCTGTTGGGTGGTGTTATGAGCAAAGATGTCTGTCCATCTGATCTTCTGTATGACGAGTCTTCATAAATATTTTTCATTCACTCTAAGTACAGTGTTGATATTTCTTTAAAAGGCAATAGGTCGCCAATCACACACTTATTGCAAATTGCAAAGTCACTTTAGATGTGAACATTTTTAAAAGTGTTTTGGGCTAATCAAGGACTCCTTCTTTTGAAGAGATTTTTATAATTTGGTTAGCTCAGTTACTGCCTAATCTAATTGTAAGTGCATATTCAGTAAATATTAACAATGATTATATTAAAAATCAAAATGTTTAGTAAAGGGAGCTTAAAAGTAAAGAAAACTTTAGAAACAACTTGTAGAGTATAGAGAGAGTAAAGGGAAACTGTCTACTGACTCAATTTCTTGAAATATCAATCTTCTTAAATCATTTAATAAATCTGTTTGCATTCATGAAGTCTAGAAGAGTATTTTTGTGATGTTACCTTTCCTGTTTGGGAAATAATTATAACAATTTGGTGAACTTCCAAGTATTTTCTTCTTTTACTTTTAATTGTTTCATATGCTTTTTAGGTATTGTAAGAAAAGGCGCTCTATTGAGCCCGACCCGACACAGATTCACACGAGAGGCACGGGTAAAATAAAACAAATATTTATTTTTCTTCAGCTTCAGCTTTCTTCCCCATAATCCCTCCAGCCACAACAAAGTCCCAAGCACAGTGCCCCAAGCACACAAGGTAACCAAGCACATCTCTTTCCTTTTTATTAATCACAAGTTTCCAGTTCTCAATTGAACGTTTCTTAGTTAAGGTTAAATAGAATATGCAAACAAAGATGTTGAAAAAGTTGAATACCATTTATCTTCTTAAAGGTAGCCACAGTAATTAAAAAAGCAGATCAGTATCAGGAGTGTGCCTATCACAAGATGTTATGCTAAACAGAATGTGACGAGTGACATCCTTGTCTCCAAACACCACTATGGAGGACTACCTTGTGGCACTAAATTTGAAAAACTCACCAAGAAAGCTTTACTTGTGCTCCTTCAACTTCACAGAAAAGACACCAGCAGTGCAATACCTTTGTTTTAATGAAGTATAATAGGGCCCTGGTGCAGAAAGAAGGACATGTAGAAATCTGCTTTTCCAGTCATCTGCTGGCCACACTTTTTTGACAAACACCTGGCCTCATGGTGGCTAGTACTGCAATTGGACAGCCTCAGAGTCTTGTGTTTGAGTCGTGCAGTGTATATGTACACTGCGTGTTGTTCCTGAGTTGGTGTGGCCGCTCTTATTTCACCTGTTTGATTCTTTGGTTAAGCTGTTTTTGTCTCAGATTTGGCAAATCATATCCAATATATATCTACACATTTATACTTGTTGGGGCCATTTGATCAGTGTGTTGATATTGTCACTTTCAGTTAAGGGACAGTGTTTGTCCAGTGTCGAATAGCTAACAATGTCACAGCAGAGGATGTGAGACTCTACTGATGGAAGAAGAGCTGTGCTTGCTATTACTGACCTGGAGGAAGAAAATGTGAAGCTGGAGATTCAGACCTACTGATCAAAAATGGTAAAGGAAAGACGAGTATAACCTTCTCTTGAGTGGGGCACCTACATGATGAGCAGATGTGTTTTAGATGTTTTTGTATGTCTTTTTGGTGCACATATGCATTTCTGCGAATTGTTGCACCATTTTCAGCCTTTCGTTCATCATTCTGGCACCCACATCACCAGCCTCACAATTTTTCATATACTGAAGCCGTGTTCACTGCACGGTTAGAAAAATTCTTGTGAAAAGACAGGGCTGCCAGGTCCGGGAATTGTTTACAGCCAAATGGCAGCTGATAACCCGCCTAAATAGCACTGTGGGCTTTACCAATGAATGCCGCTTTTGATGACTGGGGGGAGTAGATTTCCAGATTGGGTTCCCCTTGAATTGTTGCTGCTATCGATGTTGTAGATATGGGGAGTCCCCCTTGGAGTACTGAACCTATCAAAGTCACCTCCCCTTGGAGTTTTGCCATCTGGCAACCATGGCAGGGGTGTAACTCCAAATATGACATACTTTTTTGGATTAAATATGGAGGCAAGGTGGTGTAGTGGTAATGATGAGCTGGCTCCCTGTCTAGAGATTGTTCCTTCCTCCCACAAGATTATTGTTGTGTGACCCATGATGAAATAATAATAATTTATTGCAGCAGTACTGTGTCTTTCAAACGTACTAACCCCCAATTTCAGTCCTTCCGTTTCTTTCCCCGAGTAACCAATCGCCACACAATCAGCTCTGTAGTAAATGTCAAGTCATATATAAGCTTAGAACTCCAATTCTTCAAACATTTTAAGGAACAATAAAATTCCTAGTACAAGTTTAATTATTCCATCCATCTATCCATCCAGGGTCGCTCCACTCCCAGTAAGCATACAACAAGAGGCAGGAACAATCCCTGGATGGGGCGCCAGCCCATCGCTACCAATGTGCCACTGTGCCTACACGTCTAATTATTGAGTATGCATTATTTAAATGAAGTTAACAATTTATCTGTATAACGTAATAAACATACTTCACTGCATTTCATCTTAAAAATGATATCAAGAGCTCCAAGATATCTACTAAATCGACTTAGAAGCCGGTCATCATCATCTGTGAATATGCACTTTCTTCTATTGAGTGGATTTGAATTTCTTTATAGTTTTTGTATGGTACAATTAGACTCAATATGCAAATCCTTCATAAATTTTTTTTCCTATAAAATGATAAAACAACAACAACAACAATAATAATAATAATAATAGTAATACGATAAAAAACAATGAAAAATATACAATATGAAAGCATAAGTGGCTCAGGTTGTGCAATATTACAACTGTAGTTCAAGTTTACAGTGAGGAAATTGTACTTAAAAGTGATAGTAAGAAACGATATCCAGTTAATTTCAGTGTATTTAATAAAGTCGCATCAGGGATGTGAATCTAAAAAATAAAGGAACAGTAGCACTGTTTTGACTCTGGGTGCTGCCAGTTTGCTTAACCGAGCCGAAAACTTGCGTATACAATGGATTGAGCTAGCGTGAGAATGTGCATTGCTTTACACCAAGTTTAGTTTTTATACATTGCGATGTTAGCATGGAAATGGGCATATGCAACATTTTTGTGTGTACGCACCATTAATATATAAGCCCCCTGGACAGATCTTCAGATACAATGGCAATAACATCCAATAGTGCAAAAGATAATTACACAGTTTGTAACAGATCATAACTTATCTTACTCATGGAGGTTCTTAAAACCTGACCTAAGAGCATACTCCTTCTTCTCACCCATATATCATTGTTACTCAACAATTGATTATTTCCTCATAAATACTTATTTTTTGCCGACTATGAAATGATGCTATTGTTATCTCTGACCATGCCCCTCTGTGGTGTTATGGGTCCACAGCTCGCTGAGCAAAGTCCGTTTTTTTTAAATAAATAATCACCGCACTCGAGGCGGCTTCGTGAGGGGGCGTAGTAGTCATAGCAAGCCGTGGGGCGATCTGCGGTGTGGCTGTTTCTCACCTAGTGCACAGGTGAGGGATTGCCCACATCCGTGATCGTTCCCGTGGCTAATATGCTGCAGCTGCTATGGCCCCTCGCTGTATAAAAGAAGCGCGAGTTGGTTGGGAGATGAGAAAGAACAGAAAAAGATTGAAACGGAGAAAGAGAGGACAGACGGAGGTTACAGGGAGTGAGACAGCGAGCAAGTCGGTGAAAGAGAGAGACACATGGAGCTTGTGGATGATCGAGCGAACGAGCACTCGTGGGAAGCTGCGAGGAAGCTGGGTGTTTGGCCTACACCCAGGAGTTGGAGTTGGAAGTTGCTCCCACTGACCGATCAGGTAGCGGGAGTGACCTGGGAAAGGTGCCTGGACGTAGAAGACCGGAAAGGCAGCGGGAGTCGCGAGGCTTGGAGCAGCAGTCCTTGGTGTGGGCGTCCTGGAGACCAAGGAGTCCAAGTCTCAGAACTGGGATGAGTGCCAGACCGAATCCAGGATCGGGAGGTCTCCAGACCTGTGTTTGAGTAGAAAAGGGCAGCTGCAGAGAGTGTCTCGCCTGCTGCTAAGCCCGAGCGGGATAAGCAGGTGAGACGCTAACCGAAAAGAAGCACCGAGCTTGGCATTGTCGTTTGTTTTAAAAACTGCTTCCCATGAAACATTTTAACCTCGTTTTAAAGGATTGTTTTTCTTATTGTTTTTAAACCTCCATGTTTTCTTATGGATTATTTATTGAACTTTGATGCACTGCACTTTATTTGAACACTGTTTTTGTTGGATTTTAAAGAAAAGCACTTTTGCACATTTATACCATCCTCTTGCTCAATTCTTTATTGCCTCAACTGTCTAGCTCATTGGTGACATTACCAACGGTGTTGGGCTCAAGGGCTCCTGAACAGCAATGGGAGCATGGAGTCGAACCCGCATCATCACACCCTCTGATCATGGAGCTTAAATTACTGCATCCTACAGTCATCTTGTAGCTGACATCTTAACCTCGTCATTAGCTGATGAGAACTTTACGGAATTCATATTCAAGCAAACTGATTATTTTTTTGAGACAAATGCATCCTCAGAGGTGTCAGCGTGTAGACTCTGAGAAACTCTGAAGGCATTTTTAAGAAGTCAGATTATTTCATATCTTTCTCACAAAAATAAACTGAAAACCAAGAAGGCATCCGATTTAATCAGCAAAATTACCAGAGTAGATCTAGAATACGCCAGGTCTCCAAATGAGGCACTCTACAGGAAAAGACAGGTTTTGCAATCACAAGTTTGCATCTTGTCTACTAAAGAAACCGAACAGCTTATCTTTAAATTGTAACATCATTATTATGAACACAGAGAAAAGGCCAATAAGATCTTAGCACAACAAATCTACAAGCAGGAAGTCCATAATGCAATAACAGCAATTAACAACAGAGATGTAGATAAACATATTAACCATAAATATATCACTCACATATTTAGAGATATTATAAGTCCTTATATTCTACTCAGTTTAAAGAAGATAAAACACAATTTACTTGATTCATTAGAGATACCACAGCTAGATCATTTTAATGCTGCGTAATTGGATAAACAACTGGTGCTTTTTGAATCAGCTGCTATAACCTCACTTCAAAGTGGGAAAGCAGCCAGCCCTGATGGCTACCCAGCAGAATTTTATAAAATATTCTTAAATAAGTTAGCTCCACTAGTATTAGCAACTTTTACAGAAACTAAACACAACCCAGCCACAGGGGATTTATGAACTAGTGTGCTTCTTTGTGCCGGTCCCAAGCCCGGATAAATGGGTAGGGTTACGTCAGGAAGGGCATCCAGTGTAAAATTTTGCCAGATCAATATGCGGACAACAATACAAATTTCCAAACCAGACAGGGTGCTAGTGGAAATTGGCTACTGTTGGTGGAAGAAGGTGAAGAAGATGGGGAGACGTTTCCGGAGGAGGGAAGAGAGGAGGAAGGTAAAGAGAGTGGAACTGAGTGCAGGAACCTTGAATGTTAGCAGTATGACTGGTAAGGAGAGAGAGTCAGCCGATATGATGGAGAGAAGGAAGGTTGATGTGTTATGCGTATAAGCGACTAAATGTAAGGGGAGTAAGGCCAGGTGGATCGGAGTTGGATTCCAATTTTTCTATCATGATGTGGATGGGAGGAGAAATGGGTTAGGGATTAATCTAAAGGAGCAGTATGTCAAGAGTGTTTTGGAGGTGAAAAGAGTGTCAGACAGAGTAATGATTATGAATCTGGAAACTGGAGATGACTGTGGTGATGCATGTTGGGGGTCTGTGACAGTGTGTGAATTTTTTTTGTGCATATGAAAAGCTCTAACTGACAGGCAGGTACAATGCAAACACAACCAGTAATCTAGAAATGATCAACATACATGAAAACCTGAGCTAATTTACCTGCTGAGACGTAACATAGTATTAGAAGCATTAGAAGTAAGAGGCGCTCTTTTTCATTTTGGAGTAGTGATGTTACATCACTTCACTTTTCTCCATTTCTGTTTCATATTTTTGTCTTTGAACAAAGTAAAAAAGTTTTTACAGATTTACAACAGATGACTGTGATAGATAGATAGATAGATAGATAGATAGATAGATAGATAGATAGATAGATAGATAGATAGATAGATAGATACTTTATTAATCCCCAAGGGGAAATTCACATAATCCAGCAGCAGCATACTGATACAAAAAACAATATTAAATTAAAAACTAATAAAAATGCAGGTAAAAACAGACAATAACTTTGTATAATGTTAACGTTTACCACTCCAGGTGGAATTGAAGAGTCGCATAGTGTGGGGGAGAAACGATCTCCTCAGTCTGTCAGTGGAGCAGGACTGTGACAGCAGTCTGTCGCTGAAGCTGCTCCTCTGTCTGGAGATGATACTGTTCGGTGAATGTAGTGGATTGACAGGAGCCTGCTCAACGCCTGTTGCTCCGCCTCGGATGTCAAACTGTCCAGCTTCATTTCTACAATAGAGCTTGCCTTCCTCACAAGTTTGTCCAGGTGTGAGGTGTCCTTCTTCTTTATGCTGCCTCCCCAGCACACCACCGCGTAGAAGAGGACGCTCGCCACAACCATTTGATAGAACATCTGCAGCATCTTATTGCAGATGTTGAAGGACGCCAGCCTTCTATGGAAGTATAGTCGGCTTTGTCCTCTCTTGCACAGAGCATCAGTATTGGCAGTCCAGTCCAATTTATCATCCAGCTGCACTACCAGGTATTTATAGGTCTGTACCCTCTGCACACAGTTTCCTCTGATGATCACAGGGTCCATAAGGGGCCTGGGCCTCCTAAAATCCACCACCAGTTCTTGGTTTTGCTGGTGTTCAGGTGTATATGGTGATGCATGTTGGGGGTCTGTGACAGTGTGTGAGTTTTTAAATGAAAATCGTGCAGCTCAGGCCTTGTGGTTGTGTGTGTTCATACGGCCCTGGCGTGTTAAATGGAGAGATTGGGATTATCCTGCTTGTAGCTAAACGCACAGTTGGCTCCAGTTTCCTCATTGAATTTCCAAAGGTCGTAATCAAGACACTGCAGCCACAGGAGTATTAACAGGAGCTGAGTCAGAGTTAGGGGGAGAGCAAAAGAAACCAAGGGCCAAGAAAGGCAGAATCTGGAGTGTGAGTCAGTGCAGTGGTGAGAAGGCAGAGCTGCTGGTGGCCCCAAGAGGAATGGTGCTCCAAGGGTGTGTTACTCCTCCATAACAGTCTAGAGCAGGGGGTCCTGCTGGACTGATGGGTAAGTGGCAGGATAATGGATATTCAGTTCTGAGTGTCCTGGTGGACACTGAAATATGGTGGTGGGGTTGAGACCCAGGGAGAGGAGCCACAGCTGTTGGATGGGTGAACTGAGGAGACAGAGGAAAAAAATTGCTATGTGCTGGCAGGAAATGCAAGAAATGGTAACCCGATTTCATTCTTGGATTTTAATGGTTGGAAGAACTTATTTATTGCTGGTTTAAATCTCCACAACTGCACTGATGGATGGATTATTTATTCATTTATTGATTGTGACAGCAATGTAGTTTGTATCAGAACACTTGATTGGAGAAAAAGCACCATGCACACTGATTGCACCAACCTTATGTTGTTATGTGTCATCATTGTCCAGTCCATCTTGGTTTCATGACTATTGATGACTCAGAAGTGATGCCTGCTGTGGGTAACCCGGGCATCACAGTGACAGAAGTTCACTTTAACTTTAAGACAGCAGTGTCCAGTTCATGGTCTGATCAGATTCTACTATGATAGGATGAATACAGCAGATCAATGCTAGTGGGGTAAAAAAGATGCAGATACTCAGGACAAAGTTTTAGAAAAAGTCACTGACCAGAAGTTCATTCTTCCTCTTTGACCTTTAAGACAAATGTCCTTACTGCTTTTTATAAAAAAAATCCATCACATCCACTTCCATGTTAATAGCTCTCTTGGCAAAGATCTTTCCCTCCCAGAATGTACCCTTCTTCAGTTTTATCCATTTGCTTTTGATGTCACTATAATATTTTTCAAACAAACATTTCAGAGACGTCTACACCTGATGCAGTTTCCTTATCCTTCTTCTGCCTAGAATTGGTAGAAAATAATTTTTATGTAATTTGCAACAATAAATGAAATCGATCACAAAGTTCTCCTACAACACCTTCATTGACTTTGAAAAATGATGTGATACAATTACTAGCCTAAACAGTGAGTTGGGTCTGCTTATTCAGTTTAATTCCTCGTATATTTATTGTGCTCATTTTGATTTAAAAGCCCTGGGTGCTGGATCCATCCATCCATCCATTTCCTAACCCACTGAATCCGAATATAGGGTCACGGGGGTCTGCTGGAGCCATTCCCAGCCAACACAGGGCACAAGGCAGGAACCAATCCTTGGCAGGGTGCCAACCCATCGCAGGGTGCTGGATAATACACATAAAATATCAATCAAAATACAATTTCATCCATTTATTTATTTTCGGAATATACAATGTAGGAACACAGTAGGCTAGACTATATCCCAACAGTAAAGTTTACAAGAAAACAACCTTAGATATAAAGCCAGGCCATCATAAACACACTCACTCTGACTTGGCAATATGACGTGATAATGAAGATAATAGTAGGCAGTGAAAAAGGTGACCGGAGTCCATGGAGTAAGTCCTTGAAAAAAACATTTACTGTAGATATGATAGCAAGTCTAGGACTGAATCATTTTCTGCTGGCACTATGAAGCAAAAATCCTAGCTGCAAAATCAATTTCTTACATTTATACTAAAATAATCTCTGATTTTATGGCACATATGCACCACCTTACATTTACTGAAATTTCCTCTAGTGAACTTGAACACTTTTGTTGAATGGCCAGGCATTCAAGTCGCTTCAAGTCACCTTCCAAAGCCTGAGTTCAGCTATGCTGTATCCAGCCATCTCTTGTTCATGTTAAATAAAAATATTCAATTTGTGCCCATTTTGTTGTGAGGGTTATACAATCAAAGGTAGATTATTTATTCATCCATCCTTATTATATATCCATATTTATTATATGGTTATTGGGGCCCAAGGCCTATGCTCGCTGCACACTGTGCAAAGATAGAACTGGCTTTGGACAGGACACCAGTCACTCCTGGACAAAAGAGGAGATGTTTGTTTTAAGTGTGGCTGCAGCATGCAGATAGGCCATCAAGTTTAACATTTTGCAATCTACCGCATATGCACTTGTTCATGATTGATGAAAGTGTTGATAATGTTGGTCTATTTTGGTATCTTTACATGATAGTTTTTGAGTCATTGCACAAATACGTATGGGCAGCACAAAGGCGCAGTTGTCGCGCTGCTGCCTGGTAGTAAGGAAACCTGGGTTTGTGTCCCGGGTCATGCCTCTGTGGATTTTGCATGTTCTCCCCGTGTCTACGTGGGTTTCCTCCGGGTGCTCCGGTGTCCTCCCACAGTCCAAAGTCAGGCAGGTTAGGTGCATTGGCGATCCTAAATTGTCCCTAGTGTGTGCTTGGTGTGTAGGTGTGTGTGTCCTGCCATGGGCTGGTGCCCTGCCTGGGATTTGTTCCTGCCTTGTGCCCTGTGTTTGCTGGGATTGGCTCCCGTGACCCTGTGTTAGTATATAGCGTGTTGGAGAATGACTGACTGACAAACAGGTATTTTCCTAGTCTGCATTCTGCCATTGAAAGTGAGTAAAAGCTGCCATCCTGTGCTGCTAGACATGCAGTGCTATCCATTGTGTTCATGTTAGGCTTGTTTTTTTCTTATATTGAGGCATCTGTATAAATCTATAAATAATCTATATAATTTAAATGATAATCTATTAATCTCTCTAAATCAGGGGTCCTGATCACCTGCTGCTGAAAGAACACAAAAGCAGCACTGCCATGATTTTTCTCACCGATCATTTTCCACTTCTGTATTTGTATATATGGCAATGTGTATGTGATCCAATATTAATGTTTATAATTTTAACACTCCTTTATTTTGTTTGGCACCAGTATCACATGTCAGACAGGTTTCTACTTTAAAGTTGTTTAAACTGCAGAAGAGTCAAAAAATGCAGTTAACTATCATGCAAAGTTAAAGGATACTCCCTGAATGGCATGGTATGATGTGAATATCGGTGACATCTTTCACTTTGCTGGAGTTGACACTCTCACTGATGTTCACAGCTCGGGATTCTAAGGCAATACCCATGTTATGTAGAATAGGCCCCAAAAGTAAATGTAAAACAAAACCCAGTAATTTATGCACATCACACTCTAATGCAAATCATAACTCTTTGTAATTGTTGGGCACTGAAGATCAAGGATTTTGGATCTCTGTGATTATATAAACTCCTTGTATGTGAATGATGTGTTTTCAAACACACCGTCTATTGCACTCACCCACACTTGCATTTTTGATGACTGCTGTCTTGGCCAGAAGCTGATATCATCAGGCAGTATGCTGCTTTCCTCAGATGGTTTAACCTTCAACCACCACACCAAATCACTGCCCATCAGCTTCTGGCGTCCAGCATGCCTCGTCTCTCCTTAACCTTAACCAACAAGAAGCCCTTTTCTGCTGCATCCCCCAGCCTTTGGACTGATATTCTTCTTTTTGCCCCCTTAGGTCATAATGCTTACAGAAGATTCTACACCGACTGGACAGGGAATCCTCTGCATCCCACTTTCACCGTGAACAGCCATGTCTGCCAGCCTTTATCTTTACAGTTATGCACAAATTCTTGGTACTTGCTGTGTTTTCTCTCTGCTGGTGTATGGTAGTCTTCCTTCAAAGTTAATGTCAGCTCCACTAAGAAATGCTGTAAGAAGCTGTAAGACTCATAATGTCTGCGACTTTGTCATGGTATTTCCTGTATCTCTACAGTTTTAATGCCATTTTGCAACATGGAATTATTTGTGCCTCCCCTCCGACTACACAGCTTGCGTTATAGAGCCTCCTTCCTACACTACTTGTGCAACTTCACTGTAGTTGGGAGGATATCACAGGCTGCTTGCAACAGAAATTATTATACAAAAAGGTCCTAACCTTCATAGGTCAGCCTATGAGATCTTCCTCGGTGGATGGTCCCACATTGTCCAGGCTCCTTGCAGGTGGATCTTGCTCACCTTCTCTATTCCTCCTCTCATCTTGGATCATTGCACTCCTTTATCTTGTATTTGATATACCCCTCTGATGAAAGTGAGTTGATCTCAGTCCGTTTTTGAGTGTATATGTTAACAACGATGCCTGTGAGTTTAAAGTGAACAGTCATCCTGAGCTACAGCAGCACCAGCGCCCCAATACGTCCTGATCTTGTCATACTACTGGCTTCTCAAACTCTTTCACTCCTAGGCGGTGACTAACCTACATTCTGTTACTTTGATCTCCATACTAATGGAGAACAAGGGAAGCTGCAGCTGATGTGACCTTTATGTAGACACCAACAGATATGATGAGGGACCCAAAAATAATGAGAATTAAAAAAAAAAAAATCATATATTTCTCTGAACATTTTCAAAATTTAATCACCCTTAAAATACTCTCCCTGAGACACAATACAGTTGTCCCACTGCGTTTTCCATTGTTCAAAACTGTTCTGAAAATCTTGAAAAATGATAACCTTCAGTGCTCCTGTCATTTGCTTCTTGACCTCCTCTACATCCTGGAAACGCTTTCCTTTATGGTCCCTCTTCTTGCTTGGAAATAAGAACAACTCACAGGATGCAAGGTCTGGGAAGAAGGTGTGGGAGCAGGTGGGGTTGAGCGGGTATGGAAACTGTTGCCATCCCGTTTTTCATGAGAAACTGCCGCATGTTCAATACTGTGTGGGTGGGAGTGTTATCGAGATGCAGACGCCACTCACCTGATTGCCTAAATTTGGGTCATTTTCTCCACACTGCATCACACAATTTCTGAAGCACTTTAGGGTAAAAACCCTTGCCTGACTCAAAGCTTCTTCTTTGAAAGCCTAGAGAAACATTGTGACAGCTTCTGTTGCTGTTTACCTCATAAGGAAACAGAACTTGATGCAAACACTTTATTCTTTCAAGTCTGCCATCACAAAATCGACAAAGAGGCTCAAGAAAAAAAAAAATTACACTGATCTTACAGACCTTTCCCCAAGGACGCCAATTGGCCAAATGATGCAGAGGGAAGTCAAATACACGCTCCTAGCTGGTAAACGTCGGAACTAACGCCCCTTCAGCCTCCAGAAAAAAATCTCGTTATTTTTGGGTCCTCCTTTGTATGAAGCTTGGAGGGATTTCTAGGCAGCTATAAAAGGTGTTTGTTGATCTTCTTCTCTAGTCCATCTACTACTGTAGTTGGGACTTCATACACTGTCAGGAGACACATAATTCTACTTACTCACATATTTATAGATGGAAATCTGTATTGATAAAGTCATAGACTGACAAGTCTGGCCTTTCAGGGAAGTTCAGTTTTCCTCAAAAAATCCTCTGCTTGCTTCTCAGTTTGTTATTCAAGAAGGTCTTATAGGTTTTTTCCCTAGCCACTTGATAGGGTTGCCCTTAATACCTGGAATATCTTCACCCTGTAGCTGCAGCTTGAACTTTGTGGTAATTACACCCTTTCTGATCACTAGACTTCTTGACTTTGTAGACTTGAATCTCATCCAGGTCCATATAACCAATGTTGATAGGGTTACCTGTACATGAGTGGTGGTAGTTACAGTGATGTAATCCATGAAGCCTCTGATGGCCAACAGGTGGCTCCAAAAGACCACTGTCCACGAGATTATTTGAAGCTGCTATAGTATGGACATTGGTGTGCATTCTCACAGATGCCTGCAGTTTTGTGATAATTTGCTTGGTCGCCATGTACTTGAGTTAATAGACAGAAAATCTGCGGCACTTTGTGGGGATAGAAATGTAACAAGCCATACAAGCTGGCATTAACAGGACAGTGAATATGTGTGGCTTGCATGTGATACTACAGCTACCTCCCAGTTCATTACATAATACAAACAGATGTATTACTCACTGCGGTGGGTTGACACCTTGCCTGGGATTGTTTCCTGCATTTTGCCCTGTGTTGGCTGGGATTGGCTCCAGCAGACCCCCGTGACCCTGTGTTCGGATTCAGCGGGTTGGAAAATGGATGGATGGAAGGATGGATGGATTTATCACTCAAATGATGCATTTACTCATACAGTACCGCCATCTAGTGTTGGTCTACAAACACACTAACAACTCACTGCATTTCATCAGCATGGCTCTGAATTTTAATTTACAACTAAGAGAATATTCTGCCATAAGGTTACACTTGCTGTATCATAGATAGATAGATAGATAGATAGATAGATAGATAGATAGATAGATAGATAGATAGATAGATAGATAGATAGATAGATACTTTATTAATACCAAGAGGAAATTCACATAATCCAGCAGCAGAATACTGATACAAAAAGTAATATTAAATTAAAGAGTAATAAAAATGCAGGTAAAAACAGACAATAACTTTGAATAATATTAACATTTACCCCTCCAGGTGGAATTGAAGAGTCGCATAGTGTGGGGGAGGAACAATCCCCTCAGTCTGTCAGTGGAGCAGGACAGTGATAGCAGTCTGTCGCTGAAGCTGCTCCTCTGTCTGGAGATGACATTGTTTAGTGGATGCAGTGGATTCTCCATGATTGACAGGAGCCTGCTCAACGCCCATCGCTCTGCCACAGATGTCAAACTGTCCAGCTTCATTCCTACAATAGAGCCTGCCTTCCTCACCAGTTTGCGCAGGTGTGAGGCGTCCTTCTTCTTTATACTGCCTCCCCAGCACACTACCACGTAGAATAGTGCGCTCGC
This sequence comes from Polypterus senegalus, assembly GCF_016835505.1. Classification (NCBI taxonomy): domain Eukaryota; kingdom Metazoa; phylum Chordata; class Cladistia; order Polypteriformes; family Polypteridae; genus Polypterus; species Polypterus senegalus. Next base: position 68,209,554 of record NC_053164.1, on the reverse strand, counting down.
CACAACCATCTGATAGAACATCTGCAGCATCTTATTGCAGATGTTGAAGGACGCCCACCTTCTAAGGAAGTATAGTCGGCTCTGACCTTTCTTATACAGAGCATCAGTATTGGCAGTCCAGTCCAATTTATCATCTAGCTGCACTCCCAGGTATTTATAGGTCTGTACCCTCTTCACACAGTGTCCTCTGATGATCACGGGGTCCATGAGGGGCCTTGGCCTCCTAAAATCCACCACCAGTTCCTTGGTTTTGCTGGTGTTCAGGTGTAAGTGGTTTGGGTCGCACTATCTATCTATCTATCTATCTATCTATCTATCTATCTATCTATCTATCTATCTATCTATCTATCTATCTATCTATCTATCTATCTATCTATCTATCTATCTATCTATCTATCTATTTAACAAAGTCCTTGATTAGCTTCCTATTCTCCTTCTCCTGCCCACTCCTGATGCATGATAGCAGTGTCATCAGTGAACATTTGTACGTGGCAGGACTCTGAGTTGTATTGAAAGTCTGATGTACTGTATATAGGCTGAACAGGACTGGAGAAAATACAGTCCCCTGTGGCGCTACTGTGTTGCTGACCACAATGTCAGACCTGCACACACATACTGAGATCTGTCTGTTAGATAGTTCAAGATCCATGCTACCAGGAATGAATCTACTCCCATCTCTGTCAGCTTGTCCCTAAGGTGCAGAGGTTGAGTGGTGTTGAAGGCGCTAGAGAAGTCCAAAAACATAGATGTTGGTACATTAGGGTTGGCAAATCTAATTCTTGCTCTACCTGCTTTGCATCACCTCTGTTTGCAGGGCTGTTTTTAGGCATAGGCAAAGTAGGTGACCGCTTAGGGCACCCACTGCCAAAGGGCCCTGCCCAGCCTTTTTTTTAGACGTAACCAAATACAACTTACAGGTCCATATTTCAGAAGTACAAATTTTTGGTGGGAGAATTACCAGTATGGTTACATGAGAGCAGAGAGGAAACAGTGATGACAAGCAGCATCGACGATGATGGTAGGGCCTGGGGTAGTGGGTGGGGCCCAATGGGAGGGCAGATCATGCTCCTAACCTGCCAGGGCATCTGCACATCAGATTGAACATAATGACTTAGCATTAATATCAGTTGAGCACAAAGTCATCGACTGTCTTGATTATTCACACTTAATGACACTTTTATTATTATTTATTATTAATCAAAGACATTGCAAAAATGAAAGTACGCAAGGAATTTTTACATTAAAGGTTAGATTTACATGTTACGTTAGCTTTAGTCAGTAGGTTCCTTTGACATGTTCCTCTCAAGGCTATTGAAGTGAAGTAAGCCGTGTCCCTTGTAGTCCACATGATATAAAAGGAGATAACTCCCGGTAGGTGGTGTTTCATTATGACCTTACTTCTGTGCTGAACTAACCCATGAAACTCATGTACTGAAGTTTCAGAGAAGACAAGAGAGACTGTTATGAAGACGTGTTGGCACATAATTTCCTTTTAATTTTATTTTTGCCCATGTGGCACCCCAAGCATCTGACTTTGTCCTGTGTCCTCTTTTTCCCAGCTACAACGTACACAGTAATTACATCAGCATATCTGCAGTATACATCTGTGTGATTACTGTGAAAATACTGTATAACTTAAGTAAGTAGATAGGTGACAACTCATTTCTTATTCCTGTTCTGTACTTGATTGTCTACTTACCTGTACAGTACAAGTATTTGATGTACACACTAACTATACATTAATAATGACAAAATACACATAATATTGGTAATAACTGAGTAACTACAGAGTTAAGTGCACATGAGACACTTACTGTCAAGGGTTAAGTTTATAAAGAAGTAACGATGGGAAGCAAACAAAGGTAAGGTGTCTAGAAAGACATAAATCAGAAGAATGAACTAAAACTAAATAAAACATCAGAGCTTGGCTTGGGAAAATGTTTGTTTTATTTAACACTGCATTGAATGTTCACAAACAAGACCTTTAGATATTCTTGATATGCAGTCTTAAGGAATCTCCCTCTGTGTGTCTGTCACCATTAGAAATGAATAACGTCAAGTCATGATTAAAATTTATTTGTGTCCCTGCCCATATCAAACTGGCTCGGTGAGGAACTAAAGCACTTGAAGCACAAGCTGGGTGTGAAAGCGGACTATCATATGTGATATTCTCCACTGTTTGTTGCTTTATATCTTCAGAACTTTAGAAGTTTTTTGCTATAATTTTCAGATATGTTTTGGCTTAAAGTACTTGGAATAATCTGTGGGTTACAAATATGTTTTGCTGGTAAGTTTTAAATTCACTAAGACTTTTTTTGCTTGAAATTACTTGCAAGTTTTTATTTTTTATTATTTATTACAGTCTCAAGATGTTAACCGGCATCTTATTTTTGTTAAATATCCTCAATACAAGAAAAACTTTAGGAACAATTTGAAATTTTTCAAATTCCTGCATTGTTTGCTGCTATAATGTGATTTGGTATTCATCTACAGTAAGTAATAATAAAAGTTAAAGAAAGCCTATTCAGGCAAAGTGCCGTATCTTTATTGAACATACTGTTTAAAGTACTCCTTTCTTTTCACTCAATATACTTGTTTAGAACTGTGTTTTCTGCTCTTAGTGCTATAAAAACAAAACAAAAAATGTTTGCAATTACAAAAAGCTTTGAGACTGTCTTTAATTTAATTTAATAAAGCCTAATATTGAAAAACTATTGAGTAAAGTGCAAGCACAAGGCTCCCATTGACTATTTTGTGATTCTCATCATTGAATTGTATGATTATACAGTATTTAACCAAAAGCATATAATTAATATGTATGTAACCAATAAATTGTATGTATAATTTATTTTTTCATTGGTATTGCCTTACAGTTTCTTTGTCTTCTGGCAACTAATTGAAAACCTTTTGTTATTGAATATAGGCTGTGAATTCTAGAGAGCGTCTTTTACACCCAAACCCCAAACAGGATCACACAAAACAGTTTTGGGTTAAAATTAAAGGGGATTTATTACACAAATGTGTACCTCTTTCTCTCTTCTTCTCTCCTCTCTCTACCACACTGCTCTCCTCCAGTCAAGTTTTATTGAGGACCCGGAAGTACTTTCAGTGCCAGTGCCAACCCCCCTGCCTGCGCTACGTGTCAGTAACTTTGCGTCTCTGCTGGTTACGTATGTGGATTACACTTTGACCAAACAACAAATCTTTTAATTCTCATGGATAGGCCTCTTTATTGATCTTTACTATCAATTTTTGAGACTTTTGAATTTTAGTACTTTCATAATCTCTAACCTGCTCTGCAGTTATGTTTCATGTTGCGTTACAGGTATTGGTTGCATTATATGTTTTCATTCTTTTTTGCTTTGAAATTCACACTCAAAATACTTTTTAAACTTACACTTTTACTATAACACTTCAGTAAAAACAATATTTGGAATTACCTCTTCATCAATATCGCATTGAATTTTGATGCCGTGTTTGGAATTACAACGTGACAACAAAATGTATAACTGCCCGTGAGTGAATTTCGTTTCTCTCTCTCTACATGAACTGTGTCTGACAAAAGAATTCCCATGAATCAGAAGTGATTGAACTGTACGCGTGGTTGTAAATGTTTTATATGTGGACAGGACTTTTCCAAATCTCTTTGCATACAGTCTTGTCTCGCGGGTCTTAAAATTATCTCTAAGAAAGTCACATCTCATCCCAGGATAAAAAGTATTGCTTCGTCCCAGGATTTTTTTATTATAATAAAGAGAAATGTACTTACTGAATAAAAACCACAGTGAAGCAGTAAGTAATTTCTAACTATGTATTTATAATTTTGTACTCATTTTTACTTTCAAATTATTTTTCATGCCAGTCCTTAAAATAATTTTGTTTACCATTAGACACAGAGGAACCTTACATTTTGTACACTAGATTGGGTTTTTTGTGCTGCATTTCACACATCTTCTGTCTTTTGTCACAGTTGCCCTACAGAAGTTCAATGTGTTATTTATTTTTTTATTGTTTATTGTTGTTGCCTTTTTCTTGCATTTCACATCTGGAATAAACTAAGTACATATATACTGTGGCCTTCAGAGGGTGCTCCTTCTGTCCAGACCCAACACTGACAGACGCAGGACATAAGTTCTACACACATGCTTTTATTTTTTCTTTCCCATTTCCCTCTAGTAAATACAGTTCCAAAGCTCAAACATAATACTTTCTTTTCTTTTCTTTCCTCTGTTTCTGTCCAGTCCCCCTCCACTCCTCCTGGCAAGCTTAGTCTCCCTTCCTCCTGAATATGGCTCTCGGAGTGGTGGTAGCTGGCTCCTTTTATAGGGTTCCCAGAAGTGCTCCAGATGTTCCACAATCTCCTTCCGGCCACACTTATGGGTGTGGTGGCAGCCCTGCAGACGACGGCTCAGCCACTCTCCATGTGCCCCCTGGCGGGGGCCATGAGCCACAACAGGGCTGAGCTTCCATGCTCCAAACCCATGGCACTGTAGCAATCCAGGGGGCTGCACTCTGTTATCCTTGAGGAAGTGTTATCCCGTGCAAGCTCCTTCTCTTGGCCCTACAGTTATGGAGACATCCTGGCTTGATAAGATTCCTGGCCATCCGTTACACTGCCCCTCCCTCAGCTGAGCTCTGTGGGGTGAAGTGTTCAGTCCTGTGAGGGTTGTCTTCCTCCAGGAGAGTCCATGGTTGACCAGTCCCTACCCTTGCCCTGAACAACAGAAACAACAGAGTGGCCAGTGCCAGTATTGTCTCCTGTTTTCCCTGTATGGACAACGTCTCCAGCCATGACCTGGTCAGCGGCATTCGTAGCACAACTGGGTGTCCTGCTCTGCTCTATACCCAGCCAAGCTCAGCTTATCCCTCTGCCTGACTCACATGCTACAGTGTCAGGGGACCTGCTCTTTTTCTTACGTGTCCCTTTTTTTTTTCTCTGGGGTGCAGTGAGAGTTTGGATCTCCCTATGGGATAAAGAGTCCCTGCACTGTCTGCACCCCTTTTGTTTTCTGTGTGCTGATTGCTGGTTTGGCAGGGGCTAATTAACCTTGGCAGTCTCTCCCGCACAAGCATCTTCCTTGGGGCAATCTCCTGGCCGCACTTCCAGGTATGGTGGCAGCCCTTCAGAGGAGGGCTCAGCCACTCTCCATGCACCCCCTAGTGCTCCAAACCCGTGGCACTTTAGCAAGCCGGGGGTATTTTGGTCGATCTTTCCATTACAGAGGTGTCCCGGCTGGGTATGAATTCATTACAATACATTTTCACACCAGCTTTTTCCAGTGCTGGGTTACGTGAGTGAGGACAATGCCTTTCTTGACAGCCCTGAGTGCAGAGCTACTCATACAGACACATACATCTAAACCAGTATTTGTCGGGCACTTTAGAGTCTCAGGAGGCTATGGCCAGCTTGCGAGCATATTAGTCTTGTTTATGGTCTAATCTGATCCCCACCTTTACCATCCACTGTGTGGAGCAATACGGCCTTGTGAGACTTTTTATCCTGTTTCTAACCACATTTCCCTTCAACCACTCTGATCCTGTGGCCACTGTTTAATTGTGCTTGTTTGTCTTTTTCCCATGGGGTGGCATTAGTAGGGGAACTGGGGGTGAAGCCAGCATGATTAGAAACAGGATTGAAAATACTGCATGGCACTGTCTACCCCTTTGCGACACAGAGACGTGAGCAGCATGATACAGCAATATTCAATCTTCCTTGTGTGAAAGTTCGAGAAACACGAGTACAGCATTTCAATTACTTATGTGTATATTAAGAAGTTAAGAAACATTTTTTGATGTACTCTAAGTTGACATTGAAAGAGCGCTATTCAGAAAACTAACATAAGGAGAATGTGCAGCAGACAGCCTCTGTGTATGCTAATTGAACCCATGACACTTAAACTTTAAAACTGTATGCAGCGATGACTCAAAGCCATACTAAGTAGTACTTACAAATAAAGTGTAGCCTTGAGTCCTTCATTAAACATGTTCTCAATAAAGTCAAATCTAACTCAAGTTTTGTGTGTAACGATGCTATCCAATGGTAATGAGTATTTCACTGCATTTGGCTTGATGTAGGTGGGATATTTGATAAAAGCAGAGTAACTCAGCTGGGGTAACCCCTTGTGGTATATGTGTGATAATTGCATATTTTAATGATGAAAGAGAGCAGACAAAATAAAATCTTATGATTTTATTTTAAAAGAAGACACATTTGGCTATGGAGAAATACAATTATTGCTTCTGAATGACTTGTGTGTTTACTGCATTGTACACAAACAACTTTGAAATATGGTGGTGTCCTGCCAATGAGACACCTCATGCATAAGTGATTAATTCAAAAAGCTCCTTCACCAAGGGGCACATAGTTAATAGCATCTTATTCTGCATCATTCATTGCAACACGTCTATAGGAGGACATCTGAATCTGCCACCTGGAGGGTTAAATTGTATGCTATAGCTCAGTATGAGGTATATACTTACATAACAATAACCTGAAAAATAATGACATGAAAATTTTATTTTTGAAAAATATGCCATTAGTTGCTATTGCTGCAAGTACTATTATAAGATTCAGAATTTCAGAAGCAATCTATAGATTGTCACTATTATCTATGTACAATAGTATTGCGGGGTGAGCAGGGCTTACTAGATTTGTTATTGAGTTGGCCTACTTTGATGCAGACTAGGCTTAGGTTTTGTTCATAAAGATACACACACACACACAGACACACACACTATATCCACTTACGTACTGATTATGATTCATGTCTACACATCCTGCCATTCCTCAGTACTTCACATACGGACTCACTAGCTTTGGCAAGAGCAGACCAAACTAATATCGCTGTGTGTCCCCTAGAAACTGAAGACTGATATTCCTTAATTATTGCCCCTTAATAACCAATGCTCTGTTATTCTTTACTGTGGGGCTCTTTATTGGAGACAACCTTCTTCAGTCTGCTAATCCTTCTGGAAATAAAGTGACAATCCACCCACATCAGGTGCCCTGTATCTACTTTATTACTTAATTAGTTCACAATGTCCAAACAATGCATAATTATACTATATGTTTTAAAAAAAAAACAGTATTTATTGAAATAGAGTATTAATAATAAAATATAAATGAACACAGAAGGTCTTATATAAAGTCCTAATAAAAATATGTCCTTCTTTCAAGTCAAAAAGCTTCACAACTTCAAATAATAAACATTACTTTACGAAGGCATATGAAAGCTGAAGAGCAGCACCAAATGAAGCATCTCTATGAGGAGCTTGTCTTGATTTAGATGTCAGGCTTAAACATTTATGGGTCTCTGAAGTCCAGATTGATGGTGCCTCTCTGATTGAATACAGTCCCTTACCCTCTCTCTTGGCTATCATTTCCTTACGCTAAATTCTCCACTTGAGGATCTGGACCTCGTGAATTTACTCACAAATAGTTGGCTAGTCACTCTCATGATGCACACTTTGGCTTTAAAAGCTTTACTCATGAAAGCATGTGCAAAACATCAAGAGTGTTTATGTATACGGCCTCCGATTCCCAAAAAAATAGCTACTCTGTTCGGGCATTTGAGTTACTCTAACCTTATCACCATTATAACTTATAATGCACACTGAGACAAAATACATAGGATTGTAATTGAAAACATTAAACACAATCTCAACCATTGCCCTATGTATGATGTGTGTGAGAAAATATTTAACCTTGCAGGAAAAAAGTTCACAGGCCATGGACAACTCACCTCAATCCACGTGACTGTCATTGCTTTTAAAATTGGTCCTGCAGTTTCAAAATGATGGTTTTCCACTGAATAACATATTAGAACAAGAGAAGCTCTTACTGTATTTTCCCTATAATTTTCTTGAAAAAGTAAAGAGACTCATGAATCCTATTAGAGGAAGCTTAATTAATCAAAGTAAAATCAAACACATTTGAATATCACGAATAAGATAAGATAAAACACTATATTAGTAATAATTATTTGCCAGTTTTCAATTGATGTTTCAATTTATAGTATGGCATATTAAGATCTTCTATATTCTGCAAAATAATTCTGAAAGTTATTCATTAAATCTACAGCTGGTCTCAGTGTATCTCTCCTCCAGAAACCAATGCCTGAAGAAATTGAGCTCACTTGTAAAGTCAATGGATTCTACCCTAAAGCTATTGACGTACAGTGGTTCAAAGGTGAAACACAACCTGTACCAGCAAAGAGTGGACAACTTCTACTGAATGGTGATAAAACCTACAAGATCAGCAAGGTTGTGTATGTGAGTAATACAGATTATGAAGAAGCTAGCTACTACTGCCACGTAGGACATTCCAGCCTGCCAAGAAAACTCATTGTGCCCTTGAATAAAAAAGGTAGGAGTTTTAAAAAGATAGTCCAAGATACTTAGAAATGCAACATGTGAAATATTAGGAATGTTTATTCTGTACAAATGATCTGTATGTTATTGTCAGTTCATAAAATGGTTACATGTTAGAGAGAAATTAATGTTCAAAAAGAATTAATTCTTAATATGATTTAAATACTGAAAAAAATGGTTACACTTAAACAAAAAAAAAGGTATGAGAGCCACACTGTGCTTCTGAATGCTCTGATTTATTAATTTTATTGAAATTTTCTTTACCCAAGCAAAGAAAATTCCAAACATTTGAAAGTCTTTCTTATTTTCCTTTCCTAAAAATGTATTGAGTAGCTGGGTGTAAAGCTCAAATATGAATTTTGGAATAGTTTAAAGTTCACATCTCCAACAGTTCGACCACAATAATTGACTGCTGGTTGACACACTCACGCAGATGTTAAAAATGACGTCTGTTAGCAATTGGATGCTGTTTAGAGTCTTTCCTGGACTACCTTCTCCATGGAGTTTGTTATTTTAGGGAATGGATGCCAGGAAATTGAGCTGCGCACTCAAAAACAGTCAGATTCATCTAATACTTTAGCAATTACTGTAACTGTAAATCCTTTAGCTGAACATACTGTTGATATTTTGATAGGCTTTTGTGTACAATTAAACTAGACAAAATATTAACGGTCATACCAATTATAAGAAAACTGATGGTTGAAATTTTTGGAACAGATTATTTTCTTAAATAATACGCTACCATGGCTGTTCGTTTGTCTTTCCAGGATTTTAAATCACCTGCAGCTTGCAAACCGTTTGACTTATTGACCTGTAATTTGTTACACATGAACTACGTGACGTCTACTATCCACTTTGGGGTGATGATTTTTATTACTCTTTTTATTTTTATTTTATTTTATTGTACAATCAACTCTTAGCAGTGGGTGGCCGTGTGGTGCGTGCGTATGGGCGCCGTTCTCATCGCTACCACCATTGCTGTCACTTCCCCAACTTCTTCATATCTTAAATCATTCTTGAGGCAGATTGAACACTAAAGTGCCAACTTAAGTGAAAAATAAAAAAAAATGTACTACAGTAAGTAAATGCAACGCAAAAACTGACTTAATCTGAAAAGATGGCAACAGAAGAAGTGAAGAAGCGGGCCGCTAGGGTGGAGAAAAGAAGAGCTGCTCATGAAGCAGCAAGCGCATCAACCTCTGAGTAAACGAATGATAAACGTACAGAGAGTTTGAAAACTATGACTGCTCAAGTGTATTCACTGCACGCTATCGTGCATTCTGCCATTACTGGTGAAATATATTTAGTGTTTATGAACTTCAGATAAACTTTTATTATTTCATGTAAATATCTGCTTTAATATCTTAATGCTCCTGTCTGTATAAATTTTGCACTCTCTCTTTGTGTTTATGTGGGTTTCACTGGTGCTCCAGTCTTTACCCATATCTATGTGAGTTGGTCCCAGAAAAATGTTATTTTAACTGGCATCGTAATGCTACCCTTTAACTAACTTTAACTAATTTGAATTCTTGAAACAAATCACTGTGCAGGCACAACATGAACAGCTTTGAAGAAAGTCTTAGCAACAAGGGCAACATTCCCGTCTGATGCTCAGGTTTTGTTTCCACAGCTGTGCCCACATGGCTTGGTTAGGAAAAAAGGGGTCCGAAGGCTGCTTGGCTGGGTGGCTTCCAACAAAACAGCACTGGAATTGTTAAAGCATTGTGACATGTGGCAGTAGCACCAGGGTGTGGTAGCTGCACCCTTTCTGTCATCTTATTCAAATATTATTTACATTTCCTTAATACGTGATACAATTCCAGATACAACTCTTCTACTTTATCTGTCTGCAGCCAGAAATTAACTCTCTCTCTCGTATAAAATATAGATTTTTAAATATTATGACTATTCGAAATGCATCCCGTTCCCTAGCACAGGTTAATCCACTTTAGTTATGGAGAAACGCTCTTTTATACAGCATTTTAATGCTAAAGAAATATCAAGTTGTTGGCAGTTGTTAGTTCAGCAGCAGCTCTACCACGTAAAGGACTTATCATACGTTGCTATGAGTCCTTAAAGCCAGCGTCACTCTCCTGATGTCCTGTTCTCTTTGTCTCTGACCCAGTCCCAGCCTCTGCTGTGTCCCTCCAAAGCCCTCACAAGGAAGACATCTACAAGTTCTTTTAAACTCAAGAATTGGAGTTTCTATAATGGAGACAATTAGGAATTTGTCCTCTTTGCTGTGAATTTGAATTAACGCACCATTGCTGAATAAAGTCTGAGTACTGTTCCTGCCAGTGAAATAAATGTTCTCTTTGCTCAGTCCTCTCCTGCCTGTCTTTTGTGCAATTCAGGAGCCTAGACGTGACAATGTGTAAATTTATTTTGCTTTTCTCAATATGTACATTGTTACACACGTGCGCATGGGAGACAGCTAAAGGGCTTGAGTAAGGACAGTTCCGAGACATACCGGGATGTGGCAGAGTGCACTGACTCTTTATCTCCCTTGCCTGAAGACCATTCACAGGAGATTCCACCTGGTTCCCTTGATGTCACTTCAGGGACCGAGCCAATGGAAGGAGACCTTGCCGGCTCCGGCCCCTGTGATGTCACGTCTGGGCTTGCACCAATGACAGAAGACCTCCATGAGCCCGACCCCTTTGACTTCACTTCCTGTCTTCCCCTTTAAAAGCCTCCACCTTTTCCCTATTCCCTCAGTTCTGTATTGGACTCGGTTTTGAGCACAACAGTACTATTATTTAAAAAGACGATTTGCAGCCAGGATACCACATTATACGGGTGGCTTCCCCAAATCTTGCTATGTCTCATTGTGAGGTTTATTACAACATATATACAGTAATATTGACAGAATTAAACATACATCTGCTTAATAATTTAAAACTATAAATCAGAGTGACATACTCATTTTTGATTCTACGTGCGGTATACTACACCATCATAGGAGAGTGATATTTGCTTGTGCCTAATGCTATTGTGAAAGATCTGCTGACTGTTTCTGAACGTATAAAAGAATTTTTTTGGACTGATGGGTATTATTTTATTACTAGGCATGTGTTTTTGCAAAAGTAAAATCCCTTAGCACTGGAATAGTGATAAAAATCAGTAAATGTCAAATGTTACTTTCCTCACAGTTCATTTGTGTAATGCACAGGGGCTTTAGAGCAGTGATTCTGAATCTTTATTCTGGGAGTTTCCACCCACAAGAATTGAAAGCTTTTCAAAGTGCTACATTTTTTTTTTAATTTTAAAATGTTTAAGTATTGAACTCTTGTTAAGTAAATCCAAAGATGGTATTATATTATCAGCCAAAAAAAATTTTGCATTTGGAGAATTTGATATGATATTACACATAGCTTTTTCAGGTGTGTCTTTTAATTTTTTCTTATGTGCAGCTAATTTTTTTTAATGAATAATGTTTTTAATGTATAAACAACAGTGTGATTTGATATGGAATAAAAATGATAAAGCCTACAATTTCCATATATTTATTAAAAAATATGTATAGTTCAGAGCTTTAATTTCATTTCAGTGTATGATTTATGATAACCCTGGACTACCCGATGTATCTTACCTCATTCTTATACTCAATGCATTCACTTGCAAACTCTGTTTATTAACTGAAAAATAAGCACTGCTTAATGCCAAGACCAAGAATATAAACATTATTAAGTCATTACCAAATAAATTGGTGAATACCAGGATAATTCTGGATATTTATTTACACAAACTTTTCAAGGCTGCTTTTAAAACAGCACACTTGTCAAATCACATTTGTCAGAAAATCGCTTTTACTGATTTAGTGACGTTAACTGGTTCATAGGTGTGATACTGGATGGAATAATTAAATTAACTCAGATTTCAAATGTCACAAACTGCTGATACTTGCATTTTCACAAATCTCACCCTACTTAACTTAGATTTGTTTTAAACTTTATGGCAACATTTTTGAAGAAAATGTATTATTATCATTAAGTCAAACTTGTCACTTTAAGTTTAGTATTATTTCAGTATTCCTCTTAAAAAACTTTTTATTGTTGTTTTCAAGTTGCCACACATAACAGATCGGAATTTCTTATAACTTATGCCAGTGCATTTATCCAAAATATGTCACTTCATTTGACAACAATAATTATTCATAACTAGAAGCTGTGTCCCACTTTCTCCTATTCCATTCAAATATTTGTTGTTTGTGCTTTCATTGCATTTGATGTATTTTAGTTATTATAGCACTGAACATTAGTCTGATTGCAAAAACACGACAAAATGATATAAATGCACTGTTCTCTGATTTGATTTCAGCAGTTAAGTACAAATGGAACTTCGGGTCACGAACATCTCGGAACACGTACAAATTGGGTTACGACCAAAAAGTTCGCCAAACTTTTGCATCTGTTCATGACAACACACTCGGGTTACGAACAAGCCAGTTTCTCTTTCGGTTTGTGAGCTCCGATGATTTCCACACGTGTTCAGTCTCTCCTTGTGCATTCCCTGTGGAGAGAGAGACAGAGAGAGAGAGAGAGAGAGATGAGAGGGCTGGCCGCATAAGACCGAGAAGGCAGTTAAAGAATGCACTGGGTTTGTTTTTAAAGAGACTGATTCCAGCATTGTTTTAACCTCGTTGTATTTAATGAAGACTTTTTTCTATTGGATTTTAGTCTCCGCTTCACTTCTGTTTACAGCGATCGGTTCGTAGCTTGCATTGTTGTAATGTTACTTTTCTTGGTTGCTTATTAAATTACAGATTTTTCAAATGTTCATGTTTTTCCCTGTGCTTAAAACTCATTAAAAAAAAGTGTTTACAGCAAGCAGTTCGTAAGGCTATAGCATGAATTCTTGCAATGTTACTTTTCTCTGTTCAAGGTTTTCTCAGTGTTATTCATTGTTTTTACATTTAATTTACTATTACTCTGTGCATTCTTTTTTTGTTCTTTATTTCACCTTATACAATTTCTTGTATTAGGAATTTATTAGATTTCTAGATTCGCATACCCCTTGGGGACAGAGTGCAGGGTCAGCCATTGTAAAGCACCCCTGGAGCAATTACAGGTTAAGGGTCTTGCTCAAGGGCCCAGCAGAGTAAGATCTCTTTTGGCAGTGAAGGGGATTCGAACCGGCAACCTTCTGTATATCAGCACAGATCCTTAGTCTCAGAGTCACCACTCCGCCCCAATGCTATGGTATAATTAACTATTTTTGTGCTTTAAAATCTTTAAAAAATATATATATTTACATACAGTTCAAACGGTCTGGAACAGATTAATTGTATTTACATACAATCCTATGGGGGAAATTACTTCGGGTCATGACCAAATCGGGTTACGACCAGAGTTTTAGAGCGAATTATGGTCGTGACCCGAGGTTCCACTGTACTATGTTTTAGCAGCCCTGCTAATTACCCGTTATGGTTATGTAGTACAGTACATGTCAGACTGAACTGGATTAGTTGGTTATAAAACGGATGGGGCGTTGGATGCACAACTGTAGCCACATTCATTACAATAAGAGGATGAATGCAAAGCTCCATTCATTTATCAGCGCTGTATATGGTGCTATATTAGAAGGCAATTAACCTGGCCGTCCCTTTAGATCTCTCATCCAAATGCTCAGACGCTGCAAGTTAAAACTACTGCTAAAGTGACAGTTGATTGGTCAGGAGCTAATAATAATCTGGTATTTCTTTATTTCTGAACCAATTCTATAAATTGATAAAATGTTAATAATGAAAGCATTTTTTATCTTGAAAAAGCAGCAAGATTTTTTCCTTCTTTACGTGTAACTGGTACTGGTTCTGTTTGTCTCTCTCTGCTCCCCCCTTGTGTTTGCAGCTCCCTACGTTAATTTGTTTGCTTGTTAAGGTATCACCCCGTAACTCCTCAGTATGCATACCACAGATTGAGAGCCACTGCTATAAAGGAAGCTCCCCGTTTAGTAATTCTCTAACCTTAACAATTTTATCTAGCCATCTCCTGATCTTTTTATTATTAAACCTGCTTAATCCAGTGCAGTTTTATAGAAACAGTAACAGGAAAACATATCACAAACAATTAATTAATTATTCTTCACATTATTTGTAATGCTTCCACCTCATTTTAGATATATTTTAGATATTACCAAAAAAACGAATGGTGGGTGCTGTTGGTATACTAAGGTGTTGACACATAAATTCTTCTGTGTCAATGTTATGGGTGGTAATTAGTTCAGATCATGCTCAACAGGTTCTTGTATGAACCTAAATTATAGAGTCTTTCCATTTAGAACTAAATCTTTTCAAATTTGATAGTAGATTTCTGGGTTCTAGAGTGCACTGTTAACTGCAGGTTTTCGTATCAGTTTCTTAATTGGAAGGAAACTGATAAGAAAAATATTTTTTCTTTAGATTTATTAATCCTGTTTTCTTCCACAAACATCGACCAGTGTCCATTTTCCTTTCCTGAGAAAAATATCAACATTTTTAATTAACCACCATTGGCTACAATCATGGAAATATTATGCATTAATTTACAATTTTGAGATGAGGAATGTGTTCACATTTTCTGGTATTTGCAAGGCTGAAAATGGTCAGCAACAACACTCAAATGGGCTGTGGCATTCAAGTGACGAATGACTGATATTAATGGGCACAAAGTGTGCTAAGAAAACATTCCCCACACCATTACAGCACCACTACCATCCAGGACAGTTCAGTCAAGGCAGGTTGGCTGCATGGGTTCAAGATGTTGGTGTCAAATTTTGACCCTACCACCAGTCTTCACCTTTCCAGGTTTGGTAAGAGTGCACCCACTGCAGGCTCAGTCATTCACTTTTTGGCTGACCGGAGTGGTCTTCTTCTGTTTTAGCTTTTGTGTTAATATTTCTGAGATGCTTTTCTGCTCACCACAGTTGTACAGAGTGGTTATCTGAATTACCATAGCCTTTCTGTCAGCTCAGACTAGTCTGGCTATTCTCCTATGAACCCTCTCATTAACAAGGCATTCCCGTCTGCAGAACTGACATTCATAGGAAGTTTTAATATTGTTCACACCATTCTGTGTAAAGTCGAGAGACTGATGTGTCTGAAAATCCCAGCAGATCAGCAGTTACATTACATCTGGAACAAATAATCATGCCATACTTGAAATGAACAGGTTCACATTCATCCCTATTCTGGTGTTAACTGTATATATTAACTGCATGAACTACATTGTGTTGGTTCCATATGACTGGATAAATAGACAATTGCATGGAAAGCAGGTGTACAGATATTCCTAATAATTTGATCAGTGAGTATATATCAATGTTCGCATGGCACTTTGCCTTTAGAATTTTTACAGAGTGCTGGACGAGAAGAACATGTTATGTACCTTCAGAGAGAGCTGAGGTGGACAGTCACTTTCTATATAACACATTTTCTCAGTCTGGGTGTGATTTAATCCAATTTAAAACTGTGCACTGTACTCCGCTACCCTCAGTGCAGGGTTTGGCTTTGCCCCAACTTTCTGTCTGATGCCTTTGATGCCTCAGTAGACCCTCATCCTCTCATTTCTCTCTTTGGATATCTCTTGATCAGCATTTAAACTATAAATAGATGAATGCATAAACCATGTGAATTTTTCTTTATTTCCAGGAAAAAAAAATTTTCTAGTTTTTCCTTGGTGTTACCTCAATACATTTAGCAATATAAACAATCAGATGACTAAAAAAATACAAAGTTGTATGTCACAATAACTAATGAAACTGTGATACACTTCACAAAATTAAAACAATATAAAGACATACAGAATTGCCTGGAATGTATACATCTTGTAAAGCAGGCATAGTCTAGGTCAGATGGAAGTAGCCGGATAACCAGGAGGGGTGAAGATGAATCAGATGTTATGACTGAACAGATTGACTGCCATAGAAAAGACATTATTGACATATTGAGTGGTTCTTGATTTGAAAGACCTGTGATGTTTGCCCGATAATAACGGAAGGAAACGGTTACACAGATTAGTGCAGTTTTCATAAAACAACTTTTCATGGTGATAGAGTAAAATCATATGATATTAGGAATTTCTTATTAGTTATGATTTCACCCCAGTTCAGACTGTAATGGTAATACCCAGGTACTGAAATGATTCCAGCCTACTGATGGTGGACACTATTCATAACAAGGATTGTAGAAGGAGAGGGATGTCCCCTAAAACCCACAATCGTGTTTTTTAGCATATTTCATAGTACTCAAATCCATATTGTTCAGTACACAACATCTGTCCCTTCTATCTGATGCGGTACTTTATCCCTATGAGTTTTCTGGCAGATCACGGTGATTTCCACAGCAACTTTCACGTTTAGTGATGCACCACTAGAGGTGTAGACATTGCTGTGGATCAAGAAAAGGAAAGAACGACTTTTAAGATGGCAGGGTCTGTGACTGATATTAACAGAACTTTGCTCTCTACTGCCTGTTTTATATTCACTCCAAGAACTCAATCCACATCACAGCACATCTTGTAATTGTTTTTATCTCTTTACATCTTGTTTAATAAAATAGACTCTTCACTTACACACAGGTATACACATAAATATCTCCTTTAATTGAAAATCCAAGTATCTTGATGGTATGCAGCTTGAATATGTTTAGCAAAAAACATGTGTTAACTCTTGCAATTGTTATTTGTGTCATTTGAAAATTGTCCCTGTATGTTATAAAGTATTTCCTGTGCTTTGCCATAACAATTAACAATTCTCTGTGTCAACCTGTCAGAATAAGTGGTATTGATTTGAAACTCCGCTGTTCCTCACATTCACAACTATATGTGTCTTGTTCTTGGGTTAGCAGCAGTAGCAAACTGTTTATATGTGCACCCAAAAAACAAAATAATATTTTCGTTATGGATAAATTAGTGTGAAATTCAAATATCTCGACATTAGGAGGGAAATATTCCATTAAATGCTATATACTATTTACAGAGCCTTGTAATGAAGAAGCATAATACAAGGATATAAAAATAGAAAGAACTTGTACCAGAACAAAATTTACCTTAATATAGGCGCATTTCCGCTGCATAGTACGGCACAGCACGGTTCAGTACAGCTCACCTTGGTTCGGCTCAGTTCGCTTGGTTTTGCGTTTCGACTGCAGTTTAGTACTGCTTTAGAGTGGGCGGGATTATTCACGTGTCATTATAGTTGTGCCGCCTCTACTGCCGTGACACCGTGGAACTTTTACAACAACACGCAGACAACGACAACACTTTAGCTCGACGACGCGCAAGGGTAAGCATCTAAAAAAAGCACATCACTAGCCAACTTTTATCACTGTTGCAAAGCATAAAATGAACTTAACTGCCAGTGTAACATTAAAATGCTGATTCTGTATATTACAGATCTTCCACATTTTGCAAAAAAGTTGCCGCAACAGACCATCTGTTTGGACATTTAACTGTGCTTCAGAGTGGTGGGATGTGATTGTTCCCGGTTTTACAAACACTCAGTGGCTGGAGAACTTTTGAATGTCTGAAGAAACATTCATCCACTTATGCAACAAACTGCGTCCAGCGATGGAGAGACGAGACACAAACTTCCGCATGTGTGTACCTTTAAAGAAAAGAATAGCCAGTGACGCAGTAATGACGATTTTCTCCGGCCAATCAGTGACCAGCAGAGTTTACCGCCACGTTTTGGTAACGGTTCGGCGCGCTTGGAACCTCGGCTGAGGTGGTACTAAAAAAAGGACCAGGTACCAGGTACTGTTCCCAGTGGAAAACCCCCCAAAAGTGAGCTGAACTGAACCGTGTCATGCCGTACTATGCAGTGGAAAAGCGCCATATGATAAAGACAGAAATGGTGATGATTAGTTAATCATTTTAAGAATGGTTACAAGAGAGCAGAGAAATTGATAATTATCAGAGATGTATTGTAGATGACGGACAGGAGACTTGCATTTCAGCCAGCAATGAGAAAAGGGTTCACATTTCAAAAACACATAAATGTTTGCTTTCTTATCTGAACCCATTATACAAATATACCCAGGGAATACCAGGTATTTCAGCTGGTATTAAATAAAAGGCACTATGACCAGTAGGGGGCATTGCAGCACACCAAACCCCAGACACAACCTCGCTAACACAAGTACCTTTTGTTATGGGCTTCGTGTTCAATGCAACAAAGTCTTCCTCTTTCTCTTCTTCTCCTCCACTCCTCCCAGGCGAGTGTTGTTCATCCTCCACTCCTGACTCCAACGTGCCTGGATGAAGTCGAGCGTCTTTTTTTACTTATGACCCAGGAGCACTTCCATTGCTAGGGCATATCCCACTGGATGAACTTCTGGATTAAATGGAAGCCCCTGAAAGTAGGGATTGTGAATTCTAGAGGCCACCACGGAACTGAACAGAGCTGAACTTTGAAAGACAGGTCTCAGCATTCCCTGCGGGTGTCCATGTGGGAATCCTAATCCAGGGATGCTGCCATCTAACATACTGTGGGAGAAAGTACTCTTATGTTGTTGTCTCCTCTGGTCCTTCCACTGTATTGGCCTCCTGGCTGGGTAACAGTTCCTGTACCCTGGCATCCTGGCCAGGAAAGGAATCATCCTCCATCCCATTTGGAACACCAGTCCACCCACTGTGGTACTCACAGCAGGCTGACATAGAATGAAGCCATTGTCTATCCTTACACTATTTATAGAAGTAGAGCCCTCCAAAGAAATTGATCAAATATACCAGTAATAATTTATTCACATAATAAAATACAAACAGAGTATTACTGTAAACCTGCAACATACTGGCACCCTGACCAGGCATTATTCCTGCCTTGTGCCCTATGCCTTTTGGGATGGGCTCCAGCCCCCGTGACCCTGTTCAGGCTTAGATAATGGAATTGTTGTAAGCCAGGTAGTCTGAGCAATATGTCATGGAGAATTTTACATTTACTTTCAAAAATCTTTTTGTCTTTTGTTAATATGCCACCTTTTTTATTCATTTGTTTCAGGGTATAATTTTTCATTTCTTTTTTTTGGCAGGAAAAAAATGAAGCAACATCAAGAGATCAGTCCTATTTTAATCAAACCTTTGAACTACACAATGGATCAACGAGGTTCAAGGCCAGAAAACAAACAGTCGGGAAACAAATTATGGGTGCTGTTGGGTGGTGTTATGAGCAAAGATGTCTGTCCATCTGATCTTCTGTATCTTCTGTCTTCATAAATATTTTTCTTTCACTCTAAGTACAGTGTTGATATTTCTTTAATAGGCAATAGGTCACCAATCACACACTTATTGCAAATTGCAAAGTCACTTTAGATGTGAACATTTTTAAAAGTGTTTTGGGCTAATCAAGGACTCCTTCTTTTGAAGAGATTTTTATAATTTGGTTAGCTCAGTTACAGTCTAATCTAATTGTAAGTGCATCTCAGTAAATATTAACAATGATTATGATTAAAAATCAAAATGTTATTAAAGGGAGCTTAAAAGTAAAGAACACTTTAGAAACAACTTGTAGAGTATAGAGAGAGCAAAGGAAAACTGTCTACTGATTCAATTTCTTGAAATATCAATCTTCTTAAATCATTTAATAAATCTGTTTGCATTCATGAAGTCTGGAAGAGTATTTTTGTGATGTTACCTTTCCTGTTTGGGAAATAATTATAACAATTTGGTGATCTTCCAAGTATTTTCTTCTTTTACTTTTAATTGTTTCATATGCTTTTTAGGTATTGTAAGAAAAGGCGCTCTATTGAGTCTGACCCGACACAGATTCACACGAGAGACACAGGTAAAATAAAACAAATACTTATTTTTCTTCAGCTGTAGGGAACGTCTTCCCCGTAATCCCTCCAGCCACAACACCGTCCCAAGCACAGTGCCCTAAGCACACAAGGTAACCAAGCACTTTCTCTTCCTCCACCACTCCTCCCTGGCAACCTCATCCTCTTCCTCTTGATTCTGGCCACTGAGTGGTTGTCGCTGGATCCCTTTATTGGGTACCTGGAAGTGCTCCAGGTACTAGATTGCTGATATCCAGATGCACTTCTGGGTGTGGCGAGACCGATGCCCAAAAGGCCCAGCAGCTCCGGCTGCAGCAACCCCTGGTGGTGCCTGCAGAACCCAACAGGGCTGCACAAAACTCCAACCCCCATGAAGCCCTGGGGGAGTCTGAAGCACCACTGCAACCCAGGGAGACGCCCATCTAGTGTCCAGGGGGAGATACTGGGTTTCCCACCCTTGTCCCCCTGGTATATGTGGTGATCGGGCATCCCGGCCAGGCATGGACCCCGGCCATCCGTTATGATATCTACAGACTTTTTTACTTTTACTGCTGTTTTTGTTAATTTCTCCTTTAAACTACTGCCTTTTGTTTGACCTTGCATTTTGATTTGCATTATATCCCTTGTCATGAACCATATAACTGCAATTCCTAACATAAATTAATTGATTTTAAACATACTTTATCTTAATTTAGTTCAGGGTAACAGATGGGGCTAAACTTTATAGGGAGTGCAAGTCACAAAGGCCCACACACAGCCATTTAAAATGAGGGCCATCTCTTTCCTTTTTATTAATCACAAGTTTCCAGTTCTCAATTGGATGTTTCTTAGTTAAGGTTAAACAGAGTATGCCAACAAAGATGTTGAAAAAGTTGAATATCATTTATCTTCTAAAAGGTAGCCACAGTAATTAAATAAGCAGATCCGTATCAGGAGTGTGCCTATCAGAAGATGTTATGCTAAACAGAATGTGACGACTGACATCCTTGTCTCCAAACACCACTATGGAGGATTACCTTGTGGCACTAAATTTGAAAAAGCGATAGTAAGAAACGATATCCGGTTAATTTCATTGTATTTAATAAAGTCGCATCCCTGGCAATGGATTCCTCTTCAGTCTCCCCCGTGGCTCCATGGGACATGGAGTCCACCACAGCAGCCCGGTTGGGAGATGAGGTGGCCGCTAGGGGGTGCTGCAGAGAACCAGCCACCACACTGGACGGTTTATCAGCCCCACCCGGAGCTGCAATTAAGACCAGCTGGTCAGGCACCTGGATCACTTCCGGGTGGGGTATAAAAGGGCCTGCCTCCCAGCAATCGAGGCCAGAATCAGGAGGAAGAGGACGAGGTTGCCTGGGAGGAGTGGTGGAGCAGGAAAGTGTGGGTTTGTGTTGGTTTCTTTGTGTGTTTGTGCTTTGGACTGTGTTGGGCCGGTGGGACGCGGGGAAGACGTGTGCCCACGGCTGAAGAAAAAATAATAAATACCTGTGAGTGTGAACATGTGCCTCTGCCTATTCTATGCCGGGTCGGGCGCTATATAGCGCCTTGTTTACAATAGATAGATAGATAGATAGATAGATACTTTATTAATCCCAAGGGGAAATTCACATAATCCAGCAGCAGTATACTGATACAAAGAAACAATATTAAATTAAATAGTAATAAAAATGAAAAAAAATAAATAAATAAAAATAAATAAAAAAAATGAAAAAAATTAAAATAAAATTAATGTTAGCATTTACTCCCCCGGGTGGAATAGAAGAGTCGCATAGTTTGGGGGAGGAACGATCTCCTCAGTCTGTCAGTGGAGCAAGACAGTGACAAAAGTCTGTCACTGAAGCTACTCCTCTGCCTGGAGATGACAGTGTTCGGTGGATGCAGTGGATTATTCATGATTGACAGGAGTTTGCTTAATGCCCGTCGCTCTGCCACAGATGTTAAACTGTCCAACTTTACTCCTACAATACAGCCTGCCTTCTTAACAAGTTTGTCCAGGCGTGAGGCGTCTTTCATCTTTATGCTGCCACCCCAGCACACCACAATATTCGCGGGTGAAGGGCTGTGCTTATGCAAACGAAGATGAGATGGTCAGGGATACACTAGTGTTTGGCACAAACTCAGCGAAAGTGCGAGAAAAATGTTTAAGTGCCGGGTCTTAGCTAACATTAAATAAAGCTGTTGAAATTACAAGATCGCACGAGATAGCACAAGCACAGCTGAGAACCTTCGATGCATGTACTCCGAGCGGCTCACGTGAACTGACTGTGAACACAGTACACAGAGAACAAGCAAGACATCCAAAGAGCGCGGAGACATTTGATCATGTGAACGTGTCTGCAAAAAGTGGCTTCTCCTGCCCTGCAAAAATTCTATAAAAGTCGAGCAGCCGGCGCGCGCAGCTGTGCCGGCCTTTGATATGCTGACTGCTCTTCTGCCTTAAATGAAAGTAAGCACTTCTAATTTTTTACTCCTTCCCCTTAGCTATAGCACAGACAACTGCAAACACGGGATCCCTTTTCTAGACCGCGGCAAACTAATATTAAGGCGCTTCGCACTTTCTTTTGCACGTATACGATTATGAGGTCGCGGAAGACACGCACAGGAGTGGAGGACCGACAGTGCCATCCCGGCCGGTTAATGGCAGGGCCGTCTCTCCAGTCTACACGAGACCCGCCGCGACGCTTCCCAAAAGGCGCTCATATCGTCAGCGAAGACGTCTCTCTACACTATATAAAATAAAAAGGTAAGTTTCCTTTCTTTAAACCTTTTTTCCTTTTATCCCAAACCAAAGCCTTTCTGTCTTAACACTGCAGAGGACAAAAAACTAATTTTCTTCAATTGCTGTTAATGCTGGTAAGGCACATTACCACAGGCAGAAATCTGGATGTTCACATACAGCCGTTGTGTAGCGCCTTTCAAAAGGGATCAACTACCGAGAGATAATCCATTGTAAAAGAATCGGAAGGAGACAGCAAAAAGGTTTGGGGTTTTCCGGCCCCGTATATTGCAGACGATCCACAATAAATCAAAGAAAAAGCAGGTCAAAATATAAACAAAACAGTTCATATGCGCGACGCCGTATCATGGTGTCGGCGGCCATTTAATTAGGGAGGAGCCGGAAGTGGAGGACTGCTGGGAAGGACCGTGAGGGAGGATGGGATTGATGATGTCAGGACAAGATGGAGGAGGAAGGGCGGAAGTACCGTACTGCGGTCAAAACCCGGCTTATGGTGGCGGAGCGTCTTTTTTCCTATGAGAAAGCAGAGGGAGAAAGTTAGTACCCCGCCATTCCCTGCCGGCGAATGTGTTCCCAGGTGCGTTAAAATCCGTCCGCGGTCTCCTACTCGCGCGTGCATGACACCATATACATTTTAGCTGCTGTTAGTACTACTTACCTGTTGTGTTATACCGTCTTTAAAATGTAGTTTACCTGAAACCACTCCAGTAGTGCTCAATGTATCTTTACTTCTTAAAACGTTAATGTTTTACTGTTTAATAACTTATAGACTACATTTTATTTTTTTCCTTTGTATTTAGTGAGCGAAGCCAATCGGTAATCTATACTAATAAAAGGCAAAGCCCTCACTGACTCACTCACTTACTGACTGACTGACTCATCACTAATTCTCCAACTTCCCGTGTAGGTAGAAGGCTGAAATTTTGCATGTTCATTCCTTACAGCTTCCTTACAAAAGTTGGGCAGGTTTCATTTCGAAATTCTACGCGTAATGGTCATAACTGGAAGCTATTTTTCTCCATTTACTGTAATGGAGTTGCGCTCGAAAGCCATGGGGGGCGGAGTTTTGTGTGACATCATCACGCCTCCCACGTAATCATGTGAACTGACTGTCAACACACTACGTAGAAAACCAGGAAGAGCTCCAAAAGGCGCTGAAGAAAACATGCATTATATAATTGAGAAGGCAGCGAAACAATAAGAAGTGAGCGAGTGACATATACAACCATATTCATGAGTGCTGCTACTTCGGAAACAAAGCACGGTGTAAACCTAAAGTTTAAATTAAGTTCATAGACAGGCTGCCGCTGGCGTTTGTAATTTAGTGCCTGCCCATATAAGGCCGTCCGTCAGCGGCAATCCAATAGAAACACTGCCGCTAAATATTCACGGGTAAAGGACTGTGCTTATGCAGAGGAAAATTAGATGGTCAGGGTGGTGTTTGCCACAAACTCAGTGAAACTGCTAGAGAAAGTTTTAAGTGCCGGGTCTCAGCTAACATTAAATACAGCCGTGGACATAGTACGAAATGGCACCAGCACAGCTGGGAAACTTCGATGCATGTACACTGAGCGGCTCACGTGAACTGACGCAATGCGCAATCAAAAAGCAACAGTTCCAAAGAGTGCTGAACAAAAACCGAATTACACAATTGAGAAGGCAGCAAAAATATATGAAGCGTCTGACACATAACAAGCATATTCATAAGTGCAACTACTGCGGAAACAAAGCACACAGTGGAAAAAGTCAATGTCCCGCTAAAGGAAGACAGTGTAAAAAAAAAACCGTGCATGCAGTGTGTCACATCTCAGATAAAGAGGAAGATGAGTTGTTTATTGATGCAGTAAGAAACGAATCGATGAATGAAACCTGTTATCTTTACAATGATTCACAAACACGGAATGTAACTTGAACACAACACATCGAACAAATACGACCCTGATTGAAAGAAATAATGATAATCAAATCCTTGATGACAGCAACACTCAATGACACTCACAAAACAATTACTGTATATTGACAATCATGTTACGTTATTTTAAAAATGTTCCCTTTTCTTTTTCATAACTTCTTTAACACACTACTTCTCCGCTGCGATACGCGGGTATATATATATGTGTATATATGTACCCCGATCTACATACTCTCAAATAGACAAGCCACACGCCGTGGTGCAATTGTAGAGGCTTCGCCTCTAGCGCCGACATCCGAGGTTTGATTCCCGAGAGGGGATGCACTGAGTATGTACGCGTGCTTCCCAATTCATTTTACCCTCGCATCCCCTTGGTTTGAGACGTATGAAAAAATATGCGGTTAACGCAGAATCAGGTTACATTATTTTTAAAATGTTTCCTTTTCTTAGCACAAGCACAGCTGAGAAGCTTTCATGCATGTACTCCATAACGCGTTAAAAAAAATAACGCATTTAATCACACTCAATTCCAAGCAAAGGGGAACTTTTGTCAATGCATGATTTCCTGGTACATCGATTACATTGATGCACACATCAGAGCTACAAAAATGTTAGAGTCGGAATAAAGCACGTTCCTACGACTGATCGAAGGAAAATTTCATTTCAAAAGACTACCCAAAAGATTAATAAAAGCATGGTTTTGTGCACACTGAAAAGCAAGCAAAATTAGATGCATTACAGAAAGCGGACTTTGTGGCTCTTACTGGGGATCATTGGACTTCCATGACAGTTAGTAATTCTAATTACAAAATGTTCAATGATCACACTGTTTTAGCCTAATGTACAAAATAATTTTGGCTAAGGTTACTCAGAGTTTAAAGGTGAAGCTGGTCAAATTACCTTTTATGTTTCTGACTTATTTTTTTAAGAAGAAAAACTGCACTTTATGTTGAAATTTTGCTTATTATTATTTAAAGACAATACCATTCTGAAAATGTACTTAAACTACTTAAAATACCACTTTATTTTTTAAGTCTGCCCAATTTTAGCCAGGGATGATATTTTTGTTTCTGTTTTGAATTGAAATGCAGTTTAAAAGCATTTTTTTTTTTCAGAAATTAAAAGAGCTTGAGATGACAATATTCATGTTCATGTCTATTATTTGATTCAGTCGCCCACTAAAACCCTTTTAAAATAAAAAAAAAAATTTGCGCTTTGGGGCAAATTTTCATGTGTGATTACATATGATTAATCAAGATTAATTATTACACAGCCTCTAATTAATTAGATAAATTTTTTTAATCGAGTCCCACCCCTAATATATATGTAGATATATATATGTAGATTTGTACATATATGTGTATATACAGTATATATGTAGATATGTATATGTATATATATGTGTGTGTGTATATATATACGTATGTATATATGTATGTACAGGTATATGTATATATATATACATATATGATGTGTATATATATGTTTATATATGTGTGTGTATATATTGTAAAAAGGCGCTATATAGGCACCGGACCCGACACAGGTGGACACAGAGACACGTATAACAGGTACAAGACCTTTATTTTTCTTCACCCGTGGGCGCACGTCTTCCCCGTGACCCACAGGCAATGCACAGTCCCACAAACCACCAGTCCAACTCACAGCAACACCAGCTTCCTTCCCAAGCTTTGTCACCTTCCTCCCAACTCTGACTCCTTGAGTGGTGGTGGCTGGCCCTTTTTATAACCCATCCGGAAGTGTTCCAGGTGCTTGACCACCTAGTCCTAATTGCACCTCCGAGTTGGGCTGAAGATTTGTCCAGCCAGGCTGCTGAGTCCATGCAGCTCCCCCTAGCGGCCCACCCAGCCCCCAACCAGGCTGTGGAGGACTCCATCTCCCATGGAGCCCTGCGGGTGGTTGGGGAATCACCATCAGCCATGGAGGCTGCCACCAAGCGTCCCAGGGAAGGTACTGGAGTGCCCATGGTGGCTCCCCCGGAATATAAGCAGCAGGGGCGTCCCTGCCGGGCACAGTACACACAAATATATATATATATATATATATGTATGCCAGCAACACTCATGACAATGACAACACAATTACATTGACAATCATGTTACGTTATTTTCAAAATGTTTCTTTTTCTTTTTCATAACTTCTTTAACACACTACTTCTCCGCTGCAAAGTGTGGGTATTCTGCTAGTCTATACTAATAAAAGGCAAAGCCCTCACTGACTCACTCTCTGACTCACTCAACACTAATTCTCCAACATCCCGTGTAGGTAGAAGGCTGAAATTTGGCAGGCTCATTCCTTACAGCTTACTTACAAAAGTTAAGCAGATTGCATTTCGAAATTCTACGCGTAACAGTCATAACGGTCGACAATGTCTGCCATGTTAAACTTTCTTATTTATGGCCCCATCTTCACGAAATTTGGTAGGCGGCTTCCCTGCGCTAACCGAAACCGATGTACGTACTTATTTCGGTGGTATGATGCCACTGTCAGCCGCCATATTGAACTTTCCAATGGTCTTTGTTACTTATGGGCCCATCTTCAAGAAATATGGTATGCGGGTTCCCAACGCTAACTGAATCCTACTTACGTACATATATACCTCCATAGCCTGCAGCTCGGTCACTGTGTGAGGTGGCGTTGGGTCCCCCATCCCAACGCCTCCCATGTTGTTGGCTGCCTGCCTATATAAGGCCATCCGTTGCTCCGGTCTCTTCATTCCCTACCTTGCTTCGCCACAGGATTCACATCTCCCTGCTGATAACTGCAGCCTTTTTATTTAATCCACGGCTTCTCCGCTGTTTTATTGCTCGTTTATTACGATTATAGTTATTGTGTAGGTATTTTAGACTTACTTTACATTGTTCAGGTACCCATTTCCTTTATCATTCCAACCATACTCCCATTAACATGTCTATCGAGGTGATCACCATCGATCAAACAACTGTCACTTACCGAGTGGTTTCCATGCCTGGAGAAGCCGCCTGCCTTTTCCATTCTCTGTGTTACATATTGCACGGCCATATCAGGCTCACTCTTGATATCCGGAGGAACATTGTGTCTTATCTATTGAATGACTGGGACAGGTTCTAGGTGTGGACTGATGACAGTACAGGAGATAATTATACTACACAGGAGCATTATAAGAATGAAATGCTTAAGCCCTTCACTTATGGTTCTGCATGTGAGTTGATGGCTGCCGCTGAATTGTTCGGTTGTTGCTTTCAAGTGTACCAAAATGGCCAAATATTTTACACCTTTGGATAACCGCCAACACCTCTTAAACATCTTAGATTCACAGGTGACAATTTCAGTAGTGGACACTGATGTTTATGAATGTTTAAACTCTCAAAAGCTGGATGCGAAGTTATCGATGAAAACGGTTGAATGCTTACAATGCATGACAGATGCCGAATGTCACTTCAACACAACAAGTCCTACAAATACTGTCGTAATTGAAACAAACCATGAAACTGAAACCGATTATGACAGAGCAATCCAAGCAGTGAGATTTGAAACAAGATTACTGTTCACATGGCCAACTGTACGTTGCATGCTCAAGAGTAATCTCAGCGCACAGCTTGGTCATATTACAACCGGAGGACCGAACTGACAACGTGGTATACAAAGAGATCCTTAACAAATAATTATTGGCATATTTTCCCTCAGTTTAAAAAGGTTTACTTTTTTTCTTAATAAAAATTTTAAGGCAGTACTTCGCACAAGTAAGGAATTTTGCTAGTCAGCTATATACAGTATATGTATATATATATGCAAACATACACACACACACATATATATATATATTTATATATACACACACATACACACATATATATATACGTATATATACACACACATATACACATATATATATATATAAACACACATACACATATATATATATACACACACATACACACATATATATACACAATTATATATGTATGTATGTGTGTGTATATATATATATGTATGTGTGTGTGTGTGTGTGTGTGTATATGTGTGTGTATATATATGTATGTGTGTGTGTGTGTGTGTATATATATATGTGTGTGTGTGTGTGTGTATATATATGTATATATGTATGTGTATATGTAGATATATGTTTATATGTGTGTGTGTGTGTATATATATATATATAAATAAATATGACAGCAACACTCATAACAGTGACAAAACAATTACATTGACAATCATGTTACGTTATTTTTAAAATGTTTCCTTTACTTTTTCATTACTTCTTTAACACACTACGTCTCCACTGCGAAGCGCGGGTATTTTGCTAGTCATAAATATATCACTCACATATTTAGAGATATTATAAGTTCCTTATATTCTACTCATTTTAAAGAAGATAAGGCACAATTTACTTGATTCATTAGAGATACCACAGCTAGATCATTTTAATGCTACGTAATTGGATAAACAACTGATGCTTTAAGAATTACTAGATGCTATAAACTCACTTCAAAGTGGGAAAGCAGCCAGCCCTGATGGCTACCCAGCAGAATTTTATAAAATATTCTTAAATAAGTTAGCTTCACTAGTATTAGCAATGTTTACAGAAACTAAACACAACCCAGCCACAGGGGATTCATGAACTAGTGTGCTTCTTTGTGCCGGTCCCAAGCCCGGATAAATGGGTAGGGTTACGTCAGGAAGGGCATCCAGTGTAAAATTTTGCCAGATCAATATGCGGACAACAATAGAAATTTCCATACCAGACAGTGTGCTAGTGGAAATTGGCTACTGTTGGTGGAAGAAGGAGAAGAAGATGGGGGAGACGTTTCCGGAGGAGGGAAGAGAGGAGGAAGGTAAAGAGAGTGGAACTGAGTGCTGGAACTTTGAATGTTAGCAGTATGACTGGTAAGGGGAAAGAGTTAGCCGATATGATGGAGAGAAGGAAGGTTGATATGTTATGCGTATAAGCGACTAAATGGAAGGGGAGTAAGGCCAGGTGGATCGGAGGTGGATTCCAATTTATCTATCATGATGGGAATGGGAGGAGAAATGGGGTAGGGATTAATCTAAAGGAGCAGTACGTCAAGAGTATTTTGGAGGTGAAAAGAGTGTCAGACAGAGTAATGATTATGAATCTGGAAACTGGAGATGACTGTGGTGATGCATGTTGGGGGTCTGTGACAGTGTGTGAGTTTTTTTTTTGTGCAAATGAAAAGCTCTAACTGACAAGCAGGTAGAATGCAAACACAACCAGTAATCTAGAAATGATCAACATACATGAAAACCTGAGCTAATTTACCTGCTGAGACATAACATAGCATTAGAAGCATTAGAAGTAACAGACGCTCTTTTTCATTTTGGAGTAGTGATGTTACATCACTTCACTTTTCTCCATTTCTGTTTCATATTTTTGTCTTTGAAAAAAAAAAAAAAATTTTTTACAGATTTACAACAGATGACTGTGATAGATAGATAGATAGATAGATAGATAGATAGATAGATAGATAGATAGATAGATAGATAGATAGATAGATTATTAATCCCAAGGGGAAATTCACATAATACAGCAGCAGAATACTGATACAAAAAGTAATATTAAATTAAAAAGTAATAAAAATGCAAGTAAAAACAGACAATAACTTTGTATAATGTTAACATTTACCCCACCAGCTGGAATTGAAGAGTCTCATAGTGTGGGGGAGGAATGATCTCCTCAGTCTGTCACTGAAGCTGCTCCTCTGCCTGGAGATGACACTGTTCAGTGGATGCAGTGGATTGACAGGAGCCAGCTCAGCGCCCGTCGCTCTGCCACGGATGTCAAACTGTCCGGCTTCATTTCTACAATAGAGCTTGCCTTCCTCACAAGTTTGTCCAGGTGTGAGGCGTCCCTCTTCTTTATGCTGCCTCCCTAGCACACCACCGTGTAGAAGTGGGCACTCGCCACAACCATCTGATAGAACATCTGCAGCATCTTATTGCAGATGTTGAAGGATGCCAGCCTTCTAAGGAAGTATAGTCATCTCTGTTCTCTCTTGCACAGAGCATCAGTATTGGCAGTCCAGTCCAATTTATCATCCAGCTGCACTCCCAGGTATTTATAGGTCTGTACCCTCTGCACAAAGTCTCCTCTGATAATCACAGGGTCCATGAGGGGCCTGGGCCTCCGAAAATCCACCACCAGTTCATTGGTTTTGCTGCTGTTCAGGTGTATGGGGTGATGCATGTTGGGGGTCTGTGACAGTGTGTGAATTTTTAAATGAAAATCGTGCAGCTCAGGCCTTGTGGTTGTGTGTGTTCATGCGTTCATGGTGTGTTAAATGGAGAGATTGTGATAATCCTGCTTGCAGCTAAATGCACAGTTGGCTCCAGTTTCCTCATCGACTTACCACAGGTCGTAATCAAGACACTGCACCCACAGGAGTATAAATAGGAGCTGAATCAGAGTTAGGGGGGGAGCAAAAGAAATCAAAGGCCAAGAAAGGCAGAATCTGGAGTGTGAGTCAGTGCAGTGGTGAGAAGGCAGAGCTGCTGGTGGTCCCAAGAGGAATGGTGCTCCAAGGGTGTGTTACTCCTCCATAACAGTCTAGAGTAGAGGGTCCTGCTGGACTGATGGGTAAGTGGCAGGATGATGGAGATCCAGTTCTGAGTGTCCTGGTGGACACTGAAGTATGGTCTTGGGGTTGAGACCCAAGGAGAGGAGCTACAGCTGTTGGGTGGGTGAACTGAGGAGACAGAGGAAGAAAGATGCTTTGTGCTGGCAGGAAATGCAAGTAATGGAAACCCAATTTCATTCTTGGATTTTAATGGCTGAAAGGACTTATTTATTGCTGGTTTAAATCTCCACAACTGCACTGATGGATGGATTATTTATTCATTTATTGATTGTGACAGCAATGTAGTTTGTATCAGAACACTTGAATGGAAAAAAAGAACCATGCACACTGATTGCACCAACCTTTTGTTGTTATGTGTCATCATTGTCCAGTCCATCTTGGTTTCATGACTATTGATGACTCAGAAATGATGCCTGCTGGGGGCAACCTGGGCATCACAGTGACAGAAGTTCACTTTAACTTTCAGACAGCAGTGTCCAGTTCATGGTCTGATCAGATTCTACTATGATGGAATGAATACAGCAGATCAATGCTAGTGGGGGAAAAAAGATGCAGATACTCAGGACAAAGTTTTAGAAAAAGTCACTGACCAGAAGTTCATTCTTCCTCTTTGACCTTTAAGACAAATGTCCTTACTGTATTTTTAAAAAAAATCCATCTCATCCACTTCCATGTTAATAGCTCTCTTGGCAAAGATCTTTCCCTTCCAGAATTTACCCTTCTTCAGTTTTATCCATTTGCTTTTGATGTCACTATAATATTTTTCAAATTAACATTTCAGAGACGTCTACAACTGATGCAGTTTCCTTATCCTTCTTCTGCCTAGAACTAGTAGAAAATAATTTTTACGTAATTTGCAACAATAAATGAAATCAATCTCAATGTTCTCCTACAACACCTTCATTGACTTTGATAAATGATGTGATACAATAACTAGACTAAACAGTGAGTTGGGTCTGCTTATTCAGTTTAATTCCTTGTATATTTATTGTGCTCATTTTGATTTAAAAGCCTGGGGTGCTGCATAATACAAATAAAATATCAATTAAAATACAATTTCATCCATTCATTCATTTTCTGAATATACAATGTAGGAACACAGTGGGCTAGACTATATCCCAACAGTAAAGTTTACAAGAAAACAACCTATAAAGCCAGGCCATCATAAACACACTCACTCTGACTTGGCAATATGACGTAATAATGAAGATAATAGTATGCAGTGAAAAAGGTGACCGGAGTCAATGGAGTAAGTCCATGCAATAAACATTTACTGTAGATATGACAGCAAGTCTAGGACTGAATCATGTTCTGCTGGCACTATGAAGCAAAAATCCGAGCTGCAAAATCAATTTCTTACATTTATACTAAAATAATCTCTGCTTTTATGGCACATATGCACCACCTTACATTTACTGAAATTTCCTCTAGTGAACTTGAACACTTTTGTTGAATGGCCAGGCATTCAAGTCGCTTCAAGTCACCTTCCAAAGCCTGAGTTCAGCTATGCTGTATCCAGCCATCTCTTTTGCTTGTTAAATAAAAGTATTCAATTTGTTCTCATTTTGTTGTTAGGGTTGCACAATCAAAGGTTGATTGTTTATGCATCCATCCTTATTATGTATCCATATTTATTATATGGTTATTAGGGCCCAAGGCCTATGCTCGCTGCACACTGTGCAAAGATAGAACTGGCTTTGGACAGGACACCAGTCACTCCTGGACAAAAGAGGAGATGTTTGTTTTAAAACCCCTTATCATTCGGGGTCATTTTTGCTAAATCGCTTGTAATTTGACCTCTCCAAATTAGAATCATTGCTGTTATTGAACTATCTGGAGTATAAACACATGTTTGGTCTCTTTGTAAAGGTAATATTCTCTAGTTTCACCCTTAGTAGTCAGAATCACTAACTGATCAAAAGTTATGCACATTAGAACTCACAAAAAAAACGAATTTTTTGTTCTTGCCTAAGTTTTTTATGAAAATAAAGGAAAATAAAGCTGCAGTAGGTAGGTGGGGACAGAAACACACTATGTACCAACAGAATAACTTGTTGACTACTCAAATTTCAAATTTGAAAAGAATACCTGTAAAATGACATTTTTACACCAGTTTTTATGTGGGCATGCCCAGGGGGTTTTTAGAGGGACCATTATCCACATTTTGGAACATATGGAAAAAGTGTAATAACTTTTGAATGCTTCAACCCACATATATCAATGAGGGCTCTACTGAAAGCTTACACCTAAAGGAATCTATATCTACACACAGTGTCATTCTATTAGTTATGGAAATTCATGTTCCATAATAAAAACAATAAAAAATACACATTTCTATGTAAAAATAGTCAATACAAGTTATGGGCCAAAAATATATTTATATTTTTTATTTTTTACTTTTTTTTATAAAATGCACACAAACTATATATATATATTTCTTTTACAAACTGTTACAACACAGCTCAGCGTTTTTCCATGTGCCACTTGATGGCAGCAATCACTAGTAAGCAGAAAGCACAAGGGCGTGGCACACGTCGCTCTCTGCCATTAGACGTCTCCTGGGCCGGTTGAATACTTTCACGCCACGTACATGCATCTATTATTTAATCGAGTGTTTATTTACGTTTAAACTTCTACTTTTATTCATATTTAAAATGCGAAAAAACTTGGCGAAATCACAATAAACAACCACGCACCAACTCTGCAGACTGGCACAAATGCCACCTTCACGCAGCTCCGATCGTTTTGTTTACAAGTTAGTATGGCAAGTTACATATCAAAATGCTCGGCTGCTCATTGGCTGTAAGTTTTGAGTGTCAGTCACAGTGTCCAATCAAACTGGTAGATTCTACCAGAGTTCAGAGCTATACGTCACCCTGCTAGCTTTCTGTGACACTGGTTGGCTATACGAGGTGCCAGTCAACCCCAGACCCGTCGTAATTGGCCAACTTAGGTGTCTTTCGGAAGCTAACACTTCCGTGTTTCATGCGGTAGCATGGTTATCGCCGACAGAAACAAATTACGTCTAATATGAGCAATATAAGTGAAAAAAAATTACGTAGGTGGTCTCAAGTTATGAAACGTTTTCTGGAGTTTTTGTCCCTTTGAGAATATATCGTGTGTTTTGGACCTAAATCATTTTACTGGATTATATTCGCTGGAGCCTTACGGACACAATGGGATCAATACTGCTCGGAAATATTGATGTTTGACTTGCAGGGGGTCTTCAAAGGTAGGGACAGTCAACTCTTAAAAGTATGTACTTCTCTGTAAAAAAGGCTTTAGTGCCAGTGCTGTGGTTGTTGTGTGTCAAAATGGTTTATATCATCGGAAAGACGAGACTTTGAAGTTTCATTTGATGGGTAGGGTGTCGAGATGCATGGCAGATGGGCATGCACACATTACTGTAACGTTTTTAAAACGCTGTTATGTCCCGGGACCGGCACGTGTGCGCTTTAAGAGGTGTGGCTGCAGCATGCAGATAGGCCATCAAGTTTAACATTTTGCAATCTACCGCATATGCACTTGTTCATGATTGATTAAAGTGTTGATAATGTTGGTCTATTTTGGTATCTTTACACGATAGTTTTTGAGTCATTGCACAAATACGTATGGGCAGCACAAAGGCGCAGTGGTCGCGCTGCTGCCTGGCAGTAAGGAGACCTGGGTTTGTGTCCCGGGTCCTCCCTCTGTGGATTTTGCATGTTCTCCCCGTGGGTTTCCTCCGGGTGCTCCGGTTTCCTCCCACAGTCCAAAGTCAGGCAGGTTAGGTGCATTGGCGATCCTAAATTGTCCCTAGTGTGTGCTTGGTGTGTAGGTGTGTGTGTCCTGCCGTGGGCTGGTGCCCTGCCCAGGATTTGTTCCTGCCTTGTGCCCTGTGTTTGCTGGGATTGGCTCCCGTGACCCTGTGTTAGTATATAGCAGGTTGGAGAATGACTGACTGACAAACAGGTATTTTCCTAGTCTGCATTCTGCCATTGAAAGTGAGTAAAAGCTGCCATCCTGTGCTGCTAGACATACAGTGCTATCCATTGTGTTCATGTTAGGCTTGTTTTTTTCTTATTTTGAGGCATCTCTATAAATCTATAAATAATCTATATAATTTAAATAATAATCTATAAATCTCTCTAAATCAGGGGTCCTGATCACCTGCTGCTGAAAGAACACAAAAGCAGCACTGCCATGATTTTTCTCACCGATCATTTTCCACGTCTGTATTTGTATATATGGCAATGTGTATGTGATCCAATATTAATGTTTATAATTTTGACACTCCTGTATTTTGTTTGGCACCAGTATCACATGTCAGACAGGTTTCCACTTTAAAGTTGTTTAAACTGCAGAAGAGTCAAAAAAAATGCAGTTAACTAACATGCAAAGTTAAAGGATACTTCCTGAATGGTATGGCATGATGTGAATATCGGTGACATCTTTCACTTTGCTGGAGTTGACACTCTCACTGATATCCACAGCTCGGGATTCTAAGGCAATACCCATGTTATGTAGAATAGGCCCCAAAAGTAAATGTAAAACAAAACCCAGTAATTTATGCACATCACACTCTAATGCAAAACACAACTCTTTGTAATTGTTGGGCACTGAAGATCAAGGATTTTGGATCTCTGCGATTATATAAACTCCTTGTATGTGAATGATGTGTTTTCAAACACACCGTCTATTGCACTCACCCACACTCGCGTTTTGATGACTGCTGTCTTGGCCAGAATCTGATATCATCAGGCAGTATGCAGCTTTCCTCAGATGTTTCAACCTTCAACCACCACACCAAATCACTGCCCATCAGCTTCTGGTGTCCAGCATGCCTCGTCTCTCCTTAACCTTAACCAACAAGAAGCCCTTTTCTGCTGCATCCCCCAACCTTTGGACTGATATTCTTCTTTTTGCCCCCTAGGTGATAATGCTGACAGAAGATTCTACACCGACTGGACAGGGAATCCTCGGCATCCCACTTTCACCATGAACAGCAATGTCTGCCAGCCCTTATCTTTACAGTTATTCACAAATTTTTGGTACTTGCTGTGTTTTATCTCTGCTGGCGTATGGTAGTCTTCCTTCAAAGTTATTGTCAGCTCCACTAAAAAATGCTAGGGGCTGTAAGACCCATAATGTCTGAGACTTTGTCATGGTATTTCCTGCATCTCTCCAGTTTTAATGCCATTTTACAACATGGAATTATTTGTGACGTAACTCCTCACCGACTACACAGTGTGCATTATAGAGCCTCCTTCCTACCCTACATGTGCACTTCACTGTAGTTGGGTGGCGATCATAGGCTGCCTGCAACAAGAATGATATACAAAAAGGTCCTAACCTTCATAGGTCAGCCTATGAGATCTTCCTTGGTGGATGGTCCCACATTGTCCAGGCTCCTTGCAGGTGGTTCTTGCTCACCTTCTCTATTCCTCCTCTCATCTTGGATCATTGCACTCCTTTATCTTGTATTTGATATACCCCTCTGATGAAAGTGAGTTGATCTCAGTCCGTTTTTGAGTGTATATGTTAACAACGATGCCTGTGAGTTTAAAGTGAACAGTCATCCTGAGCTACAGCAGCACCAGCGCCCCAATGCGTCCTGATCTTGTCATACTACTGGCTTCTCAAACTCTTTCACTCCTAGGCGGTGACTAAACTACATTCTGTTACTTTGATCTCCACACTAATGGACAACAAGGGAAGCTACAGCTGATCTCACCTTTATGTAGACACCAACAGATACGATGGGGGGACCCAAAAATAATGAGAATTAAAAAATAAAATCATATATTTTCCTGAAGATTTCCAAAATTTAATAACCCTTAAAATACTCTCCCTGAGACACAATACACTTGTCCCACCACATTTTCCATTGTTCAAA
The DNA here is from genome assembly GCF_016835505.1 of Polypterus senegalus. Classification (NCBI taxonomy): domain Eukaryota; kingdom Metazoa; phylum Chordata; class Cladistia; order Polypteriformes; family Polypteridae; genus Polypterus; species Polypterus senegalus. The sequence continues at coordinate 68,172,315 of NC_053164.1, read as the reverse complement.
ACTGTTCTGAAAATCTTGCAAAGTGACAGCCTTCAGTGCTCCCGTTGTTTGCTTCTTGACCTCCTCTTCATCCTGGAAACGCTTTCCTATATGGTCCCTCTTCATGCTTGGAAATAAGAGAAAATCACAGGGTGCAATGTCTGGGAAGAAGGTGGGGGAGCAGGTGGGGTTAAGCGGGTATGGAAACTGTTGTTATTCTGTTTTTGTGAGAAACTGCCGCATGTTCAATACTGTGTGGGTGGGAGTGTTATCGAGATGCAGACGCCACTCACCTGATTGCCTAAATTTGGGTCATTTTCTCTACACTGCATCACACAATTTTTGAAGCACTTTAGGGTAAAAACCCTTGCCTGACTCAAAGCTTCTTATTTGAAAGCCTCTAGAAGCATTGTGACAGCTTCTGTTGCTGTTTACCTCATAAGGAAACAGAACTTGATGTAAACACTTTATTCTTTCAAGTCTGCCATCACAAAATCGACAAAGAGGCTCAAGAAAAAAAAAAAATTACACTGATCTTACAGACCTTTCCCCAAGGACTCCAATTGGCCAAATGATGCAGAGGGCAGTCAAATTCACGCTCCTAGCTGGTAAACGTCGGAACTAACGCCCCTTCAGCCTCCAGAAAAAAATCTAGTTATTTTTGGGTCCTCCTTTGTATGAAGCTTGGAAGGATTTCAAGGCAGCTATAAAAGGTGTTTGTTGATCTTCTTCTCTAGTCCATCTACTACTGTAGTCGGGACTTCGTACACTGTCAGGAGCCACATAATTCTACTTACTCACATATTTCTAGATAGAAATCTGTATTGATAAAGTCATAGACTGACAAGTCTGGCCTTTCAGGGAAGTTCAGTTTTCCTCAAAAAATCCTCTGCTTGCTTCTCAGTTTGTTATCCAAGAAGGTCTTATAGGTTTTTTCCCTAGCCACTTGATAGGGTTGCCCTTAATACCTGGAATATCTTCACCCTGTAGCTGCAGCTTGAACTTGGTGGTAATTACACCCTTTCTGATCACTAGACTTCTTGACTTTGTAGACTTGAATCTCATCCAGGTCCATATAACCAATGTTGATAGGGTTACCTGTACATGAGTGGTGGTAGTTACAGTGATGTAATCCATTAGGCCTCTGATGGCCAACAGGTGGCTCCAAAAGACCACTGTCCACGAGATTATTTGAAGCTGCTATAGTATGGACATTGGTGTGCATTCTCACAGATGCCTGCAGTTTTGTGATAATTTGCTTGGTCGCCATGTACTTGAGTTAATAGACAGAAAATCTGCGGCACTTTGTGGGGATAGAAATGTAACAAGCCATACAAGCTGGCATTAACAGGACAGTGAATATGTGTGGCTTGCATGTGATACTACAGCTACCTCCCAGTTCATTACATCATACAAACAGATGTATTACTCACTGCGGTGGGTTGACACCTTGCCTGGGATTGTTTCCTGCCTTTTGCCCTGTGTTGGCTGGGATTGGCTCCAGCAGACCCCCGTGACCCTGTGTTCGGATTCAGCGGGTTGGAAAATGGATGGATGGATGGATGGATGCATTTACTCATACAGTACCGCCATCTAGTGTTGGTCTACAAACACACTAACAACTCACTGCAGTTCATCAGCATGGCTCTGAATTTTAATTTACAACTAAGAGAATTTTCTGCCATAAGGTTACACTTGCTGTATCATAGATAGATAGATAGATAGATAGATAGATACTTTATTAATACCAAGAGGAAATTCACATAATCCAGCAGCAGAATACTGATTCAAAAAATAATATTATATTAAAGAGTAATAAAAATGCAGGTAAAAACAGACAATAACTTTGAATAATATTTACATTTACCCCTCCAGGTGGAATTGAAGAGTCGCATAGTGTGGGGGAGGAACAATCCCCTCAGTCTGTCAGTGGAGCAGGACAGTGATAGCAGTCTGTCGCTGAAGCTGCTCCTCTGTCTGGAGATAATACTGTTAAGTGGATGCAGTGGATTCTCCATGATTGACAGGAGCCTGCTCAACGCCCATCGCTCTGCCACAGATGTCAAACTGTCCAGCTCTGTGCCTACAATAGAGCCTGTCTTCCTCACAAGTTTGCGCAGGTGTGAGGCGTCCTTCTTCTTTATGCTGCCTCCCCAGCACACTACCACGTAGAATAGGGCGCTCGCCACAACCATCTGATAGAACATCTGCAGCATCTTATTGCAGATGTTGAAGGACGCCCACCTTCTTGAATCTCATCCAGGTCCATATAACCAATGATGATAGGGTTACCTGTACATGAGTGGTGGTAGTTACAGTGATGTCATCCATGAAGCCTCTCATGGCCAACAGGTGGCTCCAAAAGACCACTGTCCACGAGTTTATTTGAAGCTGCTATAGTATGGACATTGGTGTGCATTCTCACAGATGCCTGCAGCTTTGTGATAATTTGCTTCGTCGCCATGTGGTTGAGTTGATAGACAGAAAATCTGGTGTGCTTTGTGGGGCTGGCAACTGTAACAAGCCATACAAGTTGGTGTTAACAGGACATTAAATACGTGTGGTTTCATGTGATATTACAGCTACCTCTCAGTTCATTACATTATACAAACAGATGTATTACTCATATGATGTGTTTACTCATACAGTACTGCCATCTCGTGTTGGTCTACAAACACACTAACAACTCACTGCAGTTCATCAGCATGGCTCTGAATTTAAATTTACAACTTTGAGAATTTTCTGCAATAAGGTTACACCCTCTGAATCACAAATGTTTGGTACATTAAGGTTTGCAAATGTAATTCCTGCTCTACCTGCTTTTCATTACCTCTGTATGTTTTTGCATCAACAGTATTATTTGTAAAATAAGATTCAATACACCAATGTTCAAAATGGCACACATTAGCACCATCAAATATAGTTTATTAAAATAAACCTTTTGTCGGCATGGCTGTGACAAAAATAATTCCATGCATTCTGTGTGGAACTAAGTTCATCCATTATCCAACCCGCTATATACTAACTACAGGGTCACGGGGGTCTGCTGGAGCTAATCCCAGCCAACACAGGGCACAAGGCAGGAAACAAATCCCGGGCAGGGCACCAGCCCACCACTGGACACACACACACACCAAGCACACACACACACACGGGACAATTTAGAATCCCCAGTGCACCTCACCTGCCTGACTTTGGACTGTGGGAGGAAACCAGAGTACCCAGAGGAAGCCCATGCAGACACGGGGAGAACATGCAAACTCCACACAGGGAGGACCCGGGAAGCGAACCTGGCTCTTCTAAGTGTGAAGTAGCAGCGCTACCCACTGCACCACCGTGTCATCTGTGGAACAAAGTCATTTTTCTAATAGCTTCTCTTTTTTCTGTAAAAAGCACCTCGAAAACCTTTTTTTATCATTTAGTGTCTGCTTTCACAGTACATGTTGTCACCAGAGAGTCACCTTTCAGGTTCAGTTGAAGGAAGTGGTACCACCCTGGGACGAGAGGGGGTGCTATCTATCGCTAATAGCCTTGTCTCCCTTCTCCCTCACAGACTCGAGAAACCTCCTCTTAAGGGTACTGAAGTGAAGTAAGCCGTGTCTCTTCTAGTCCACATGATATAAAAGGAGATCGCTCCCGGTAGGTGGTGTTTCATTACGACCTTACTTCTGTGCTGAACTAACCCATGAAACTCATGTACTGATGTTCCAGAGAAGACAAGAGAGACTGTTATGAAGACGCGTTGGCACTTAATTTCCTTTTAATTTTATTTTTGCGTAGGTGGCACCCCAAGCATCTGACTTTGTCCTGTGTCCTCTTTTTCCCAGCTACAACGTACACAGTAATTTCATCAGCATATCTGCAGTGTACGTCTGTGTGATTACTGTGAAAATACTGTATAACTTAATTAAGGGGTTAGGTGACGACTCATTTCTTATTCCTATTCTGTACTTGATTGTCTACTTACCTGTACTGTACAAGTATTTGATGTACACACTAACTATACATTAATAATGACAAAATACACATAATATTGGTAATAACTGAGTAACTACAGAGTAAGTGCACATGAGACACTTACTGTCAAGGGTTAAATTTATAACAAAGTACTGATGGAAAGCAAACACAGGTAAGGTGTCTAGAAAGACATAAAGCAGAAGAATGAACTCAAACTAAATAAAACATCAGAGCTTGGCTTGAGAAAATGTTTGTTTTGTTTAACACTGCATTGAATGTTCACAAACAAGACCTTTAGATATTCTTGATATGCAGTCTTAAGGAATCTCCCTCTGTGTGTCTGTCACCATTAGAAATGAATAACGTCAAGTCATAATTAAAGTTTATTTGTGTCCCTGCCCATATCGAACTGGCTCGGTGAGGAACTAAAGCACTTGAAGCACAAGCTGACTGTGGAAGCGGACTATCATATGTGATATTCTCCACTGTTTGTTGCTTTATATCTTCTGAACTTTCGAAGTTTTTTGCTATAATTTTCAGATATGTTTTGGCTTAAAGTACTTGGAATAATCTGTGGGTTACAAATATCTTTTGCTGGTAAGTTTTAAATTCACTAAGATTTTTTTGTCACTTGAAATTACTTGCAAGTTTTTATCTTTCATTATTTATTACAGTGTCAAGATGTTAACAGGGATCTTATTTTTATTAAATATCCTCAATGCAAGAAAAAGTTTAGGAACAATTTGAAATTTTTCAAATTCCTGCATTGTTTGCTGCTAAAATGTGATTTGGTATTCATCTACAGTAAGTAATAATAATAGTTAAAGAAAGCCTATTCAGGCAAAGTGACGTAACTTTATTGAACATACTGTTTAAAGTACTCCTTTCTTTTCACTCAATATACTTGTTTAGAACTGTGTTTTCTGCTCCTAGTGCTATAAAAACAAAAAAAAAAATATTTGCAATTACAAAAAGCTTTGAGACTGTCTTTAATTTCTATAAAGCCTAATATTGAAAAACTACTGAGTAAAGTGCAAGCAAAAGGCTTACATTGAATATTTTGTGATTCTCATTATAAATTGTATGCATAATTTATCTTGGGTGCAATGTGAGTTGGGTAGTGGCCGAAGGCGGGGACCTTGGCGGTCTGATCCTCGGCTACAGAAACTAGCTCTTGGGACGTGGAATGTCACCTCTCTGAAGGGGAAGGAGCCTGAGCTAGTGCGCGAGGTCGAGAGGTTCCGGCTAGATATAGTCGGACTCACCTCGACGCACAGCTTGGACTCTGGAACCAATCTCCTTGAGAGGGGCTGGACTCTCTACTACTCTGGAGTTGCCCCCGGTGAGAGGCGCCGAGCAGGTGTGGGCATACTTATTGCCCCGACTTGGAGCCTGTGCATTGGGGTTTACCCGGTGGGCGAGAGGGTGGCCTCCCTCCGCCGGGTGGGGAAGGGTCCTGACTGTTGTTTGTGCGTATCGCCAACAGCAGTTTGGAGTATCCACCCTTTTTGGAGTCTCTGGAGGGGTTGCTAGAGGGCATACCTTCTGGGGATTCCCTCGTTTTGCTGGGAGACTTCAATGCTCGTGGGCAATGACAGTGAGACCTGGAAGGGCGTGATTGGGAGGAATGGCCCCGATCTGAACCCGAGCGGTGTTTTGTTATTGGACTTCTGTGCTCGTCACGGATTGTCCATAACGAACACCATGTTCAAGCATAAGGGTGTTCATATGTGCACTTGGCACCAGGACACCCTAGGCCTCAGGTCGATGATCGACTTTGTGGTGTGTCGCCGGACTTGCGGCCATATGTCTTGGACACTCGGGGGAAGAGAGGGGCGGAGCTGTCAACTGATAACCACCTGGTGGTGAGTTTGGCTTCGATGGTGGGGAAGATGCGGTCAGACCTGGTAGGCCCAAGCGTGTTGTGAGGGTCTGCTGGGAGCGGCTGGCAGAGTCCCCTGTCAGAAGTAGCTTCAACTCCCACCTCCGGCAGAACTTCAACCCGCCCCGAGGGAGGTGGGGACATTGAGTCGAATGGGCCATGTTCCGTGCCTCTATTGTTGAGGGGCTGACCGGAGCTGTGGCCGCAAGGTGGTCGGTGCCTGTCGTGGCGGCAATCCCGAACCCGTTGGTGGACACCGGCGGTGAGGATGCCGTCAAGCTGAAGAAGGAGTCCTATAGGACTTTTTGTCCTGTGGGTCTCTGGAGGCAGCTGATAGGTACCGCAGGCCAAGCGGAACGCGGCCGGTTGTTGCTGAGGCAAAACTCGGGCATGGGAGGAGTTTGAGAGGCCATGGAGAGCGACTTTGGACGGCTTCGAGGAGATTCTGGTCCACCGTCCGGCGTCTCAGGAGGGAAGCAGTGCAGTGTCAACACCGTATATGGTGGGGATGGTGCTGCTGACCTCGACTCGGACGTTGTGGGTCGGTGGGAGGAGTACTTCAAGACCTCCTCAATCCCACTAACATGCCTTCCATGAGGAAGCAGAGCCTGGGGACTCTGAGGTGGGCTCTCCCATCTCTGGGACTGAAGTCACCGAGGTGGTCAAAAACTCCTTGGTGGCAGGGCCCGGGGTGGATGAGATCGCCCGAGTTCCTTAAGGCTCTGGATGTTGTAGGACTGTCTTGGTTGACACGTCTCTGCAACATCGCATGGACATCGGGACAGTGCCTCTGGATTGGCAGACCGGGGTGGTGGTCCCCTCTTTAAAAGGGGACCGGAGGGTGTGTTCCAACTATAGAGGGATCACACTCCTCAGCCTCCCTGGAAAAGTCTATTCGGGGTTCTGGAGAGGAGGGTCCGTCGGATAGTGAACCTCGGATTCAGGAGGAACAGTGTGGTTTTAGCCCTGGTCGCGGAACAGTGGACCAGCTCTTCACCCTTAGCAGAGTCCTGGAGGGTGCATGGGAGTTTGCCCGACCGGTCTACATGTGTTTTGTGGACTTGGAAAAGGCATTCGACCGTGTCCCTCGGGAATCCTGTGGGGGTGCTCGGGAGTATGGGGTACCGGACCCCCTGATAAGAGCTGTTCGGTCTCTGTACAACCGGTGTCAGAGCTTGGTCCGCATTGCACGCAGTAAGTCGAGCCCGTTTCCAGTGAGAGTTGGACTCCGCCAGGGCTGCCCTTTGTCACCGATTCTGTTCATAACTTTTATGGACAGAATTTCTAGGCGCAGCCAGGGTGTTGAAGGGGTCCGGTTTGGTGGACTCAGGATTGGGTCACTGCTTTTTGCAGATGATGTTGTCCTGTTTGCTTCATCAGGCCGTGATCTTCAGCTCTCTGGATCGGTTCGCAGCTGAGTGTGAAGCGGCTGGGATGAGAATCAGCACCTCCAAATCCGAGCATGGTCCTCAGCCGGAAAAGGGTGGAGTGCCCTCTCAGGGTTGGGGGAGAGATCCTGCCCCAAGTGGAGGAGTTCAAGTATCTCGGGGTCTTGTTCACGAGTGAGGGAAGAATGGAGCGTGAGATCGACAGGCGGATCGGTGCGGCATCCGCAGTGATGCGGGCTCTGCATCGGTCTGTCGTGGTGAAAAAGGAGCTGAGCCGTAAGGCAAAGCTCTCAATTTACCAGTCGATCTACCTTCCTACCCTCACCTATGGTCATGAGCTATGGGTAGTGACCGAAAGAACGAGATCGCGAATACAAGCGGCTGAAATGAGTTTCCTCCGCAGGGTGTCTGGGCTTTCCCTTAAAGATAGGGTGAGAAGCTCAGTCATCCGGGAGGGGCTCAGAGTAGAGCCGCTGCTCCTCCGCATCGAGAGGAGTCAGATGAGGTGGCTCGGGCATCTGATCAGGATGCCTCCTGGACGCCTCCCTGGTGAGGTGTTCCGGGCACGTCCAACCGGGAGGAGGCCCCGGGGAAGACCCAGGACACGCTGGAGGGACTATGTCTCCCGGCTGGCCTGGGAACGCCTTTGGGATTCTCCGGAAGAGCTGGAAGAAGTGGCGGGGAGAGGGAAGTCTGGGCCTCTCTGCTTAAGCTGCTGCCCCCGCGACCCGACCTCGGATTAGCGGAAGAGAATGGATGGATGGATAATTTATTTTTCATTCCTATTGCCTTACAGTTTCTGGCAACTAATTAAAAAGCTTTGTTATTGAAAATAGGCTGTGAATGCTAGAGGGCGTCTTTGACACCCAAACCCCAAACAGGATAACACAAAACAATCTTGGGTTAAAATTAAAGGGGGATTTATTACACAAATGTGTACCTCTTTCTCTCTTCTTCTCTCCTCTCTCTACCACACTGCTCTCCTCCAGTCAAGTTTTATTGAGGACCCGGAAGTACTTTCAGTTCCTAGGGCTTTTGCTTGTTTTAAGCACTTCCGGGTCATATAGAAGTTCCCAATAGCAGGGAGTATAACTCTTGACACACCAACGGACTTCAGCAGGGTTGCGTTACCGGACTACAATTCCCAGGATGCCCTACTGGTTTCTGACCAGGCACCAATATGCAGGGCTGCTTCTATCTAGGTGTCCTTGGGGAATAAATAGCCCCCAGCGACAGTCCTTTCCTGTCCCCCTTTATCCCAGTCAGGGAAGATACTCCAAATATATCCGGCCTGGACACCAGTCCATCTGCCTGGGCTTCCCATCCGGGTAAGTAATCTCCCTCTCCTTCTTCTGAGATGTCCATCCATCCTCCTGGGGAGTCTTGTGTTATTTATTTATATATTGTTTGTTGTTGTTGCCTTTTTCTTGCATTTCACATCTGGAATAAACTAAGTACATGCATACTGTGGCCTTCAGAGGGTGCTCCTGCTGTCCAGACCCAACATAGACAGATGCAGGACATAAGTTCTGCACACCTGCTTTTAGTTTTTCTTTCCCATTTCCCACTAGTAAACACAGTTCCAAAGCACAAACATAATACTTTCTTTTCTTTTCTTTCCTCTGTTTCTGTCCAATCCCCCTCCACTCCTCCTGGCAAGCTTAGTCTCCCTTCCTCCCGACTATGGCACCCAGAGTAGTGGTAGGTGGCTCCTTTTATAGGGTTCCCAGAAGTGCGCCAGGTGTTCCACAATCTCCTTCCGGCCACACTTCTGGGTGTGGTGGCAGCCCTGTAGAGGATGGCTCAGCCACTCTCCATGTGCGCGCTGGCAGCGCCCATGAGCCACAACAGGGCTGAGCTTCCATGCTCCAAACCCATGGCACTGTAGCAAGTCAGGGTGCTGCACTCTGTCATTCTGGGGGTGGTGTTGCCCCGTGCAAGCTCCTTCTCTTGGCCCTTATGTTTTGGAGACATCCCAGCTTGATAAGATTCCTGGCCATCCGTTACACTGCCCCTCCCTCAGCTGAGCTCTGTGGAGTGAAGTGTTCAGTCCTGCGAGGGTTGTCTTCCTCCAGGAGAGTCCATGGTTGACCAGTCCCTACCTTTGCCCTGAAAAACAGAAACAACAGAGTGGCAAGGAGACATTGTGCCAGTATTGTCTCCTGTGTTCCTTGTATGGACAACGTCTCCAGCCATGACCCGGTCAGCGGCATTCGTAGCACAACACCCCCTCCACTGGTGCAGGACAGGATGGAGTGCTCTGCTCTACACCCAGCTAAGCTCAGCTTATTCCTCTGCCTGACTCACATGCTACAGTGTCAGGAGACCTGCTTTTTCTTACGTGTCCCTTTTTTTTTTTTCTCTGGGGTGCAATGAGAGTTTGGATCTCCCTATGGGATAAAGAGGGTCTCAGCACTGAATGCGCCCCTTTTGTTTTCTGTGTGCTGATTGCTGGTTTGGCATGGGCTAATTAACCTTGGCAGTCTCCCCCACACAAGCATCTTCCTCAGGGCAATCTTCTAGCCGCACTTCCAGGTATGGTGGCAGCGCTTCAGAGGAGGGCTCAGCCACTCTCCATGCACCCCCTAATGCTCCAAACCTGTGGCACTGTAGCAAGTCTTGGGGGGGTTGATCTTTCCATTACATAGGTATCCCAATACAATACATTTTCACACCAGCTTTTTCCAGTGCTGGGTTACGTGAGTGAGGACAATGCCTTTCTTGATAGCCCTGAGTGCAGAGCTAGTCATACAGACACATAAATCTAAGCCAGTATTTGTCAGGCACTTTAGAGTCTCAGGAGGCTGTCGCCAACTTGTGAGCATATGAGTCTTGTTTATGGTCTAATCTGATCCCCACCTTTACCATCCACTGTGTGGAGCAATATAGCCTCGTGAGACTTTTTACCCTGTTTCTAACCACATTTCTATTCAACCACTCTGACCGTGTGGCCACTGTTTGATTTTATTTCCTTTTTGTAATTGTGCTTATTTGTCTTTTTCCCATGGGGTAGCGTTAGTAGGGGGAACTGGGGGTGAAGCCAGCATGATTAGAAACAGGATTTAAATACTGCATGGCACTGCCTACCCCTTCGCGACACAGAGACGTGATCTGCGTGATACAGCAATATTCAATCTTCCTTGTGTGAAAGTTTGAGAAACAGGAGTACAGCATTTCAATTACTTATGTGTATATTAAGAAGGTAAGAAACATTTTTTGTTGTACTCTAAGTTGACATTGAAAGAGCGCTATTCAGAAAATTAACATAAGGAGAATGTGCAGCAGACAGCCTCTGTGTATGCTAATTGAACCCATGACACTTAAACTTTAAAACTGTATGCGCCGATGATTCAAAGCCATACTAAGTAGTACTTACAAATAAAGTGTAGCCTTGAGTCCTTCATTAAACAAGTTCTCAATAAAGTCAAATCTAACTCAAGTTTTCTGTGTAACGATGCTATCCAATGGTAATGAGTATTTCACTGCATTTGGCTTGATGTAGGTGGGATATTTGATAAAAGTAGAGTAACTCAGCTGGGGTAACCCCTTGTGGTATATACGTGTGCAAATTGCATATTTTAATGATGAAAGAGAGCAGACAACATAAAATCTTATGATTTTATTTTGAAAGAAGACACATTTGCCTATGTAGAAATACAATACAACCTGCTACTGAATGATGATAACACCTACAGCTTCAGCAAGGTTGTGAATGTGCATAGTAGAGATTATCATAAACATCACTACTCCTGCCACGTGAGTCATTCCAGCCTGCCAAGAAAACTCATTGTGCCCTTGAATAAAAAAGGTAGGAGTTTTAAACAGATAGTCCAAGAAACTTAGAAATGCAACATGTGAAATATTAGGAATGTTTATTCTCTACAAATGATCTGTATTTTATTGTAAATTCATAAAATGGTTTCATGTGGGAGAGAAATTAATGTTCTAAAAAGAATTAATTTGTAATATGAATTAAATACTGAAAAAAATGGTTAGGCTAAAACAAAAGAAAAGTATGAGAGCCATACTGTACTTCTGAGTGCTCTGATTAATTCATTTTATTGAAGTTTTCTTTACCCCAGCAAAGCAAATTATACACATTTGGCAGTGTTTCATATTTTCCTTTCCTAAAAATTGAGTAGCTGGGTGTAAAGCTCAAATATGAAATTTCGGAATAGTTTAAAGTTCACATCTTCAACAGTTCGACCACATTGATTGACTACTGCTTGACACACTCACGCAGATGTTAAAACTGACGTCTGTTAGCAACTGGATGCTGTTAAGAGTCTTTGCCGGACTACCTTCTCCATGGAGTTTATTATTTTAGGGAATGGTTGCCAGGAAACTGAGCTGCACACTTAAAAACAGTCAGATTCATCTAATACTTTAGCAATTACTGTAACTGTAAATCCTTTAGCTGTTGTTTTAGCTGAGCATACTGGTGATATTCTTATAGGCTTTTGTGTACAAGTAAACAAGACAAAATATTAATGGTCATACCAATTATATGAAAACTGATGGTTGGAATTTTTGGTACAGATTATCTATACTAATAAAAGGCAAAGCCCTCACTGACTCACTCACTCACTGACTCATCACTAATTCTCCAACTTCCCGTGTAGGTAGAAGGCTGAAATTTGGCAGGCTTATTCCTTAGAGCTTCCTTACAAAAGCTGGGCAGGTTTCATTTCGAAATTCTACGCGTAATGGTCATAACTGGAAGCTATTTTTCTGCATGAACTGTAATGGAAATGAGCTGGAAAGCCGTGGGGGGGGCGGAGTTTCGTGTGACATCATCACGCCTCCCACGTAATCACGTGAACTGACTGTCAACACACTACGTAGAAAACCAGGAAGGGCTCAAAAACGCACTGAAGAAAACATGCATTATATAATTGAGAAGGCAGCAAAACAATAAGAACCGAGCGAGTGACATATACAACCATATTCATGAGTGCTGCTACTTTGGAAAGAAAGCACGGTGTAAACCTAAACTTTAAATTAAAAGTTAATAGACAGGCTGCCGCTGGTGTTTCTCATGCCCACGGGTAATGCGGGATACAAGTTTAATGAGAGGACGCAGGATATAAACGAGAGTTTTGATCACTTTGTAACTAAGTTAAAATTGCAGGTGAAGGGGTGTGCTTATGCAAATTCAGACAGACTGTGTTTGTGGGGGATTGACAGTTAACGTGGGTGGGGGAGTCACGTCATCATCTCCCCTCCCATTTACCTCATTTCGCTCTGAGCTGAGCTCCGCGGCTAACGCCATCTTCCGAAGCAACTTAATCACACTGCCACCAAATACTAACAGAAAAATCCACAAGTTAATACACACGCTGTCTCTAGAGATTCTCCACACTCAATGTATTCCTCGCGTCCCCTTTATACCCTCTGATCTCCCATTTCAATTCAGATGCCTCCAATTTCCAGTAAGGCTCAGCTGCGCGATGACAAGTAATAAGTCTCAGGGACAGATCCTACAAAACGATGCCATTGATTTCAGGCAAGATTGCTTTTCTCCTTGACAACTATACTTGCATTCTCAAAAGTGAGCTCGCACAGCTTCGTCATATTACAACCGGAGTGCAGCCAGAAACTTTTAAGTGCCGGGTCTTAGATAACATAAAATTAAGCCGTAGACATCGCAACATCACACAAGATAGCAGCTCACGAGAACTTACTGAACGCAGTACGAGTGATCAGTTCCATGCATCAAACCTGTTCAAGAAACGCATTACACAATTGACAAGGTGATGGCTTTATATGGCGTTCGTTTATAAAGCAGCAAAGAGGCTGTGTGAAGGCAACTACACAAAAAAACAGCAGAACGCCACACTCTGAATGTATTCCTGGCATCACCGTTATACCCTCTGATCTCCCATTTCAATTGAAATGCCTCAAATTTCCAGTAAGGCTCTGCTTCGCGATGACAATAAGTCTCACGGACAAACCCTACAAAAGGTTGCCATTGATTTGAGGCAACATTGCTTTCCTCCTGGACAAAACTATACGTTGCATTCTCAAAAGTTATATATCTATACTAATAAAAGGCAAAGCCCTCACTGACTCACTCACTCACTCACTCACTGACTGACTGACTGACTCATCACTAATTCTCCAGCTTCCCATGTGGGTAGAAGGCTGAAATTTGGCAGGCTCATTCCTTACAGCTTCCTTACAAAAGTTGGGCAGGTTTCATTTCGAAATTCTACGCATAATGGTCATAACTAGAAGCTATTTTTCTCCATTTACTGTAATGGAGTTCAGCTCGAGGGGGCGGAGTTTCATGTGACATCATCACGCCTCTCACGTAATCACGCATTACGTAGAAAACCAGGAAGAGCTACAAAACGCGCTGAAGAAAACATGCATTATATAATTAAGAAGGCAGAGAAACAATTAGAAGAGAGCGAGTGACATATAAAACCATATTCTGCGGCTCACATGAACTGCCGCAGTGCGCAGACAAAAAGCAACAGTTCCAAAGAGTGTTGAACAAAAACCGAATTACACTGCTACGCTCAAATAGATAAACCACACGCCGTGGTGCAATAGTAGAGCCTTCGCCAGTAGCGCCCACGTCCGAGGTTCGATTCCCGAGAGGGGATGCACTAAGTATGTACGTGCGCTTCTCGATTTAATTTAAGCTCGCATCCCCTTAGTTTGAGACGTATGAAAACACATTCGGTTAACGCAGAAAGACAGATCACCTATTGAAGCTTCATGAATAATGGATACTTTATTCGCGATCAATGATTGTTTTGGTAAAGCCATACTCAGTGTATTCATTAGATGAACGGTAAAAAAGTAAGAGCGAGGGGACGGTAACTTACTGAAGCACACAAGCAAAACCACAATAGCACGCGGGCTCGATGTACTGTAGTGAGCGTCAACTAGATCTGACTTGCGCGATCACCATTCCAAAAAATATTTCTTTTCAAGTTCTATTTAGTCCATATGAGTCAAACTCAAGGGCCACATCCGGCCCAGCGTGTAATTATATCCGGCCCGCGAGATCATTTTATATACTGTATTATTGTTATTAATGGCCCGGGGATATGAAGCGCTGGTAACACAAACTACAGATCCCATAATCCAGCGCTTCAGCTGCCTTGCCGAAACACTTACCACGTTAATCAAGTCTAGCTTATGATGCTACAAGTTATTGCCAAGCTAACCCACATGATGCCAAAGAGAAAAGGTGATTCTGAACATAGAGCCTTTAAAAACCGATGGGAGGCTGAGTATATGTTTACTGACATTGCCGGTAAACCCGTGTGTCTCATTTGTGGAACGTGTGTACAAAAACTGGGGTCTCCTGCCCAGCAAAAGTCGAGCAGCCGGCGCGTGCGCATAGCTGTGCCGGGATTTGAGACGCTGACACTCACTTCTGCCTTAAGTCAAAGTGAGCACTTTTAATTTTTTTTTCATCCTCCCCTTGAGCTATAGCCCAGACAAGTGCAAACACGGGACCCCTTTTCTACACCATGGCAAAATAATATTAAGGTGATTCACACTTTCTTTTGCACGTATACGATTATGAGGTCCTTAGCTCGGATTATGAAGACACGCACACGAGTGGAGGACTGACAGTGCCATCACAGCCGATTAATGGCAGGGATGTCTCACCAGTCTACACAAGACCCACCGCGACTGTCCCCAAAAGGCAATCATAACGTCACCAAACACATCTCTCTATACTATATAAAAGAAAAAGGCAACTTTCCTTTCTTTACACCTTTTTTCATTTTATCCCAAACCAAAGCCTTTCTCTCTTAACACTGCAGAGGACACAAAACAAATTTTCTTTAATTGTTGGTAATACCAGTAAGGCACATTACCAGAGGCAGAAATTTGAACGTTCACATAGAAAATGTAATGTATATGTAGATATCTAATGTATATACATATGTATATAGATATGAAGATATGTATGTGTATATATATATATATATATATATGTAGACTCAAACCCATTATGACAGCAGCAATCCAAGCTGTGAGAAAACAGTAAAAATGAGGCGTCAGATGTCGTGGTACATTTTCTAATGCAACTAGACGAAAACAACTTCGTGACGCTGCCGCCAAATACACAAAACAATTACTTTCACAATCATGTTACATTATTTTTCAAATGTTTCCTTTTCTTTGATAGTAAAACTATTTCAATATATTCAATATATATATAGATATATATATATATATATATATATATATCAGCGCTTAACGATTCATTTTACCCTCGCAACCCCTTAGTTTGGGAATAAGTATGAAAAAATATGAGGTTAACGCAGAAAACAAGATCACCAATTTAAGCTTTAGGAATCATAGATACTTTATTCGACATCAATAATTGTTTTGGTAAAGCCATACTCGGTGTAATCCTCCTTCCATGTTATAATATTTCCGCGACTAGCCAAGATTAAATGAACGGTAAAAAAGTAACAGGGAAGCGACGGTGACTCAGGCAGGCAGCCGACAGCTCAATAGCTCGAATTTGGATATAAGTAGGTTCTATTTAGTCACCAGAAATATCTTTGGTAAGAATGGAAGTTGGATCTAGTCTTTAAATTTCAATTTATGCAATGATGATTAAATTTAACTTTCATTCCTACTAAACATATTTCTGTCGACCAAATAAAAATTACTTATATTTCAAATTTAAATAGAACTTGAACAAATATGATAGTTCATAATACCCACGCAGCACTAAGTGCACGTAAGATTAGGAGTCATCCGTTTTAACAAGCAGCATATTGCACTGATACGAAATAGCCTGCCCATTTAATTATTTAGGAATGGATAGATAAATTAAGATTTTGTACAAATAATGTTTTAAATTTTTCTTCCTCGATGGATTCTGGCACCCCCAGCAACAGCTCCTCGCACCCCAAAGGAGATATGTATATAGATATAGATATAGGGTTTCAAGGGTTGTTACTGCTGGAGTGGAACTGGGGATAAGCTCCCAGTTCTCAAGAAATACTCCAAATAGCTAGCGTCTCCCAGCGCCTCTGACAATCAAATCCAGCTCCTGGCCTTCACGAGCGGCTCATTAATGAGTCCGGCGAAACCCGTTTTAAACCAACAGGAGAAGGGATGGAAGGCGGTCCACTGGCGCCTCAAAACCAGTTGCTTCGGGCAGATGGGGCTCGTCAGCCTTGTAAGGCTACTCATCTAGGAGAAGGAAAACTCTGATCCCAAACCTCCACTGCCTTGTGGCTAGACCCATTCATGGGGAAGGCTAGGGGAGTAAACCCCGAAGACAAATCAGGAGTCGGAGTCCCTAAGGCAGTTTGCTATCTGCTTGTCCCATAGCTTTCTGGCAACTCCTGCGACACCTTGGATGCCAAGATGTATACAGTGGTGTGAAAAACTATTTGCCCCCTTCCTGAATTCTTATTCTTTTGCATGTTTGTCACACAAAATGTTTCTGATCATCAAACACATTTAACCATTAGTCAAATATAACACAAGTAAACACAAAATGCAGTTTTTAAATGATGGTTTTTATTATTTAGGGAGAAAATAAAATCCAAACCTACATGACCCTGTGTGAAAAAGTAATTGCCCCCTGAACCTAATAACTGGTTGGGCCACCCTTAGCAGCAATAACTGCAATCAAGCATTTGTGATAACTTGCAATGAGTCTTTTACAGCGCTCTGAAGGAATTTTGGCCCACTCATCTTTGCAGAATTGTTGTAATTCAGCTTTATTTGAGGGTTTTCTAGCATGAACCGCCTTTTTAAGGTCATGCCATAGCATCTCAATTGGATTCAGGTCAGGACTTTGACTAGGCCACTCCAAAGTCTTCATTTTGTTTTTCTTCAGCCATTCAGAGGTGGATTTGCTGGTGTGTTTTGGGTCATTGTCCTGTTGCAGCACCCAAGATTGCTTCAGCTTGAGTTGACGAACAGATAGCTGGACATTCTCCTTCAGGATTTTTTGGTAGACAGTAGAATTCATGGTTCCATCTATCACAGCAAGCCTTCCAGGTCCTGAAGCAGCAAAACAACCCCAGACCATCACACTACCACCACCATATTTTACTGTTGGTATGATGTTCTTTTTCTGAAATGCTGTGTTCCTTTTACGCCAGATGTAACGGGACATTTGCCTTCCAAAAAGTTCAACTTTTGTCTCAATAGTCCACAAGGTATTTTCCCAGAAGTCTTGGCAATCATTGAGATGTTTCTTAGCAAAATTGAGACGAGCCCTAATGTTCTTTTTGCTTAACAGTGGTTTGCGTCTTGGAAATCTGCCATGCAGGCCGTTTTTGCCCAGTCTCTTTCTTATGGTGGAGTCGTGAACACTGACCTTAATTGAGGCAAGTGAGGCCTGCAGTTCTTTAGACGTTGTCCTGGGGTCTTTTGTGACCTCTCGGATGAGTCGTCTCTGCGCTCTTGGGGTAATTTTGGTCGGCGGCCACTCCTGGGAAGGTTCACCACTGTTCCATGTTTTTGCCATTTGTGGATAATGGCTCTCACTGTGGTTCGCTGGAGTCCCAAAGCTTTAGAAATGGCTTTATAACCTTTACCAGACTGATAGATCTCAATTACTTCTGTTTCTGTTCTCATTTGTTCCTGAATTTCTTTGGATCTTGGCATGATGTCTAGCTTTTGAGGTGCTTTTGGTCTACTTCTTTGTGTCTGGCAGCTCCTATTGAAGTGATTTCTTGATTGAAACAGGTGTGGCAGTAATCAGGCCTGGGGCTGGCTACGGAAATTGAACTCAGGTGTGATACACCACAGTTAGGTTATTTTTTAACAAGGGGGCAATTACTTTTTCACACAGGGCCATGTAGGTTTGGATTTTTTTTTCTCCCTAAATAATAAAAACCATCATTTAAAAACTGCATTTTGTGTTTACTTGTGTTATATTTGACTAATGGTTAAATGTGTTTGATGATCAGAAACATTTTGTGTGACAAACATGCAAAATAATAAGAAATCAGGAAGGGGGCAAATAGTTTTTCACACCACTGTAGGTTATGCCTTTCCCTTGTAAACATCCGATGTGTGGAGAGAGGGGAACTGGTACATGGGCAACATCAGTCTCTCCTCAACATGCTGCCCAGGCTTGCGCCCTGGAGAGGACACTCCAGCTTCGCTATTCAGCGTCGACAAAACACGGAAGGCAGCAGTTTACCGGTTATAAGCCACCTGCTCGATTGACGTAGAGCTGGCACCAGGGGTTGCTTTCGTCGGTGGGAGAGACTACCATATCTCATTGGACAGCTACCGCCCACCTCAAACTGGGCAGCCCCCAGTCAATAAGGTGTTGTCTCGTCACAGTCTGTCTGCCCTACTGGGTGCGTAGGGCTCAGGACATTAATATGGCCAACAAGCAGACTGTAAAGTAAGCACCAAGCCAAACAATAAAAACAAAATTAAACTACAAACAGAAAGAACGACACTTGAGAATTGGAACTTGGAACGTAAGAACAATGACACCAGGCCTGTCTGATAGTGTACAGGACATAAGTGATGCTCGCAAAACAGCAGTCATCAATAATGAGCTGGCAAGGCTGCACATTGACATCGCAGCCCTCCAGGAAACACGACTGCCGGACTCTGGAAGCATAAAGGAGAAAGAATACACATTCTTCTGGCAGGGAAAGAAAGATGACGAAGTCAGAGAACATGGTGTGGGCTTTGCAATAAACAACTCTCTATTAGATATGATTGAGCCATGCAAACCGGGCACAGAAAGGATAATGACACTTCGCCTTCTCACAAGTACAGGCTATGTAAATCTGATCAATGCCTATGCACCAACCATGCAAGCCAGCACCGAAACTAAAGATCAGTTCTATGAGCTACTAAACAGTGCTGTTGCCGCAGTCCCTACTTCAGAACACCTCTACCTTTTGGGAGATTTCAATGCCCGGGTCGGCTCTGACCACGAATCCTGGCCAAGTGTGCTAGGTCACCATGGCATAGGGAAAATGAACGAAAATGGCCAGAGATTACTCGAACTCTGCTGCTATCACAGCCTACGTGTGACAAACACCTACTTCCAGAACAAGGCATGTCACAAGACATCCTGGAGAC
This sequence comes from Polypterus senegalus, assembly GCF_016835505.1. Classification (NCBI taxonomy): domain Eukaryota; kingdom Metazoa; phylum Chordata; class Cladistia; order Polypteriformes; family Polypteridae; genus Polypterus; species Polypterus senegalus. The sequence goes on along the minus strand of NC_053164.1, from coordinate 68,153,052 downwards.
ACCCAAGATCAAAACATTGGCATCAGCTGGACTTGATCATCACCAGGCGTAAATCTCTGAACAGCGTCCACAACACCAGAGCTTACCATAGCGCTGATTGCGATACAGATCACTCCCTCGTTGCCTCAAGGATTAAGTTACGCCCCAAGAGGCTCCACCTCTCCAAAAAGAAATGTCAGCCAAAAATCAACACCTGCCGGACCACCGACCTAATCAAGAACAAGGAATTTATAGAACAACTGGGGGAACTGCAGAATTGTGACCAAGAGCCAAATGCAGAGGACAGGTGGAACTCACTCCGGAACACCATCTACAGAGCTGCCATCCTGACGTATGGCAAAAAGGAGCACAAGAACACTGACTGGTTCGAGGCCAATGCTGCAGAGCTCGAGCCCGTCATTGACGCTAAGAGAAGGGCACTGATTAACTATAAACACGACCCAAGTCAGCACAACTTCCAAGACTTGAAGGCTGCCCGAAGAAAAGCCCAACAGGCTGCTCGTTGCTGCGCAAACGACTACTGGCTCCAGCTGGCAATCAGCATCCAGCAAGCGTCAGACACTGGCGACACAAGAAACATGTACGAGGGCATCAAGCAAGCAACAGGCAAACCAATAAAGAAGACTGCACCCTTAAAGTCCAAATCAGGCGAGACCATCACAGACAAAGACAAACAAATGGGAAGGTGGGTGGAGCACTACCTGGAACTGTACTCCAAAGAAAACTCTGTCACTCAGACAGCGATGGACGCCATAGAAGACTTGTCAGTTCTGCAGGAGCTGGACACCGAACCTACCATGGATGAACTCAGCAAAGCCATTGATTGCTTGAAAAGTGGAAAATCACCGGGTGATGATGGTATTCCGACAGAGATTATCAAATGCGGAAAACCAGCTCTTCTCAGACCACTCCATGAGCTCCTCTGTATGTGTTGGAGGGAAGGCAAAGTTCCACAGGACATGCGCAACGCCAAGATTGTCACTCTGTATAAGAACAAGGGAGACCTTGGCGACTGCAACAACTACAGGGGTATCTCACTGCTGAGCACGGTGGGCAAAGCCTTTGCCCGCGTGATTTTGGAACGCCTTCAGATCCTCGCGAATCGTGTGTATCCCGAGTCACAATGCGGCTTTAGGCCAGAAAGATCCACAGTTGACATGATCTTCTCAGTACGCCAGCTTCAAGAGAAGTGCAGAGAACAGCAGATGCCATTATTCATCGCCTTCATAGATCTGACTAAAGCGTTCGACCTTGTAAGCAGGAGCGGCCTGTTTCGGTTACTAAAGAAGATCGGCTGTCCACCTCAGCTGCTCAGCATTATAACCTCTTTCCACGACAACACGCAGGGAGTGGTCAGTTACGACGGGGACAGTTCAGAACCCTTCACAATCAAAAGTGGCGTCAAGCAGGGCTGCGTCCTAGCACCTACTTTATTCAACATTTTCTTCTCAATGCTGCTAAACTTTGCTTTCAAGGGCTCTGCGAGGTGTTTACCTACACACTAGGAGTGACGGAAAGCTGCTGAATATGGCCCTGCTAAGAGCAAAGACCAAGATTCGCACTGTCCTTGTCAGGGACATGCTGTTTGCTGATGACGCTGCCCTAATGTCACATACAGAGGAACACCTCCAGCAGCTAATGGACCGCTTTGCCCAGGCATGCAGGGAATTCGGATTGACAATCAGCATCAAGAAGACCAACATCATGGGTCAAGACATCTCTGCTCCACCCTCTATCACCATCGACAATGAAGTGCTGGAGACCACCAATAAATACATATACCTGGGCTCCACTATTACCAGCAACCTGACAAGAGGCTCGCCAAAGCAGCCAGCGTCATGGCCAGGCTGAGCAAACGTGTGTGGTCCAATAACCATCTAACACAGAATACCAAATTTAAGGTATATCATGCATGCGTTCTCAGCACTCTGTTGTATGGCAGTGAGGCCTGGACCACCTACGCCCGGCAGGAAGACCGCCTCGAGAGCTTCCATCTTCGCTGCCTCCGACGCATCCTTAACATCACGTGGCAAGACAAAGTCACCAACACTGCCGTGCTTGATCAAGCCAGCTCACTGAGCATACACCTCCTTCTATGCCAAAGGCGGCTTACGTTGGCTGGGCCACGTGCATAGAATGCAAGATGGACGCATACCCAAAGACATTCTGTATGGTGAATTGGCCGCAGGACACCGCCCCATTGGTCGCCCACATCTTCGCTTCAAAGATGTCTGTAAACGCGATCTCAAGCTGACTGGCATCGACCCTGACAGTTGGGAACAGCTTGCTGATGACGGAGCGCCTGGCGCCAGACTGTCCATGAAGGCATCAAGAGGGGTGAGCAACATCGCAGTCAACAGATGGAAACCAGAAGGCAAAGGAGAAAAATGAGACAGCAGAAACAGGACTCGGGCCCCCCATCCAGCTTCACCTGCAGCCACTGTAGAAGAGACTGTCGATCTAGGATCGGACTGCTGAGTCACTCCAGACGCTGCTCCCAAAAACACAACTGAAGATCATTCCAGAGCGCAAACATCATCTTTCGAGATGGACGAATGCCTACCATATATATATACATATATATACTGTATATACATATATATGTATATAGATATAGATATACATATATAGATAGATAGATATAGATATATAGATTATATAGGTAGATGGATATATACATATAGATAGATATATAAGATAGATATAGATATACATATATAGATAGATAGATATAGGTGTATGTAAATGTGTGTCTATATATGTAGATATGTATGTATATATATATATATATATATATATATATATAGATATATGCCAGCAACACTCATGACAATGACAAAACAATTACATTAACAATCATCATCCGTTATTATTAAAATGTTTCCTTTTCTTTTTCATTACTTCTTTAACACACTACTTCTCTGCTGCAAAGTGCGGGGATTTTGCTATATATGTAGACTCAAACCCATTATGACAGCAGCAATCCAAGCTGTGAGAAAACAGTAAAAAGGAGGCGTCAGATGTTGTGGTACATTTTCTAATGCAGCTAGACGAAAACAACTTTGTGACGCTGCGGCCAAATACACAAAACAATTACTTTCACAATCATGTTACATTATTTTTCAAATGTTTCCTTTTCTTTTTCATAACTTCTTTAACACACGACATTGCTGCGAAGCGCAGGTATTTTGCTATATATATATATATCACAGCGACATTCATAACAGTGATAAAACAATTACATTGACAATCATGTTACGTTATTTTCAAAATGTTTCCTTTTGTTTCTCTTTCCTTCTTTAACACACTACTTCTATATTCTTCTATATACTTCTACATATATATATATATATATATATATATATATATATATATAGATATGGGAACAACACTCATATCAATGACAAAACAATTACATTAACAATCATGTTACGTTATTTTAAAAATTTTTCCTTTTCTTTTCATACCTTCTTTAACACACTACTTCTCCGAAGCCTTGGTATTTTACTAGTATATATATATATATATATATATATATATATATATATACTCACCGATCTTTATACTGTCAAATAAACGACCCACACACCATAGCGCAACATGAGAGGCTTCGCCTTTAGCACTGACATCTTAGGTTCGATTCGCGAGAGTGGGTGCAGTGAGTGTGTACTGCCTAAAGAGCCCAGAATTAGGGCGAAGCACGTGCCGCGTACTGTTTGCATTATTTGATAGTAAAACTATTTCAATATATTCAATATATATATATATATATCAGCGCTTAACGATTCATTTTACCCTCGCAACCCCTTAGTTTGGGAATAAGTATGAAAAAATATGAGGTTAATGCAGAAAACAAGATCACCAATTTAAGCTTTAGGAATCATAGATACTTTATTCGACATCAATAATTGTTTTGGTAAAGCCATACTCGGTGTAATCCTCCTTCCATGTTATAATATTTCGCGACTTGCCAAGATTAAATGAGCGGTAAAAAAGTAACAGGGAAGCGACGGTGACTCAGGCAGGCAGCCGACAGCTCAATAGCTCGAATTTGGATATAAGTAGGTTCTATTTAGTCACCAGAAATATCTTTGGTAGGAATGGAAGTTGGATCTAGTCTTTAAATTTCTATGGTGAAGAAAAATTTATGCAATGATGATTAAATTTAACTTTCATTCCTACTAAACATATTTCTGTCGACCAAATAAAAATTACTTATATTTCAAATTTAAATAGAACTTGAACAAATATGATAGTTCATAATACCCACGCAGCACTAAGTGCACGTAAGATTAGGAGTCATCCGTTTTAACAAGCAGCATATTGCACTGATACGAAATAGCCTGCCCATTTAATTATTTAGGAATGGATAGATAAATTAAGATTTTGTACAAATAATGTTTTAAATTTTTCTTCCTCGATGGATTCTGGCACCCCCAGCAACAGCTCCTCGCACCCCAAAGGAGATATGTATATAGATATATATATATAGATATATATATATACATATATATACTGTATATACATATATATGTATATAGATATAGATATACATATATAGATAGATAGATATAGGTGTATGTAAATGTGTGTCTATATATGTAGATATGTATGTATATATATATATATATAGATATATGCCAGCAACACTCATGACAATGACAAAACAATTACATTAACAATCATCTTACGTTATTAAAATGTTTCCTTTTCTTTTTCATTACTTCTTTAACACACTACTTCTCTGCTGCAAAGCGCGGGGATTTTGCTATATATGTATATGTATATATGTATATATATATGTATATGTATACTAGCAAAATACCAAGGCTTCACTGTGAAATACTGTCTGAATATTTTTATTAATAAAAAGTAAACATTTTAGACTGAACGAAAATATGTAAAAAATTAATTGTTAAGGATCTCTCTGTATACCACGTTGTCAGTTCGGCCCTCTGGTTGTAATATGACTAAGCTGTGTGCTGAGCTCACTCTTGAGCATGCAACATACAGTTGGCCATGTGAAAAGCAATCCCCCTCAAATCAATGCCAACCTTTTGTAGTGTTTGTCCCTGAGACTTATTAATTGTCATTGCGAAGCAGAGCCTTACTGGAAATTGAACGCGTTTGAATTGAAATGGGAGATTAGATGGTATAACGGGGATGCGAGGAATAAAAACTGTGTCACCTGAGGCACTGCCAGTAAATATAGTTGCTTCAATTAGGTTGTTTTGTAGAGATGTGACCTGAAGTCTTGTGCCGTTACAAAGTTTCGGTGGTTGTAAGTTTTTGCTTCCTTGGCGAAGGTCGTAAACGAAAGAAGACACCGCAGTGTACACAGAAGAGAACCCGTGGATTAAATAAAACCTACACAATAACTGTAACAATCGTAACAAATGAACAATAAAATAGAAGAGAACCCGTGAATTAAATAAAAAGGTTGCTTCGTTGGTGAAGCAAGGAAAAAGGACTTTCTTACATGTCGTTCGTTTTAAAACAGTGCAGAAGCTGTGAGAAAGCTGCTTCCTTGGCGAAGCTCGTAAATGAAAGAAGACACCGCAGTGAACACAGAAGAGAACCCGTGGATTAAATAAAACCTACACAATAACTATAAAAATCGTAATAAATGAACAATGAAACAGCGGAGAACCCGTGGATTAAATAAAAAGGCTGCTTCGTTGGCGAAGCAAGGAAAAAGGACTTTCTTATATATCGTTCGTTTATAAAACGGTGCAGAAGCTCTGAGATAGCTGCTTCCTTCGCAAAGTAAGGAAACGACTGAAGAGACGGCGGTGACGCGGTAAGTGTTCCGCAAGGCAGCTGAAGCGCTGTATTATGGGATCTGTAGTTTATTATGTTAGCAGTGCTTCATATCCCCGGGCCATTAATAACAATAATACAGTATATAAAATGATCTCGCGGGCCGGATATAATTACACGCCGGGCCGGATGTTGCCTGCGGGCCTTGAGTTTGACACATATGGAGTAAATAGAACTTGAAAAGATATATTTTTCGTACATCGAGCCCGCGTGCTATTGTGGTTTTGCTTGCATGCCTCAATAAGTCATCCTCCCCTCGCTCTTACTTTTTTACCGTTCATCTAATGAATACACTTGTTATATATTGATTAGTACACAAAGAAGTCTTCAAATCCTTCTTTATTATAGAAAAGCCTCTCTCATACAATCTCCTTCCGGGAACTCTTCCAGTTCTATTTATATATATATACAGTATTTATACAGTGCCCCCTACTGCCCAAATTAAATAACATTGATACCACAACATAACATCTCCCCCTTTCTTAAATATCTAACTCCCCCCCGTGTCCAAAACTTGCCGTTAACAAACGGAAATAACACATCAAAAGAAAACAACAGACTAATCTGTTTGTCTTGCGTTACGATCCCGTCTCATAGTCTTTTAACCACACAGGACGGCGGCATAGGCGGCCCTTCAAGGTGGATTTCCCATTTCCTTCAGGGACCAACAAAGCAGGTGGTTTCACTGTTGGAATCGGAGGCGGAAAACTCTCAAAGAATGAATCCCCGTGTAGGGGGCGCACCAGATGACTGATCCGCGGCTGGCGCGTCATTTGACGAATCTGCATTTGGTGCGCAAGGGGACAACCGTGCTGCATTCCATACTTTACCGTCTCCAAGCACGTAGCTGCTTTCTCCAATTTTGTCAAGTACAGGCGTGGGATTACTGTAATGTGGCAATCCTTTGGACACACGGGTAGGCATTTTTACTCGCACTGTGTCTCCCTTGGCCAGTAACGGAACACGAGCTCCTCTTCTATCATCCGTGTATTCCTTCATTTTATTCTGTTTAGCAGCAACTCGTTGTCTTATACTTGCATCGTCTAGTCCAACAAATGTTGACAAAGGCAATAAGTTCAGTTTGGTACGCATCTTGCGTCCATGAAGCAGTTCAAAGGGCGAAATACCCGTTGTTGCGTGTGGCGTAGCTCTAAAAATGTGAAGGAATTCCGTAATAGATGATTTCCAGGGCTTACGCTGCAAATGAAGCGTCTGTACCGTTTCCTTGAGCACTCGATTAAACCTTTCAATTGCTCCATTAGCCTGAGGGTGATAATTTGCAGATCTAGTGTGCTGAATGTCCCTCTCCTGTAGGAATGTGGTCAGCATTGAGGATGTGAACTGAGGACCATTATCAGATACCAAGCATTGAGGGTTGCCATGGCGACTGAAAATAGATATTAAAAAAACAACTACAGCTGAAGCAGTAATTTGGGACGTAAAACCAACTTCAGGCCATTTCGAATAATAGTCAATTAGTGTGAAGGCAAAGCGACAGTCTGCAGGTGCGATTTCAAACGGCCCTACCACATCAATGGCAACTTTCTGCCATGGCCCGTCTGGCCAAGGTACGGGTTGTAACGGCGCAGCACACACCTTTGCGGTCTTATCATTGGATTGGCAAGGCTGACAGGACTTGATTGCTGTTGTGACATGATCATCCATTTTCGGCCACCAGTACAGGTCGCGAAGCCTCTGTTTTGTGCGGACAATTCCTTGATGACCCTCGTGTGCTAGGTCCACAATTACCTGTCGCAATTTAACCGGCACAACTAATCGATCCGATCCTCTGAATACAAAATCATCTTTAACAGACAGTTCGTGCCGTATACGAAAGTACGGTAAGAGCTCATTTGGTACAAGTGAAATATTTGCAGGCCATCCAGAATGAATGCGATCCCGTACGGCACTCAGTTCTGGGCATGATGCAGAAGCAGCTTCGAATTCTGCATGGCTTACTGCCTTCACGGCCGTGGACAGAAGGGCAACATATTCCGGCTCGAATTCAGATGGCACATTTGGAGCAGTTATAGGGAGTCGAGATAGGCAGTCCGCAGTCGAATTTTGCGCTCCCGGGCGGTACAACACGTCATAATTAAAGCAAAGGAGACGTGCCGACCATCGGGCAATACGCAAACCAGCTCTCCCCATACCTTTCGTAGTAAGAAGGCCTGGTGATCTGTTTTCAAAGTGAAACGGTGTCCCCACAAATACGTACGCCACTTTTCAACTGCCCAAACGCACGCTAAGGCTTCCTTTTCCACTGTAGAATACTTCCTCTCGGCCTGAGAAAGTGTACGAGAAGCAAAAGCAATGGTGTGCTCTGTTCCATCAGCATGCATTTGTGTAAATACTGGACCCAATCCGTAGTCTGAAGCGTCAGTTGCTATAGTTGAAGGCAAAGCAGGATCAAAAATTGCCAGAGCAGGACTCGTCAGAATTAATTCCTTGACCCTATGGAAGCTACGCTGTGCGTCCTCTGTGAAGTCAAAGTTGGATTGCCCACGTAAGCAAGCACGCATAGGTTCTACTATCGTGGGGTAATGCGGTATAAACTTTGCATACCATGATGTTAGCCCTAAAAATGAACGTACAGCTGAAGCATCTGTGGGAAGGGGTGCATTAAGGAAAGCATCTACATGCTCTGTGTCAGGCGAAATACCCTCCGCAGAAATGACATGCCCCAAAAAACGAAGGGAGGTCTGCTTGAAATGACATTTGTCCTTGTTTAATTGTAGCCCGGCCTTCTCCAAGCATTCTAAAACAGCTGAGAGGTGACGATCATGTTCAGCAGCCGTGGATCCATATATAATAATATCATCAAGGTAATTCTGGACACCTGGAAGATGACGGAGAAGTGTTGACAGTAACTTTTGAAACGCGGCTGGAGCGGACGCCACCCAAAGGGAACACGGCAAAAACGGAACAAGCCATCGTGTGTTATAAATGCAGTCAGGTCCCTACTCTCCTCGTGTAAGAGCACTTGATGGTACGCGTTTGCAAGATCTATAGTGGAGAAGACAGTAGCACCTCGTAATTGAGACAACAGTTCCTCAATATGTGGCAGCGGAAAAGAATCAACAATAACTGCCTTGTTAGGCTCACGAAGGTCCACACATAAGCGTATGCCACCAGTTTTCTTTTGTGTGACTACTATTGGTGATACCCATGGAGAAGCATCCACGGACTCAATAATTCCTGCATCTAGCAAGTGGCGCAGTTCAGCAGAAACAGCAGTCCGTACTGATATTGGCAAGCGCCTTAATCTCTGCTGCACCGGCGAAACTTCTGGCCGGATTCTTACCTTATGTACAAACCCTTTGCACATCCTAGGCCTCTGAATGGAGTGGAAGACAACTGTAGCACTGGGGCTGGTGGGGTAAGTACTGTATTACCTTCGATCTGCAATTTCAAAGATGTAACTAAGTCCATGCCTAGTAAAGGGGTACCGGTTTGCACGATGAAGAAAGTAGCCGGTACCGTGACAGCTCCATATGAAACTCGTGCTTGGAGGCATCCTATAACCGGTAGTTCAGCTTTGGAATAACAGAGCTGGCGTACGGGAGGTGCAGATAATTTACAAGTACCAAAATACCGGTTACATAACCCGCTGGGTAAAATGGATACAGATGAGCCTGTGTCTACGAGGAGACGCACCGAATACGGTTTAGAAGCGTTTGCTTGAATTATAACACAACATGAAATTTTTCCAGGCCGGTTTGTACCATCATTCACACACAAAGTGGTAGTTTTTGGAACCTCAATACCTCGAACTCGGTCTTGTGTAGGAGAGCGACATACACGAGAAAAATGTCCAGATTTACCGCAGCTTCTGCACGTAGCCGACGCAGCCGGACACTGTGGAGCATTTGCGAGATGTGCTTTGGATCCACAGCGGAAACACGACCGATTCTTATTGGATTTAATAGGAGTGCCAAAACTAGGCTGTACGCGGGCCTGACCATCGCGGCGTCGTGTAGATAGCATCGTACTTTGAACTGCATCGACTGAAGCTGGAGAAGAGGCCGTCAGGATCCCTGCTTGATTTTTAGCAGCTTCAATTTGCGAAGCGAGCATCACCGCTTTTTCAAGAGTGAGGTCATGTTCAAATAATAACTTCTCGCGGACACGTGGACAGGCTGCCTTTTCTACCAACTGGTCCCGTAACATTTCATCAGTTTTATCTTTAAAATCACAGGTAGATACAAGATCTCGTAACGCAGAAATATACTGAGCCACAGTTTCGTCATGTCGTTGGGCTCTACTATGAAATTTATGGCGTTCAACAACCACATTGCACTTGGGCAGAAAATGCGCCTTCAACACCGCTACGGCCTCTGTGTATCTGTTACCTGTATTTGGTAATGTTTAGAAAAGTCTGTGTCCTTTAGTGCCCAAACAGTGCAGAAGCAAAGCTCGTTTCCTGGCTCCCGTCCAGTTGTCTCCATCTGCCCCAATAACAAGTAAATAATTTTCAAATATTTTCATCCACGTATCAAACGGAAGCGTGGGCTCTCCTGGACAGGGAAGAAAAGCAGCTGGTAGTGGAACAGTAGAAGCGTCCATCATTGCTTAGAACCCTGCTCGTCGCCAATTTTGTTATATATTGATTAGTATACAAAGAAGTCTTCAAATCCTTCTTTATTATAGAAAAGCCTCTCTCATACAATCTCCTTCTGGGAACTCTCCTCATCCCTCTTCCAGTTCTATTTATATATATATTTGTACAGTGCCCCCTACTGCCCAAATTAAATAACATTGATACCACAACATAACAACACTGAGTATGGCTTTACCAAAACAATCATTAATGGCGAATAAAGTATCCATTATTCGAGTATGTAGATCGGGGTATATATATACATATTGTAGTGACCCGGCAGCAAGCGCTGGCGGAGTAACGCATTGTGGGTAATTTATGTAAATGCATTGTGGGTAATTTATGGGTAATTTATGTAAAAGCTTATTGTTGCGTTAAATTAACCAAGTAACCTAATTGTCTTTCTTGTTGTAAGTGTTGTATGTGTTTGTGCTCAACCGGTGGGGTGGGTTGGGTATCGCCGTCCGGGGTTGTTGTAATTGTAAATAGTTACCATCAATGAGAAAGATGGCTCTGTTAATGACCTTGGCAATGGCTATACAATGAGTTTAAGCTTTGTTTACTGGCTATCTGCTTAATAAAGAGATACAACAGGACAGAGCTGTGTTATTGCTAAGATTTCGTCTAAGCAATTATTGCCGAGACACTCAGAGTCGTGCGGTGTATGGGACACGAGTGCTCGTTACCTAAAGAGCTGGGTACAGCTGCGTGCATAACGCTGGCAGTCCGCTAGCCGACAGCTTGGGAGAAGTGCACGGCAGAGTTCGGCTCTAAAACTTTAAGACTCAACCACGGGTCGCTACATTGGTGTCAGAAGTGGGAGACCAGGCTGTTTAGAAGACGCCGTTATGGAACAGAGTCTTGAAGAATTAGAGTGTGCCATCTTAGAGAACAGCGTTACGTTAGAGCGCCTGATCAGCAGAACTGTGCGGAGAAAAGAGGCAAACTGGCCTGATGGTGCCAGTATTCCCCGGACAGTGTTACGATCTTCTAGGCACGGCCAGAATGAACCTTCAACTACCGCAACGATACCCCAGGTTACCAGTTGGCCGGTCCTCTTCTCACGGTCACCTGCTAAGCTGCCGCGATACAGCGGATTGACGCCCTTAGAGCCATACCTTGCACAAGTGGATCTGGCCGCGCTACACAATGGATGGAGCCGCGAGGAAGCTGCGACACACTTGGCCCTTGCCTTGGAGGGTCCCGCACTTCAGGTACTCATTGATCTGCCATCGGAGGAGTGTCGTGATCTTCAGGCTCTCACCGCTGCTCTCACCTGTCGCTTTGGACAAAGAACCTCAGCAGAATGCAGCAGAGAGAAACTGACTAGCCGACGTCGGCGTTATGGTGAGAGTGTAGGAGCCTTTGCCGTTGACATCAGGGTATATACACGAAAAGGTTACCCTACTTTCTCGACAGCAGCGAGGGAGGAACTCAGTCTTCATGCTTTCCTGCGGGGCCTCACACCAGAACGTCTCCGCCAGCATGTCTGTCTGTTGTCACTCCGAGATTTGAGCGAGGCACTACGAGAGGCTGAACGGGCTGAGGAGGTGCTACAGGCTGAGTCACCGACAAGACGAACGCCACGCCCGAGTCGACTAACGAGAGCAGTTGAACGAAGGGCGGAAGGGGACCCGTCTGAGGTTGTGGAGGTCAGTCGCGCCCAACCAACATCAACCCCCCTACAGAGACAACGAGTAGACCATTGTTTCCGATGCGGAGAACCAGGGCACTTTGCCAGGGATTGCCCTGCCCCAAGTCCTTTGCCTCGTACAACATCACCGCCGGGAAACGACATCGGGGTGAGGCCGTGAGGGGACCCTCGCTCCGTTTTTCAGCACCCTTCCACAATGACTGCCTTAAAGTAGGGCGCTGTGGACTTTCCACTGGACTGTACCTAGATTGCACTATTGACGGGCGGCCATGCAGTGCTTTAGTGGACACGGAGTCCACTATTTGTTTGCTACAAAAAGGAGTGTTGCCCGAAACCGCTGGTCTTCTTCCCAGGGACTGGACCCCCACAAATAGCGAACTACGCACTGTTACGGGTGAACGGACAGTAATGCCCGGAAAGAAACTGTTATCCGTGTTGGTAGGGACGAGCCAGACCAGCCACGAATTCTGGCTTGCTGACATTAAGGACAAGTGCATTATTGGGTTGGACTTGTTGGCCCACTGGGGAGCACGTGTTGATGTGGCAAGGGCCGTCCTTTGTTTTGGTAATGAGACTGTGCCGCTCCGGTCGGGCTGGAACCGTCCTGGAAGGACTGCCAGCGTGGATTCACCTGGACACCACTGCTCACCGGCTCCCAACCATTGTTTGGAAGTTGCAGGGATTCAAGAGAACCCCCAGGAGAGTATTGCAGGACAGACAAATTCATCGCACGACCCCCCATCAGCTGAGACGGTTGCCGCTGTAGAAGAATTGGGCCGTCGAAGTGGTGAACATCTGAGCACGCCACAGCAGGAGCAACTCCAGCACTTACTGAACGACTTTGTGGACATTTTTGCGGCTCGAGAGGAGGACTGCACCAGAACCTCGTTAGTAAAGCACCACATTGACACTGGCCACGCCGCTCCCATTCGTTTGCGCCCCCACCGATTGCCTCTTGCAAAACGCCAAGCTGCCGAAGAATTCTTACCCACTGCCACGCATCGATGATGCATTGGACTATGTGGCTGGATCCCGTTGGTTCAGCACCTTGGACTTGCGCAGTGGATATTGGCAAGTAGAACTGGCATCAGAGGACCGACCCAAAACTGCATTCACCATAGGACAAGGGCTGTGGCAGTTTAAGGTAATGCCGTTTGGACTTTGTAATGCACCGGCCACCTTTGAAAGACTAATGGAGCGGGTCCTAAAAGACATTCCCCGAACCCGTTGTGTGGTCTATTTGGATGATCTGTTGATTCATGCCCGAGACTTTGACCAGGCTGTGCATAATTTAAGGGAAGTCCTGACCGCCATTTGTAACGCCGGGTTGCGGTTGAACCCCGAAAAATGTAATCTTCTCGCCCGACAGATCCAGTTTCTAGGACACGTAATCAGCGAGAGTGGGGTGGCTACCGACCCAGCAAAGGTGGCTGCTGTGAGCAACTGGCCCCCACCAGCCAACATCACCGAACTGCGGAGCTTCCTGGGTTTAGCCTCGTATTACAGGAGGTTTGTAAAAAACTTTGCAACCATTGCCAGCCCCTTGCACACTGGCAGTAAGGGCCAACAGTTTGGGGTGGACGGAGGACTGCGCAGCCGCTTTCCAACAACTAAAGGCTGCCCTCGTCAGCGCGCCTGTCCTGGCTTACCCTGACCCCAACCAACCTTTTGTTGTGGACACTGACGCTAGCAATGTGGGGATTGGGGCCGTACTCTCACAGAAGGGGGAGGCTGGAGAGAGAGTGGTAGCTTATTACAGCTGCAGCCTCAGTCGACCGGAGAGAAATTACTGCGTCACTCAGTGGGAACTGTTGGCAGTGATCCTAGCGGTACGGCACTTTCGGCCCTACCTATTGGGCACTAGGTTCACGCTGCGGACTGACCATGCTAGCCTCACCTGGATGTTAAATTTCCGGCAACCAGAGGGCCAGGTGGCAAGGTGGATGGAGATCCTCCAAGAATACGACTTCAAGGTACAGCACCGACCAGGACGGCAGCATGCCAATGCTGATGCCCTCTCCAGGCGTCCATGCCTCATCAACGAGTGTCGATATTGCCGTCGACAGGAAGAAAGAGGTCTGGGGCCATCGTCAGCATCAGCAGGGCTAGATGACACTGTTGGAGCAGGGGAGCCGTTCACCATTGACCAACTGAGGCAACTGCAAGCGAACGACCAAGCGCTAGAGAAGGCAAAGGGCTGGTTGGAGACCCAAGAATGTCCCGACTGGCAAACCGTGTCTTCACTGGGGCCTGAACTCAAGCTACTACACTCCCAGTGGGGCAACTTGGAGTTGCACGATGGCGTAATCTACAGACGGTGGCAAGCACTCAGGGGGGAATTGACCAATTACAACTGCTGGTTCCCCAGGCTTTGCGCGCCGAGGTACTCCGATGGGTCCATGGAGCAGCTGGATCCGGACACTACGGTAACGCTAAGACAGTCGTCATGAGTTTAAGCTTTGTTTACTGGCTATCTGCTTAATAAAGAGATACAACAGGACAGAGCTGTGTTATTGCTAAGATTTCGTCTAAGCAATTATTGCCGGACACTCAGAGTTAGTGCGGTGTATGGGACACGAGTGCTCGTTACCTAAAGAGCTGGGTACAGCTGCGTGCATAACGCTGGCAGTCCGCTAGCCGACAGCTTGGGAGAAGTGCACGGCAGAGTTCGGCTCTAAAACTTTTAAGACTCAACCACGGGTCGCTACAATATATATATACCCGCGTATCGCAGCGGAGACGTAGTGTGTTAAAGAAGCTATGAAACAGAAAAGGGAACATTTTAAAAATAACGTAACATGACTGTCAATATACAGTAATTGTTTTGTGAGTTTTACTGAGTGTTGCTGTCATCAAGGATTTGATTATCATTATTTCTTTCAATCAGGTTCGTATTTGTAGGATGTGTTGTGTTCAAGTTACATTCCGTGTTTGTCAATCGTTGTAAAGATGACAGGTTTCATTCATCGATTCGTTTCTTACTGCATCAATAAACAGCTCGTCTTCTTCTTTATCTGAGACCTGACACACTGCATGCAAGGGTTTTTTTACACTGTCTTCCTTTAGCGGGACATTGACTTTTTCCACCTTGTGCTTTGTTTCCACAGTAGCTGCATTTATGAATATGCTTGTATGTATCAGACACTTCATATTTTTTTGCTGCCTTTTCAATTGTGTAATTTGTTTTTTGTTCAGCACCCTTTGGAACTGTTGCTTTTTGTCTGTGCACTGCGTCAGTTCACGTGAGCCACTCGGTGTACATGTATCGAAGTTTCCCAGCTGTGTTGGTGCCATCTCGTGCTATGTCCATGGCTGTATCTAATGTACCCGAGGTCTCTCGCAGTTTTGCTGAGTTTGTGCCAAACACCACCCTAACCATCTTATTTTCATCTGCATAAGGACAGTCCTTCACCCGTGAATATTTACCCGTGGCAGTTTGCTATTGGATTGCCGCTGACGGACGGCCTTATATGGGTAGGCACTAAATTACAAACGCCAGCGACAGCCTGTCTATGAACTTAATTTAAAGTTTAGGTTTACATCGTGCTTTGTTTCCGAAGTAGCAGAACTCATGAATATGGTTGTATATGTCACTTTCGCCGCTTCTTATTGTTTAGCTGCCTTCTCAATTATATAATGCATGTTTTCTTCAGCGCTTTTTGGGCCTCTTCCTGGTTTTCTACGTACTGCGTGATTACGTGAGAGGTGTGATGATGTCACACGAAACTCCGCCCCCACGGGTTTCAAGCTCATCTCCATTACAGTAAATGGAGAAAAACAGCTTCCAGTTATGACTATTACGCGTAGAATTTCGAAATGAAACCTGCCCAACTTTTGTAAGGAAGCTGTAAGGAATGAACCTGCCAAATTTCAGCCTTCTACCTACACGGGAAGTTGGAGAATTAGTGATGAGTCAGTGAGTGAGTGAGTGAGTGAGTGAGGGCTTTGCCGTTTATTAGTATAGATGTATATATATATATGTATGTGTGTGTGTCTGTGTATGTGTGTGTGTCTGTGTCTATATATATATGACAGCAACACTCATATCAGTGACAAAACAATTACATTAACAATCATCTTTCGTTATTTTTAAAATGTTTCCTTTTCTTTTTCATAACTTCTTTAACACACTACTTCTCCGCTGCGAAGTGCGGGTATTCTGCTAGTCTTCTTATATAATACACTACCATGGCTGTTTGTTTGTCTGTCCAGGATTTTAAATCACCTGTAGCTCGCAAACCGCTTGGCCTATTGACCTGAAGTTTGCTACACATATACTACATGACGTCTACTATCCGCTTTTGGAGGAGATGATTTTTATTCTTCTTTCTATTTTTATTTTATTGTAGAATCAACTCTCAGCAGTGGGCAGCCATGCACATGCGCCGTTCTCATTCCCTACCACCTTCGCAGTCACTTCCTCCTAACTCTTCATATCTTAAATCATTTTGGGGCAGATTGAACACTTAAGTGCCAGCTTAAGTGAAAAATTAAGAAAGTACAAACTTTGTCCACTCCTCACCCGACTCCAGCCTTGAATGAAGGGAGGCGGCCCCTTTTATCCACACCCGGATGTGCTCCAGGTGCTTCCTGGCAATCTCCCACCGACACACCCCAGTGTGGCAGAAGTTCCGGTTGTATCCCCGGAAGAACACCGGGTGTCCCTGCTCCTCTTCCCCCCAGCACTTCCTGGGGTCCAGGACTCCAAAGGCATGGGGGCGGCCTCTGGTGGTGACCACAGGCTCCTACAGGGTGACGCTTCAAAGCTCTGTACTCGTGGCCCCCATGGGAACCAGTGCGATCACCCCCAGATGGTCTGGGGAAGGCGCAAGCCCCTCCTCCAGTCCTTCTGGGCGTCACGGCCGGGTCACCACTCCAGCCACTTCTGACAACGTACAGAGAAAGAGGATGGAAACTATAAGTCAAGTGTATTCACTACACATTATCGTGCAGTCCACTGTTACTGGTGATATATGTTTAGTGTTTATGAACTTTTATTTTACATGTAAATGTCTGCTTTAATATCTTAATGCCCCTGTCTGCATACATTTTGCATTTTCTCTTTGTGTTTATGTGGGTTTCACTGGTGCTCCAGTCTTTACCCATATCTATGTGAATTAGTCCCTGAAAAATATGTTGTTTTAAATGACATCGTAATGCTAGCCCAGAAAATACCTGCAAATCTCAGAATAGGAAGGAAAGGACTAAACAACTAAACACTAGGAAAAATAGCACTTACTTTAATTAATTTGAATTCTTGACACAAATCACTGTGCAGGCATGACGTGAACAGCTTTGAAGAAAGTCTTTGTGACAAAGGCAACATTCTCGTCTGATTCTCAGTTTTTGTTTCCCCAGCTGTGCCCACATGGCCTGGTTAGGAAAAAATGGGTCGAAGGGTGCATGGCTGGGTGGCTTCAAACACAATAGCGCTTGAATTGTTAAAGCATTGTGACATGTGGCAGTAGCAGCAGGGTGTGGTAGCTGCACCCTTTCTGTCATCTTATTCAAATATTATTTACATTTCCTTAATACGCGATACATTTCCAGATGCAAGTCTTCTACTTTATCTGTCTGCAACCAGAAATCAACTGTCTCTCTCATTGTATAAAATATTGATTTATATATACTGTATTATGACTTTTCACAGTGCATCCCATTCCCTAGCACAGGTTGAGCCACTTCAGTTACGGAGAAACTCTCTTTTATACAGCATTCTAATGCTAAAGAAGCGTCAAGTTGTTGGCAGTTGTCAGTTCAGCAGCAGCTCTACCATGTAAAGGACTCATCATACGTTACTACGAGTTCTTAAAGCCAGTGTCACTCCTGTTGTCCAGTTCTCTCTTGTCCTGTGCAAACTGTCTCTGACCTAGTCCCAGCCTCCTCTGCAGTGTCTCTCTTTAGCCCTCACAAGGAAGACATCTACAAGTTCTTTAAAACTCAAGAATTGGAGTTGCTATAATGGAGACAATTAGTAATTTGTCCTTTTGCTGTGACTTTGAATTAATGCACCATTGCTGAATAAAGGCTGAGTACTGTTCCTGCAAGTGCTGAAATAAATGTTCTCTTTGCTCAGTCCTCTCCTGCCTGTCTTTTGTGTAAGTCAGGAGCCTGGACGTGACAATGTGTAGATTTATTTTGCTTTTCTCAATATGTACATATATGTACAGTAATTATGACAAAGAATTAAACATACTGTATATCTGCTTAATAACATAAAGCTGTAAATCTGTTTGAGGGTGGCACGGTGGCGCAGTGGGTAGCGCTGCTGCCTCCTAGTAAGGAGACTTGGGTTCACTTCCCGGGTCCTCATTGCGTTGACTTTGCATGTTCTCCCTGTGTCTGCGTGGGTTTCTTCCAACAGTCCAAAGACATGCAGGTTAGTTACTAAATTGTCCCTTGGTGTGTGTGTCCTGTGGTGGGTTGATGCCCTGCCTGGGATTGGTTCCTGCCTTGCGCACTGTGTGGGCTGGGATTGGCTCCAGCAGACCCCCGTGACCCTGTGTTCAGATTCAGTGGGTTGGAAAATGGATGGATGGAAGGCTACAATCATTTAATCTTCAGCATTTTTTTTTATGATTAGTACATTAAAACAGCTTTTTCACATTTACAGGTGTGGCAAACATCTGCTTTTTTTACTCGACCTCAGTGTTATCTGTTGGTTAAGTAAAAAGAAATAATTAACATATTTGAATAAAAACAGGTTTTAGGAAAATATAAAGTATTTTGGGCATCACGAAGAAATAAAGCTATATTCACTCCTATATTATCTTACCTATAAAAACCTTTTGTTCAGTTTAACAAAGAAGTCTAACCAATGTTTTGAAGAATATGTTTGTAAACTGGATGCTAACACACAAGGTTTGCAGTAACAATAGAGCGATGCTTCCTTGGAACAATGAGTTTCCAGTTCTTGGGCCAGTGTGAATGGTAGACAAGATTACAGAAATTAAATGTAGAAAAGGAAAATAGAAACAGTATCACAGAGGAGGAAACTGGAAGCACTTTTGGGTTGCTAAAGTGTTTACAACTTTTGGAATTATTATGCTTTAATTTCCAATTTTGAGATGAGGAATATGGTTACATTTTCTTGGATTTGCAAGGTTGCAAATGATCAGCAACAATACTCAAATGGACAGTGGCAGTCAGATGATGAATGACTGATATTAATGGGCACAAAGTGTGCTAAGAAAGCATTCCCCACACCATTACACCACCACTACCAGCCTGGGCTGTGGCCTCAAGGCAGGTTGGGTACATGGGTTCAAGATGTTGGTGTCAAATGTTGACCCTACCACCAGTCTTCACCTTAACAGTTTGGTAAGAGTGCCCCCACTGCAGGCTCAGTCTTCTCTTCTTGGCTGGCCAGAGTGGTCTTCTTTTGTTTTAGCCGATCTGCTCCAAGGTTCAATGTGTTAATACTTCTGCTCACCACAGTTGTACAGAGTGGTTATCTGAGTTACCATAGCCTTTCTGTCAGCTCAGACTAGTCTGGCTATTCTCCTATGACCCCTCTCATTAACAAGGCATTCCCTCCGCAGAACTGACATTTATAGGAAATTGTAATATTGTTCACACCATTCTGTGTAAACTCTAGAGACTGATGTGTCTGAAAATCCCAGCAGATCAGCAGTTACATTACATCTGGAACAAACAATCATGCCATACTTGAAATTAACAAGATCATGTTTATCCCTATTCTGGTGTTTGATGTAAAAATTAACATGCATTGTGTTGGAACTTGTGCCAGAACAAAATTCATCTTAACATGATGAAGACAGAAAAGGTGATGATTAGTTAATAATTTTAAGAATGGTTACATGAGAGCAGAGAAATTGATAATTATCAGAGATGTATTGTAGATGACGGACAGGAGACTTGCATTTCAGCCAGCAATGAGAAAAGGGTTCACATTTCAAAAACACATAAACGTTTGCTTTCTTACCTGAACCCATTATACAAATGTACCCAGGGAATACCAGGTATTTGAGCTGGTATTTAATAAAAGGCATTGTGACCAGTAGGGGGCATTGCAGCACACCAAACCCCAGACACAACCTCGCCAACACAAGTACCTTTTGTTATGGGCTTTGTGTTCAATGCGACAAAGTCTTCCTCTTTCTCTTCTTCTCCTCCACTCCTCCCAGGCGAGCGTTGTTCATCCTCCACTCCTGACTCCAACTTGCCTGGATAAAGTCGAACGGCTTCTTTTATTTATGACCCAGAAGCACTTCCATTGCTAGAGCATATCCCACTAGATGCACTTCTGGATTAAATGGAAGTCCCTGAAAGTAAGGATTGTGAATCCTGGAGGCCCCCACTGAACTGAACAGAGCTGAACCTTGGAAGACAGTGTCCCAGCATTCCCGGCGGGTGTCCATGTGGAAATCGTAATCCAGGGATGCTGCCATTTAACATACTGTGAGAGAAAGTACTCTTATGTCGTTGTCTCCTCTGGTCCTTCCACTGTATTGGCCTCCTGGCTGGGTAACAGTTCCTGTACCCTGGCATCCTGGCCAGGAAAGGAATCATCCTCCATCCCATTTGGGACACCAGTCCACCCACTGTGGTACTCAACGCAGGCTGACATAGAATGAAGCCATTGTCTATTCTTACACTATTTATAGAAGTGGAGCCCTCCAAAGAAATTGATCAAATATACCAGTAATAATTTATTCACATAATAAAATACAAACAGAGTATTACTGTAAACCTGCAACAGACTGGCACCCTGACCAGGCATTATTCCTGCCTTGTGCCCTATGCCTTTTGGGATGGGCTCCAGCTCCCATGACCCTGTTCAGGCTTAGATAATGGAATTGTTGTAAGCCGGTAGTCTGAGCAATATGTCATGGAGAATTTTACATTTACTTTCAAAAAATCTTTTTGTCTTTTGTTAATATGCCACCTTTTTTATTCATTTATTTCAGGGTATAATTTTTCATTTCTTTTTTTTGGCAGGAAAAAAATGAAGCAACATGAAGAGATCAGTCCTATTTTAATCAAACCTTTGAACTACACAATGGATCAACGAGGTTCAAGGCCAGAAAAGAAACAGTCGGGGAAACAAATTATGGGTGCTGTTGGGTGGTGTTATGAGCAAAGATGTCTGTCCATCTGATCTTCTGTATGACGAGTCTTCAAAAATATTTTTCCTTCACTCTAAGTACAGTGTTGATATTTCTTTAATAGGCAATAGGTCACCAATCACACACTTATTGCAAATTGCAAAGTCACTTTAGATGTGAACATTTTTAAAAGTGTTTTGGGCTAATCAAGGACTCCTTCTTTTGAAGAGATTTTTATAATTTGGTTAGCTCAGTTACAGTCTAATCTAATTTTAAGTGCATCTCAGTAAATATTAACAATGATTATATTAAAAATCAAAATGTTATTAAAGGGAGCTTAAAAGTAAAGAACACTTTCGAAACAACTTGTAGAGTATAGAGAGAGCAAAGGAAAACTGTCTACTGATTCAATTTCTTGAAATATCAATCTTCTTAAATCATTTAATAAATCTGTTTGCATTCATGAAGTCTAGAAGAGTATTGTTGTGATGTTACCTTTCCTGTTTGGGAAATAATTATAACAAATTGGTGAACTTCCAAGTACTTTCTTCTTTTACTTTTAATTGTTTCAAATGCTTCTTAGGTATTGTAAGAAAATGCGCTCTATTGAGCCCGACCCGACACAGATTCACACAAGATGCACGGGTAAAATAAAACAAATATTTATTTTTCTTCAGCTGTAGGGAACATCTTCCCCGTAATCCCTCCAGCCACAACACAGTCCCAAGCACAGTGCCCTAAGCACACAAGGTAACCAAGCACATTCTCTTCCTCCACCACTCCTCCCTGGCAACCTCATCCTCTTCCTCTTGATTCTGGCCACTGAGTGGTTGTCGCTGGATCCCTTTATTGGGTACCCAGAAGTGCTCCAGGTGCTTGATTACCGACATCCAGATGCACTTCTGGGTGTGGCGAGACCAATGCCCGAAAGGACCAGCAGTTCCTGCTGTAGCACCCCCTGGCGGTGCCTGCAGAACCCAACAGGGCTGCACAAAACTCCAACCCCCATGAAGCCCTGGGGGAGTCAGAGACACCACTGCAACCCAGGGAGACGGCCATCTATTGTCCAGGGGGAGATACTGGGTTTCCCACCCTTGCCCCCCAGTGTATTTGGTGATGGGGCAGGCATGGACCCCGGCCATCCGTCACAGTATCTACAGACTTTTTTACTTTTACTGCTGTTTTTGTTCATTTCTCCTTTAAACTACTGCCTTTTGTTTGACCTTTGCATTTTGATTTGCATTTATCCCTTGTCATGAACCATATACCTGCAATGCCTAACATAAATTAATTGATTTTAAACATACTTTATCTTAATTTATTTCAGAGTAACAGATGAGGCTTAACTTTATAGGGAGTGCAAATCACAAAGGCCCACACACAGCCCTTTAAAATGAGGGTCATCTCTTTCTTTTTTATTAATCACAAGTTTCCGGTTCTCAATTGAACTTTTCTTAGTTAAGGCTAAACAGAGTATGCCAACAGAGATGTTGAAAAAGTTGAATACCATTTATCTTCTTAAAGGTAGCCACAGTAATTAAAAAAGCAGATCAGTATCAGGAGTGTGCCTATCACAAGATGTTATGCTAAACAGAATGTGACGAGTGACATCCCTGTCTCCAAACACCACTATGGAGGACTACCTTGTGGCACTAAATTTGAAAAACCCACCAAGAAAGCTTTACTTGTGCTGCTTCAAGTTCACGGAAAAGACACCAGCAGTGTAATACCTTTGTTTCAATGAAATATAATAGAGCCCTGGTGCAGAAAGATGGACATGTAGAAATCTGCTTTTCCGGTGATCTGCTGGCCACACTTTTTTGACAAACATCTGGCCTCATGGTGGCTAGTACTGCAACTGGACAGCCTCAGAGTCTTGTGTTTGAGTCGTGCAGTGTATATGTACACTGCGTGTTGTTCCTGAGTTAGTATGGCGGCTCTTATTTAACCTGTTTGATTCTTTAGTATGGGCGGCATGGTGGTGCAGTGGTAGCGCTGCTGCCTCGCAGTTAGGGGACCCGGGTTCGCTTCCCGGTTCCTCCCTGCGTGGAGTCTGCATGCTCTCCCTGTGTCTGCGTGGGTTTCCTCTGGGCGCTCCGGTTTCCTCCCACAATCCAAAGACATGCAGGTTAGGTGGATTGGCGATTCTGAATTGGCCCTGGTGTGTGGGTGTGTTTGTGTGTGTCCTGCGGTGGGTTGGCACCTTGCCCAGGATTGGTTCCTGCCTTGTGCCCTGTGTTGGCTAGGATTGGCTCCAGCAGACCCCCGTGACCCTATTTGGATTCAGCGGGTTAGAAAATGGATAGATGGATGGATTCTTTAGTTAAGCCGTTTTTGTCTCAGATTTGGCAAATCGTAGCCAATATATGTCTACACATTTATACTTGTTGTGGCCATTTGATCAGTGTGTTGATATTGTCACTTTCAGTTAAGGGAGAGTGTTTGTCCAGTGTCGAATAGCTAACAATGTCACAGCAGAGGATGTGAGACTCTACTGATGGAAGAAGAGTTGTGCTTGCTATTACTGACCTGGAGGAGGAAAATGTGAAGCTGGAGACTCAGACCTATTGACCAAAAATGGTAAAGGAAAGACGAGTATAACATTCTCGTGAGTGGGGCATATACACGATGGTGCACCAATGCATTTTTGTGACCTGTTGCACCATTTTCAGCCTTTCGTTCATCATTCTGGCACCCACATCACCAGCCTCACAATTTTTTCATATACTGAAGCCGTGTTCACTGCGTAATTAGAAAAATTCTAGTGAAAAGACAACGTGTGGGGGTCAGGGCTGCCAGGTCTGGGAATTATTTACAGCCAAATGACAGCTGATAACTCGCCTGATAGCACTGTGGGCCTTACCAATGAATGCCGCTTTGATGGCTGGGGGGAGTTTTGTGGCTGTAGATTTCCAGATTGGGTTCCCCTTGAATTGTTGCTGCTATCGATGTTGTAGATATGGGGAGTCCCCCTTGGAGTACTGAACCTATCAAAGTTAGTCCCCCTTGGAGTTTTGCCATCTGGCAACCATGGCAGGGGTGTAACTCCAAATATGACATACTTTTTGACTTGCGGGCTTCATGCCCAGCACAGATGTGCAAATATATAACACATTGTCCAGGCCAAAGGTGGCGGCTCGTGGCCACCTGCTGCTGGAGTGCGACACGGTTGCGGAGCACTTAGTTATTGTTGCAAAATAAAAAGAAGGTGAAAGCTTACAATATTGTTTTGAAGATGGCAGTGTAGTTAAGCCCAAAGCCCACGAAACTGTAATGAAATTAACAGAGGCATTGTGTGGACGTGCTTAGATCATCCACAATTGGTTGGTAGAGACAGCATGCACTAAATTTCTTCATCAAAATATTAAAGGCACTTCCTGCCTGCAGGATTTGTCTTTTGGCCAATCCATGAATGTGAGGTGCAGTTTATCGCCGAGCAGTTTACAGTGTAATAAATAATTACAGCTTGTGCCTATAGTTGTATGTATTTTCTTTGTATTATGGATATCTCCTAGTTGTTCTTAAATGGTGGAGAAATTTACGTTATTTGGATTTTGGTGCACTTTTTTACTTTTTGTATATATACTTCTTTTTCTTGTTTGTAAATATTTTTGTGAATTCTTCATATTTCTAAGACTGCAATAGTGTGGAGTAACTTCCTCCCAGCATTTCCATCAAGCCTGCGGTGGGATGGCGCCTTCTCAGGATTTGTTCCTGCCTTGTGCCCTGTGCTGGCTGAGATTGGCTCCAGCAGACCCCCGTGACCTTGTGTTAGGATATAGCGGGTTGGATAATGGATGGATGGATTAAACATGGAGGTAAGGTGGTGTAGTGGTAGTGATGAGCTGGCTCCCTGTCTAGAGATTGTTCCTTCCTTCCACAAGATTATTACTGTGTGATCCATGATGAAATATTAATAATTTATTGCAGCAGTACTGTCTCTTTCAAATGTACTAACCCCCAATTTCAGTCCTTCCTTTTCTTTCTCCGAGTAACCAATCGCCACACAATCAGCTCTGTAGTAAATGTCAAGCCATATATAAGCTTAGAACTCCAATTCTTCAAACCTTTTAAGGAACATTAAAATATCTTCCTAGTACAAGTTTAATTATTCCATCCATCTGTCCATCCAGGGTCGCTCCAGTCCCAGTAAGCATACAACAAGAGGCAGGAACAATCCCTGGATGGGGCGCCAGCCCATCGCTACCACTGTGCCACTCTGCCTACACGTCTAATTATTAAAAGTATACATTATTTAAATGAAGCTAACAATTTACCTGTATAATGTAATAAACATACTTTACTGCATTTTATCTTAAAAATTGATATCAAGAGCTCTAAGAAGACAGTGCTTGGATATCTACTAAATGACTTAGAAGCCGGTCGTCATCATCTGTGAATATGCACTCTCTTGTATTGAATGGAATTGAATTTATTTATTGTTTGTGTATGGTACAATGAGATTCACCCTGTGACCCTGTGTTCGGATTCAGCGGGTTGGAAAATGGATGGATGGATGGACAAGAGATTCAATATGCAAATCCTCCATAAACGTATTTCCTATAAAATGATAAAACAACAATAATAATAATAATAATAATAATAATACAATAAAAAACAACGACAAATATACAATATGAAAACATAAGTGGCTCAGGTTGTGCAATATTACAACTGTAGTTCAAGTTTACAGTGAGGAAATTGTACTTAAAAGTGATAGTAAGAAACGATATCCAGTTAATTTCAGTGTATTTAATAAAGCCGCATCAGGGATGTGAATCTCAAAAATAAAGGAACAGTAGCACTGCTTTGAGGTTGAGTGCTGCCAGTTTTCAAAACCGAGCCGAAAAGTTTCGTATGCAATGGATTGAGCTAGTATGAAAATGTGTGTGGCTTTATGCCAAGTTTAGTTTTTACACATTGTGATGTTAGCATGGAAATGGGCATATGCAACATTTTTGTGTGTACACATCGTTAATATATAAGGCCCCTGGACAGATCCTCAGATACAATGGCGATAACATCCAATAGTGCAAAAGATAATTACACAGTTTGTAACAGATCATAACTTATCTTTCTCATGGAGGTTCTTAAAACCTGACCTAAGAGCATACTCCTTCTCCTCACGCATATATCATTGTTACTCAAGAATTGATTATTTCCTCATAAATACTTATTTTTTGCCCACTATGAAATCATGCTATTGTTATCTCTGACCATGCCCCTCTGATCATGGTGCTTAAATTACTGCATCCTACACAGTCATCTTGTAGCTGACTTCTTAATCTCATCATTAACTGATGAGAACTTTACGGAATTCATATTCAAGCAAACTGATTATTTTTTTGAGACAAATGCATCCTCAGAGGTGTCAGCGTGTATACTCTGAGAAACTCTGAAGGCATTTTTAAGAAGTCAGATTATTTCATATCTTTCTCACAAAAATAAACTGAAAACCACGAAGGCATCCGATTTAATTAGCAAAATTACCAGAATAGATCTAGAATACGCCAGGTCTCCAAATGAGGCACTCTACAGGAAAAGACAGGTTTTACAATCACAAGTTAGCATCTTGTCTAAAGAAACCGAACCGCTTATCTTTAAATTGTAACATCATTATTATGAACACAGAGAAAAGGCCAATAAGATCTTAGCCCAACAAATCTACAAGCAGGAAGTTCATAATGCAATAGCCGAAATTAACAACATAGATGGAGATAAACATATT
This sequence comes from Polypterus senegalus, assembly GCF_016835505.1. NCBI lineage: Eukaryota > Metazoa > Chordata > Cladistia > Polypteriformes > Polypteridae > Polypterus > Polypterus senegalus. The sequence goes on along the minus strand of NC_053164.1, from coordinate 68,126,182 downwards.
AATCATAAATATATCACTCACATATTTAGAGATATTATAAGTCCTTATATTCTACTCAGTTTAAAGAAGATAAAACACAATTTACTTGATTCATTAGAGATACCACAGCTAGATCATTTTAATGCTGCGTAATTGGATAAACAACTGATGATTTAAGAATTACTAGATGCTATAACCTCACTTCAAAGTGGGAAAGCAGCCAGCCCTGATGGCTACCCAGCAGAATTTTATAAAATATTCTCAAATAAGTTAGCTTCACTAGTATTAGCAACATTTACATAAACTAAGCACAACCCAGCCACAGGGGATTCATGAACCAGTGTGCTTCTTTGTGCCGGTCCCAAGCCCGGATAAATGGGTAGGGTTACATCAGGAAGGGCATCCAGTGTAAAATTTTGCCAGATCAATATGCGGACAACAATACAAATTTCCATACCAGACAGGGTGCTAGTGGAAATTGGCTACTGTTGGTGGAAGAAGGAGAAGAAGATGAAGGGGAGACGTTTCCAGAGGAGGGAAGAGAGGAGGAAGGTAAAGAGAGTGGAACTGAGTGAAGGAACTTTGAATGTTAGCAGTATGACTGGTAAGGGGAGAGAGTTAGCCGATATGATGGAGAGAAGGAAGGCTGATATGTTTTTCGTATAAGCGACTAAATGGAAGGGGAGTAAGGCCAGGTGGATCGGAGGTAGATTCCAATTTTTCTATCATGATGTGGATGGGAGAAGAAATGGGTTAGGGATTAATCTAAAGGAGCAGTATGTCAAGAGTGTTTTGGAGGTGAAAAGAGTGTCAGACATAGTAATGATTATAAATCTGGAAACTGTGGTGATGCATTTTGGGGGTCTGTGACAGTGTGTGAGTTTTTTTTCTGTGCAGATGAAAAGCTCTAACTGACAGGCAGATATAATTCAAACACAACCAGTAATCTAGAAATGATCAACATACATGAGAACCTGAGCTAATTTACCTGCTGAGACATAACATAGCATTAGAAGCATTAGAAGTAACAGACGCTCTTTTTCATTTTGGAGTAATGATGTTACATCACTTCACTTTTCTCCATTTCTGTTTCATATTTTTGTATTTGAACAAAGTAAAAAAGTTTTTACAGATTTACAACAGATGACTGTGATAGATAGATAGATAGATAGATAGATAGATAGATAGATAGATAGATAGATAGATAGATAGATAGATAGATAGATAGATAGATAGATAGATAGATACTTTATAAATCCCAAGGGGAAATTCCCATAATCCAACAGCAGCATACTGATGCAAAAAACAATATTAAATTAAAGAGTAATAAAAATGCAGGTAAAAACAGACAATAACTTTGTATAATGTTAACATTTACCCCACCAGCTGGAACTGAAGAGTCGCATAGTGTGGGGGAGGAACGATCTCCTCAGTCTGTCAGTGGAGCAGGACTGTGACAGCAGTCTGTCGCTGAAGCAGTTCCTCTGCCTGGAGATGACACTGTTCGGTGGATGCAGTAGATTGACCGGAATCTGCTCAGCGCTCGTCGCTCTGCCACAGATGTCAAACTGTCCAGCTTCATTCCTACAATAGAGCCTGCCTTCCTCACAAGTTTGTCCAGGTGTGAGGTGTCCTTCTTCTTTATGCTGCCTCCCCAGCACACCACCGCGTAGAAGAGGACACTCACCACAACCGTCTGATAGAACATCTGCAGCATCTTATTGCAGATGTTGAAGGACGCCAGCCTTCTAAGGAAGTGTAGTCGACTCTGTCCACTCTTGCACAGAGCATCAGTATTGGCAGTCCAGTCCAATTTATCATCCAGCTGCACTTCCCGGTATTTATAGGTCTGTACCCTCTGCACACAGTCTCCTCTGATGATCACAGGGTCCATGAGGGGCCTGGGCCTCCTAAAATCCACCACCAGTTCCTTGGTTTTGCTGGTGTTCAGGTGTATGTGGTGATGCATGTTGTGGGTCTGTGACAGTGTGTGAGTTTTTAAGTGAAAATCGTGCAGCTCAGGCCTTGTGGTTGTGTGTGTTCATGCGACCCTGGCGTGTTAAATGGAGAGATTGGAATAATCCTGCTTGTAGCTAAACGCACAGTTGGCTCCAGTTTCCTCATTGACTTTTCAAAGGTCGTAATCAAGACACTGCACCCACAGGAGTATAAAAAGGAGCAGAGTCAGAGTTAGGGGGAGAGCAAAAGAAACCAAAGGCCAAGAAAGGCAGAATCTGGAGTGTGAGTCAGTGCAGTGGTGAGAAGGCAGAGTTGCTGATAGCCCCAAGAGGAATGGTGCTCCAAGGGTGTGTTATTCCTCCATAACAGTCTAGAGCAGGGGGTCCTGCTGGATTGATGGGTAAGTGGCAGGATGACGGAGATCCACTGAAGTATGGTGGTGGGGTTGAGACCCAGGGAGAGGAGCCACAGCTGTTGGGTGGGTGAACTGAGGAGACAGAGGAAGAAAGATGCTTTGTGCTGGCAGGAAATGCAAGAAATTGAAACCCGATTTCATTCTTGAATTTTAATGGTTGAAAGAGCTTATTTATTGCTGGTTTAAATCTCCATTGCTCCACTGATGCATGGATTATTTATTATTTAATCTAATAAATTTATTCATTTATTGATTGTGACAGCAATGTAGTTTGTATCAGAACACTTGATTGGAAAAAAGCACCATGCACACTGATTGCACCAACCTTATGTTGTTATGTGTCATCATTGTCCAATCCATCTTGGTTTCATGACTATTTATGACTCAGAAGTGATGCCTGCTGTGGGTAACCCGGGCATCAAAGTGACAGAAGTTCACTTTAACTTTAAGACAGCAGTGTCCAGTTCATGGTCTGATCAGATTCTACTATGATAGGATGAATACAGCAGATCAATGCTAGTGGGGTAAAAAAGATGCAGATACTCAGGACAAAGTTTTAGAAAAAGTCACTGACCAGAAGTTCATTCTTCCTCTTTGACCTTTAAGACAAATGTCCTTACTGCTTTTTATAAAAAAAATCCATCACATCCACTTCCATGTTAATAGCTCTCTTGGCAAAGATCTTTCCCTCCCAGAATGTACCCTTCTTCAGTTTTATCCATTTGCTTTTGATGTCACTATAATATTTTTCAAACAAACATTTCAGAGACGTCTACACCTGATGCAGTTTCCTTATCCTTCTTCTACCTAGAATTGGTAGAAAATAATTTTTATGTAATTTGCAACAGTAAATGAAATCAATCACAAAGTTCTCCTACAACACTTTCACTGACTTTGAAAAATGATGTGATACAATAAGTAGACTAAACACTGAGTTGGGTCTGCTTATTCAGTTTAAATCTTTGTATATTTATTGTGCTCATTTTGATTTAAAAGCCCAGGGTGCTGCATAATACACATAAAATATCAATTATAATACAATTCCATCCATTCATTCATTTTCTGAATGTACATTGTAGGAAAACAGTGGGCTAGACTATATCCCAACAGTAAAGTTTACAAGAAAACAACCTTAGATATAAAGCCAGGCCATCATAAACACACTCACTCTGACTTGGCAATATGACGTGATAATGAAGATAATAGTATGCAGTGAAAAAGGTGACCGGAGTCCATGGAGTAAGTCCTTGAAAAAAACATTTACTGTAGATATGACAGCAAGTCTAGGACTGAATCATGTTCTGCTGGCACTTTGAAGCAAAAATCCTATCTGCAAAATCAATTTCTTACATTTTATACAAAAATAATCTCTGCTTTTATGGCACATATGCACCACCTTACATTTACTGAAATTTCATCTAGTACACTTGAACACTTTTGTTGAATGGCCAGGCATTCAAGTCGCTTCAAGTCACCTTCCAAAGCCTGAGTTCAGCTATGCTGTATCCAGCCATCTCTTGTGCTTGTTAAATAAAAGTATTCAATTTGTGCTCATTTTGTTGTGAGGGTTGCACAATCAAAGGTAGATTGTTAATTCATCCATCCTTATTATATATCCATATTTATTATACGGTTATTGGGGCCCAAGGCCTATGCTCGCTGCACACTGTGCAAAGTTAGAACTGGCTTTGGACAGGACACCAGTCACTCCTGGACAAAAGAGGAGATGTTTGTTTTAAGTGCAGTTGCAGCATGTAGATAGGCCATCAAGTTTAACATTTTGCAATCTACCGCATATGCACTTGTTCATGATTGATGAAAGTATTGATAATGTTGGTCTATTTTGGTATCTTTACATGATAGTTTTTGATTCATTGCACAAATACGTATGGGCAGCACAAAGGCGCAGTGGTCGCGCTGCTGCCTGGCAGTAAGGAGAGCTGGGTTTGCGTCCCGGGTCTTCCCTCTGTGCAGTTTGCATGTTCTCCCCGTGTCTGTGTTGGTTTCCTCCGGGTGCTCCGGTTTCCTCCCACAGTCCAAAGTCAGGCAGGTTAGGTGCATTGGCGATCCTAAATTGTCCCTAGTGTGTGCTTGGTGTGTAGGTGTGTGTGTCCTGCCATGGGCTGGTGCCCTGCCTGGGATTTGTTCCTGCCTTGTGCCCTGTGTTTGCTGGGATTGGCTCCCGTGACCCTATGTTAGTATATAGCGTGTTGGAGAATGACTGACTGACAAACAGGTATTTTCCTAGTCTGCATTCTGCCATTGAAAGTGAGTAAAAGCTGCCATCTTGTGCTGCTAGACATGCAGTGCTATCCATTGTGTTCATGTTAGGCTTGTTTTTTTCTTATTTTGAGGAATCTCTATAAATCTATAAATAATCTATATAATTTAATTAATAATCTATAAATCTCTCTAAATCAGGGGTCCTGATCACCTGCTGCTGAAAGAACACAAAAGCAGCACTGCCATGATTTTTCTCACCGATCATTTTCCACTTCTGTATTTGTATATATGGCAATGTGTATGTGATCCAATATTAATGTTTATAATTTTAACACTCCTTTATTTTGTTTGGCACCAGTATCACATGTCAGACAGGTTTCCACTTTAAAGTTGTTTAAACTGCAGAAGAGTCAAAAAAATGCAGTTAACAATCATGCAAAGTTAAAGGATACTCCCTGAATGGCATGGTATGATGTGAATATCGGTGACATCTTTCACTTTGCTGGAGTTGACACTCACTGATGTCCACAGCTCGGGATTCTAAGGCAATACCCATGTTATGTAGAATAGGCCCCAAAAGTAAATGTAAAACAAAACCCAGTAATTTATGCACATCACACTCTAATGCAAAACATAACTCTTTGTAATTGTTGGGCACTGAAGATCAAGGATTTTGGATCTCTGTGATTATATAAACTCCTTGTATGTGAATGATGTGTTTTCAAATACACCGTCTATTGCACTCACCCACACTCGCGTTTTGATGACTGCTGTCTTGGCCAGAAGCTGATATCATCAGGCAGTATGCAGCTTTCCTCAGATGTTTTAACCTTCAACCACCACACCAAATTACTGCCCATCAGCTTCTGGCGTCCAGCATGCCTCGTCTCTCCTTAACCTTAACCAACAAGAAGCCCTTTTCTGTTGCATCCCCCAGCCTTTGGACTGATATTCTTCTTTTTGCCCCCTTAGGTCATAATGCTTACAGAAGATTCTACACCGACTGGACAGGGAATCCTCTGCACCCCACTTTCACCATAAACAGCAATGTCTGCCAGCCTTTATCTTTACAGTTATTCACAAATTCTTGGTACTTGCTGTGATTTCTCTCTGCTGGCGTATGGTAGTCTTCCTTCAAAGTTAATGTCAATATCCACTAAGAAATGCTAGGGGCTGTAAGACCCATAATGTCTGAGACTTTGTCATGGTATTTCCTGCATCTCTCCAGTTTTAATGCCATTTTGCAACATGGAATTATTTGTGCCGTAATTCCCAACCCACTACACAGTGTGCATTATAGAGCCTCCTTCCTACACTACTTGTGCAACTTCACTGAGGCTGGGAGGCTATCATAGGCTGCCTGCAACAGGAATGATATACAAAAAGGTCCTAACCTTAATAGGTCAGCCTATGAGATCATCCTCGGTGGATGGTCCCACATTGTCCAGGCTCCTTGCAGGTGGTTCTTGCTCACCTTCTCGCTTCCTCCTCTTATCTTGGATCATTGCACTCCTTTATCTTGTATTTGATATACCCCTCTGATGAAAGTGAGTTGATCTCAGTCCCTGTCTTTGAGTGTATATGTTAACAACGATGCCTGTGAGTTTAAAGTGAACAGTCATCCTGAGCTACAGCAGCACCAGCGCCCCAATGCGTCCTGATCTTGTCATACTACTGGCTTCTCAAACTCTTTCACTCCTAGGCGGTGACTAAACTACATTCTGTTACTTTGATCTCCACACTAATGGACAACAAGGGAAGCTACAGCTGATCTGACCTTTATGTAGACACCAACAGATACGATGGGGGGACCCAAAAATAATGAGAATTAAAAAATAAAATCATATATTTCCCTAAAGATTTCCAAAATTTAATTACCCTTAAAATACTCTCCCTGAGACACAATACACTTGTCCCACCACATTTTCCATTGTTCAAAACTGTTCCGAAAATCTTATGCTCCCGTCGATTGCTTCTTGACCTCCTCTTCATCCTGTAAACACTTTCCTTTATGGTCCCTCTTCATTCTTGGAAATAAGAAAAAATGGCAGTTTGCAAGGTCTGCAAAGAAGGTGGGGGAGCAGGTGGGGTTGAGCGGGTATGGAAACTGTTGTTATTCTGTTTTTCGTGAGAAACTGCCGCATGTTCAATACTGTGTGGGTGGGAGCGTTATCGAGATGCAGACGCCACTCACCTGATTGCTGCAGTTTGGGTCATTTTCTCCACACTGCATCATGCAATTTTTGAAGCACTTTAGGGTAAAATCCCTTGCCTGACTCAAAGCTTCTTCTTTGAAAGCCTCTAGAAGCATTGTGACAGCTTCTGTTGCTGTTTACCCCAAAAGGAAACAGAACTTGATGCAAACACTTTATTCTTTCAAGTCTGCCATCACAAAATCGACAAAGAGGCTCAAGAAAAAAAACAATTACACTGACCTTACAGACCTTTCCCCAAGGATGCCAATTGGCAAAATGATGCAGAGGGAAGTCAAATTCACGCTCCTAGCTGGTGAACGTCAGAACTAACGCCCCTTCAGCCTCCAGAAACAAAATTCTCATTATTTTGGGCCCCCCTTTGTATGAAGCTTGGAGGGATTTCAAGGCAGCTATAAAAGGTGTTTGTTGATCTTCTCTAGTCGATCTAGCCACATAATTCTACTTACTCACATATTTATAGGTAGAAATCTGTATTGATAAAGTCATAGACTGACAAATCTGGCCTTCCAGGGAAGTTCAGTTTTCTTTAAAAAAATCCTTTGCTTGCTTCTCATTTTGTTATCCAAGAGGGTCTTGTAGGTTATTTCCCTAGCCAGTTGATAGGGTTGCCCTTAATACTTGGATATCTTCGCCCTGTGGCTGCAGCTTGAACTTGGTGATAATTACACCCTTTCTGATCACTAGACTTCTTGACTTTGTAGACTTGAATCTCATCCAGGTCCATATAACCAATGATGATAGGGTTACCTGTACATGAGTGGTGGTAGTTACAGTGATGTCATCCATGAAGCCTCTGATGGCCAACAGGTAGCTCCAAAAGACCACTGTCCACGAGATTATTTGAAGCTGCTATAGTATGGATATTGCAGTGCATTCTCACAGATGCCTGCAGTTTAGTGATAATTTGCTTCGTCGCCATGTACTTGAGTTGATAGACAGAAAATCTGGGGCGCTTTGTGGGGCTGGCAACTGTAACAAGCCATACAAGTTGGTGTTAACAGGACATTAAATACGTGTGGTTTCATGTGATATTACAGCTACCTCCCAGTTCATTACATTATACAAACAGATGTATTACTCATATGATGTGTTTACTCATACAGTACCGCCATCTCGTGTTGGTCTACAAACACACTAACAACTCACTGCAGTTCATCAGCATGGCTCTGAATTTAAATTTACAACTTTGAGAATTTTCTGCAATAAGGTTACACCCTCTGAATCATAAATGTTTGGTACATTAAGGTTTGCAACTGTAATTTCTGCTCTACCTGCTTTTCATTACCTCTGTATGTTTTTGCATCAACAGTATTATTTGTAAAATAAGATTCAATACACCAATGTTCAAAATGGCACACATTAGCACCATCAAATATAGTTTATTAAAATAAACCTTGTCTGCATGGCTGTGACAAAAATAATTCCATGCATTCTGTGTGGAACTAAGTTCATCCATTATCCAACCCGCTATATACTAACTACAGGGTCACGGGGGTCTGCTGGAGCTAATCCCAGCCAACACAGGGCACAAGGCAGGAAACAAATCCCGGGCAGGGCACCAGCCCACCACTGGACACACACACACACACACACAACAATGTAGGATCGGCAATGCACCTAACCTGCATATCTTTGGACTGTGGGAGGAAACCAGAGTACCCAGAGGAAGCCCATGCAGACACGGGGAGAACATGCAAACTCCACACAGGGAGGACCCGGGAAGCGAACCTGGCTCTTCTAAGTGTGAAGTAGCAGCGCTACCCACTGCACCACCGTGCCATCTGTGGAACAAAGTCAATTTTCTAATAGCTTCTGTTTTTTCTGTGAAAAGTACCTCGAAAACCTTTTTTTATCATTTACTGTCGGCTTTCACAGTACATGTTGTCACCGATATGAGCCAGAGGGTCACCTTTCAGGTTCAGTTGAAGGAAGTGGTACCACTCCGGGACGAGAGGGGGTGCAATCTATCACTAATAGCATTGTCTCCTTTCTCCCTCACAGACTCGAGAAACCTCCTCTTAAGGGTACTGAAGTGAAGGAAGCCGTGTCCCTTCTAGTCCACATGATATAAAAGGAGATCGCTCCCGGTAGGTGGTGTTTCATTACGATATTGCTGAACTAACCCATGAAACTCATGTACTGATGTTCCAGAGAAGACAAGAATGACTGTTATGAAGACGTGTTGGCATATAATTTCCTTTTAATTTTATTTTTGCCTAGGTGGCACCCCAAGCATCTGACTTTGTCCCGCGTCCTCATTTTCCCAGCTACAATGTACACAGTAATTTCATCAGCATATCTGCAGTGTACGTCTGTGTGATTACTGTGAAAATACTGTGTAACTTATGTAAGGCGTTAGGTGACGACTCATTTCTTATTCCTATTCTGTACTTGATTGTCTACTTACCTGTACTGTACAAGTATTTGATGTACACACTAACTATACATTAATAATGACAAAATACGCATAATATTGGAAATAACCGAGTAAATACAGAGTAAGTGCACATGAGACACTTACTGTCAAGGGTTAAGTTTTTAAACAAGTAACGATGGAAAGCAAACAGTTGCTTTATATCTTCAGAACTTTAGAAGTTTTTTGCTATAATTTTAAGATATGTTTTGGCTTAAAGTACTTGGAATCATTTGTGGGTTACAAATATCTTTTGCTGGTAAGTTTTAAATTCACTACTTTTTTTTTGTCATTTGAAATTACTTGCAAGTTTTTATCTTTCATTATTTATTACAGTGTCAAGATGTTAACAGGGATCTTATTTTTATTAAACATCCTCAATGCAAGAAAAGGTTTAGGAACAATTTGAAATTTTTCAACTTCCTGCATTGTTTGCTGCTATAATGTGATTTGGTATTCATCTACAGTAAGTAATAATAATAGTTAAAGAAAACCTATTCAGGCAAAGTGATGTAACTTTATTGAACATACTGTTTACAGTACTCCTTTCTTTTCACTCAATATACTTGTTTAGAACTGTGTTTTCTGCTCCTAGTGCTATAAAAACAAAACAAAAAATGTTTGCATTTACAAAAAGATTTGAGACTGTCTTTAATTTCTATAAAGCCTAATACTGAAAAACTATTGAGTAAAGTGCAATCACAAGGCTCCCATTGAATATTTTGTGATTCTCATCATTGAATTGTATGATTATACAGTATTTAACCAAAATGCATATAATTAATATGTATGTAACCAATAAATTATATGCATCATTTATTTTTTCATTGCTATTGCCTAACAGTTTCTTTGTCATCTGGCAACTAATTGAAAAGCTTTGTTATTGAAAATAGGCCGTGAATGCTAGAGGGCGTCTTTGACACCCAAACCCCAAACAGGATCACACAAAACAATCTTGGGTTAAAATTAAAGGGGGGTTTATTACACAAATGTGTACCTCTTTCTCTCTTCTTCTCTCTTCTCTCTACCACACTGCTCTCCTCCAGTCACGTTTTATTGAGGACCCGGAAGTACTTTCAGTGCCAGGGCTTTTGCTTGTTTGAAGCACTTTGCCTTTGCCTTATTTTTTTCTCTAGGGTGCAATGAGAGTTTGGATCTTCCTATGGGATAAAGAGAGTCTCAGCACTGTCTGCACCCCTTTTGTTTTCTGTGTGCTGATTGCTGGTTTGGCAGGGGCTAATTAACCTTGGCAGTCTCCCGCTGCACGAGCATCTTCCTCAGGGCAATCTCCTGGCCGCACTTCCAGGTGTGGTGGCAGCCCTTCAGAGAAGGACTCAGCCTCTCTCCATGCACCCCCTAGTGCTCCAAACCTGTGGCACTGTAGCAAGTCTTGGGGGGGTTGATCTTTCAATTGCATAGGTGTCCCAATACAATACATTTTCACATCAGCTTTTTCCAGTGCTGGGTTACGTGAGTGAGGACAATGCCATTCTTGATAGCCCTGAGTGCAGAGCTAGTCATACAGATCACACAAAACAATCATGGGTTAAAATTAAAGGGGGATTTATTACACAAATTTGTACCTCTTTCTCTCTTCTTCTCTCTTCTCTCTACCACACTGCTCTCCTCCAGTCACGTTTTATTGAGTACCCGGAAGTACTTTCAGTGCCCGGGCTTTTGCTTGTTTGAAGCACTTCTGGGTCATATGGAAGTTCCCAATAGCAGGGAGTGTAACACCCCACAGCACCCTCATGACACACCCACGGACTTCAGCAGGTTGCTTTACCGGACTACAATTCCCAGTATGCCCTACTGGTTTCCGACCAGGCACCAATATGCAGGGCTGCTTCTATCTAGTGTTCTTGGGGAATAAACAGCCCCCAGCGACAGTCCTTTCCTGTCCCCCTTTATCCCAGTCAAGGAAGATACTCCAAATATATCCGGCCTGGACACCAGTCCATCTGCCTGGGCTTCCCATCCGGGTAACGAATCTTCCTCTCCTTCTTCTGAGATGTCCATCCATCCTCCTGGGGAGTCTTGTTTGTGTTATTTATTTATGGTTTGTTTGTTGTTGCTGCCTTTTTCTTGCATTTCACATCTGGAATAAACTAAGTACATGCATACTGTGGCCTTCAGAGAGTGCTCCTGCTGTCCAGACCCAACACAGACAGATGCAGGACATAAGTTCTACACACCTGCTTTTAGTTTTTCTTTCCCATTTCCCACTAGTAAACACAGTTCCAAAGCACAAACATAGTACTTTCTTTTCTGTTCTTTCCTCTGTTTCTGTCCAATCCCCCTCCACTCCTCCTGGTAAGCTTAGTCTCCCTTCCTTCCGACTCTGGCACCCAGAGTAGTGGTAGCTGGCTCCTTTAATAGGGTTCCCAGAAGTGTTCCAGGTGTTCCACAATCTCCTTCCAGCCACACTTCTGGGTGTGGTGGCAGCCCTGTAGAGGACGGCTCAGCCACTCTCCATGTGCCCCCTGGCGGGGGGCCCAAACTTGTGTCCAATTCAACATCTTTGGAGAGACCTGAGAATAGCTGTTCATCGATATACTCCATCTAATCTGACAGAGCTTTGGAGGATTCCCAGAGGAGAATGAGCCACAACAGGGCTGAGCTTCCATGCTCCAAACCCATGGCACTGTAGCAAGTCAGGGTGCTGCACTCTGTCATTCTGGGGGTGGTGTTGCCCCGTGCAAGCTCTTTCTCTTGGCCCTTATGTTTTGGAGACATCCCGGCTTGATAAGATTCCTGGCCATCCGTTACACTGCCCCTCCCTCAGCTGAGCTCTGTGGGGTGAAGTGTTCAGTCCTGTGAGGTGTTGTCTTCCCCCAGGAGAGTCCATGGTTGACCAGTCCCTACCTTTGCCCTGAAAAACAGAAACAACAGAGTGGCAAGGAGACATTGTGCCAGTATTGTCTCCTGTGTTCCCTATATGGACAACGTCTCCAGCCGTGACCCGGTCAGCGGCATTCGTAGCACAACTGCCACTCCCCTGGTGCAGGACAGGATGGAGTGTCCTGCTCTGCTCTACACCCAGCCAAGCTCAGCTTATCCCTCTGCCTGACTCACATGCTACAGTGTCAGGAGACCTGCTCTTTTTCTTACGTGTCCCTTTTTTTTTTTCTCTAAGGTGCAATGAGAGTTTGGATCTTCCTATGGGATAAAGAGAGTCTCAGCACTGTCTGCACCCCTTTTGTTTTCTGTGCGCTGATCGCTGGTTTGGCATGGGCTAATTAACCTTGGCAGTCTCCCCTGCACGAGCATCTTCCTCAGGGCAATCTCCTGGCCACACTTCCAGGTGTGGTGGCAGCCCTTCAGAGAAGGACTCAGCCACTCTCCATGCACCCCCTAGTGCTCCAAACCTGTGGCACTGTAGCAAGTCTTGGGGGGGTTGATCTTTCAATTGCATAGGTATCCCAATACAATACATTTTCACATCAGCTTTTTCCAGTGCTGGGTTACGTGAGTGAGGACAATGCCTTTCTTGATAGCCCTGAGTGCAGAGCTAGTCATACAGACACATACATCTAAACCAGTATTTGTCAGGCACTTTAGAGTCTCAGGAGGCTGTCGCCAGCATGTGAGCATATGAGTCTTGTTTATGGTCTAATCTGATCCCCACCTTTACCATCCACTGTGTGGAGCAATACAGCCTCGTGAGACTTTTTATCCTGTTTCTAACCACATTTCTATTCAACCACTCTGACTGTGTGGCCACTGTTTAATTTTATTTCCCTTTTTTAATTGTGCTTATTTGTCTTTTTCCCATGGGGTAGCGTTAGTAGGGGAACTGGGGGTGAAGCCAGCATGATTAGAAACAGGATTGAAAATATTGTATAGCACTGTCTATCCCTTCGCGTGATCTGTGTGATACAGCAATATTCAATCTTTCTTGTGTGAAAGTTCGAGAAACACGAGTACAGCATTTCAATTACTTATGTGTATATTAAAATGTTAAGAAACATTTTTTGATGTACTCTAAGTTGACATTGAAAGAGTGCTATTCAGAAAATTAACATAAGGAGAATGTGAGCAGACAGCCTCTGTGTATGCTAATTGAACACATGACACTTGACTTTAAAACAGTATGCGCCGATGATTCAAAGCCATACTAAGTAGTACTTACAAATAAAGTGTAGCCTTGAGTCCTTCATTAAACATGTTCTCAGTAAAGTCAAATCTAACTCAAGTTTTCGGTGTAACGATGCTATCCAATGGTAATGAGTATTTCACTGAATTTGGCTTGATGTAGGTGGGATATTTGATAAAAGTAGAGGAACTCAGCTAGGGTAACCCCTTGTGGTATACTTGTGCAAACTGTATATTTTAATAATGAAAGAGAGCAGACAACATAAAATCTTATGATTTTATTTTGAAAGAAGACACATTTGGCTATGTAGAAATACAATTATTGCTTCTGAATGACATGTGTGTTTACTGCATCGTACACAAACAACTTTGAAATATGGTGGTGTCCTCCCAATGAGACACCTCATGCATAAGTGGTTAATTCATAAAGCTCCTTCTCCAGGGGAACATAGTTAATAGCATCTTACTCTGTATCATTCATTGTAATACGTCTATAGAAGGACATCTGAATCTGTCACATGGAGGGTTAAATTGGATGCTATAGCTCAGTATGAGGTATATACTTACACTAGCAAAATACCCGCGCTTCGCAGCGGAGAAGTAGTGTGTTAAAGAAGTTATGAAAAAGAAAAGGAAACATTATAAAAATAACATAACCTGATTGTCAATGTAATTGTTTTGTCTCTGTTATGAGTGTTGCTGTCATCATTGATTTGATTATCATTATTTCTTTCAATAAGGTTCGTATTTGGAGGACGTGTCGTTATGAAGTTACATTCCGTGTTTGTCAACCGTTGTAAAGATAACAGATTTCATTCATCGAAGTGTTCACCACGCAAATCGCTACTCGTGAATGTAAGGCGTTTAACAGGCATTCCCGGTATTAACTTGTGCTAAACGTACCATGGTGTGACGTAAGGGGAGCAAACTGAGAAAAGGCAAGGAGGCGCGTATTTTGAACGAAAAAGGAGAAGACATCGAAGGAGCGGAAAAGTGAGAAGGAAAACTGTTTAAATAAAGAGCTAGGAAGGTGAATGGAAAGAAGCAGCCAGCGGCAAAGCAAGGAAGGCTTCGTAATAAGAAAAGTTCGGTGCACGTAGAAGGTGTAACAATAAGATTGTTAAGCCTTATGATAATGTTCTCGCATGGAGGATTTAGAGAGACGCACTGGGAGAAGTATAATCTGAACCTCTCTACAGTTTTGTTTATTTTTGGGTTGTAATGTTCATCAAATTTACGTATCATCTGGTCCATTGGTGGACTGTGCATCTCACATCTAGGCCTTCAGTAGTGCTTCGTCTGAGTCAACCCACCCCTCAAAAACTAATTTATGGTTATAAAAACCATCTTAATATGCACAAATACAGCATAAAGAGCCGCTGCATCGCAGATAGATAATTCCTGTAGCCACAATAAATGCCTTTATTGAATAGACAAACCAGGGGAGAACAAGTTCCTTTCTACTGCAGCCACAGCCGCGACACACATAAAAAACATCAATAGTAACTCATAAACTTGCAATATTATTTAGGAAAATCGCAACATTTTACTCACCAAAAATTCGGATTATTTGTAAAAAAAATCCATCCTCCTCTCTTTCCTCAAAAACAGTTCAATTACTCTGTCGTACGGATTATCCATGCGCTTCAGTTCCATCAAAAAGTCCCTTTCTATCGCCATCGAAGGTAATACTGAAAGTCGAACCTGCCCTGTCGTATTTCTGGCATAAGTTTTAATTCGCTTTAGGGCTGAAAATGTCCGCTCGACAGAAGCAGTTTACACGGGAATGGTCACCGCCAAATATACCAATGTGAACAGCTGCCCCATGCTGTCATTCAGATTTTTCTGATGAAGGAAGTCAAGGAAATCAGTGGGAGATTTTCCTGCAAAATCATCCATGGCATACATTACAGTCAGTTCTGTTTTTAGCCGAGACAGATCAAAAACCCTCCGTGGCTCTTGTGTTAAACTGGAGAAGGCTGCATGTGGGAAATTTTTCTTGCATTCCCGAAACATCTGGGGCTTGAGGAGCGTGACAAACATCAGGTTTTCGTGGTCTTGAAATCTGGACTGTGGCAAATAATATTGTCCAGAATCCTGCCATTGAGTTGGCCGTAGTGCGCGCGATGATCTTGCACTCGGAGCGCTTGTGGTGCATTCAGTGGCCTCGTAGGGTTCCTCATATCGGCTTCTATCCAATCAATGGGTCTGAATACGGTGACATTGCCGTACGCCTGCTAGAGGGCCCTACTGACACCAACTCAAAATCTGATTGGTTGAAGCAACAGGTTAATCGACATTATTTATTTTGTGTTAGAGTGCCTGCACAACGGATTGTGAAGGCCTCTCTACCTGGCAACAAATGATGGCTGAAATGTGATTGGTTAAATGCTTTAATACAATAATACATGCCTGGAAGCAGCACAACCATCGGAAAAGCTATGAAAGGAAGCGAACAGACTATTTGGAATTATTTAATTAGTATTCATGGACAAAATATAATTAAAATCAGTTTGTGATTCAGATATTTTTACTTATGAATATGCTAAGCACAGTCCTTCACCTGCGAATATTTACCTTATATGGGCAAGCACTCAATTACGTGGGAGGCATGATGTTGTGAGACGCAACTCCGCCTCCCACGGCCATCGAGCTGCAGTCTATTACTGTGTATGGACGAAAGTAGGTTCCAGTTATGACCATTACGCGTAGAATTTCGAAATGAAACCTACCCAACTTTTGTAAGTAAGCTGTAAGGAATGAGCCTGCCAAATTTCAGCCTTCCACCCACACGGGAAGTTGGAGAATTAGTGATGAGTGAGTGAGTGAGTGAGTGAGTGAGTGAGTGAGGGCTTTGCCTTTTATTAGTATAGATAACAACAACCTGATAAATAATGACATGAAAATTTTATTTTAAAAAATATACCATTAGTTGCTATTGCTGCAAGTACTATTATAAGATTCAGAATTTCAGAAGCAATTGTTAGATTGTCACTATTATCTATGTACTGTACAGTAGTATTGCAGGGTGAGCAGGGCTTATTAGATTTGTTATTGAGTTGGCCTACTTTGATGCAGACTAGGCTTAGATTTTGTTCATAAAGATACACCCACGCACACACATACACGCACACACACACACACACTATATCCACTTAATTACTGATTATGATTCATGCCTGCACATTCTGCCATTCCTCAGTACTTCACATACGGACTCACTAGCTTTGGCAAGAGCAGAACAAACAGATATCGCTGTGTGTCCCCTAGAAACTGAAGACTGATATACCTTAGTTATTGCCACTTAATAACCAGTGCTCTGTTATTCTTTACTGTGGGGCTCTTTATTAGAGACAACCTTCTTCAGTCTGCTAACCCTTCTGGAAATAAAGTGACAATCCACCCACATCAGGTGCCCTGTATCTGCTTTATTACTTAATTGGCTCACAATGTCCAAACAATGCATAATTATACTATATGTTTTAAAACAAAAGAGTATTTATTAAAATAGAGTATTAATAATAAAATATAAATGAACACAGAAAGTCTTATATAAAGTCCTAATAAAAATATGTTCTTCTTTCAAGTCAAAAAGCTCCACAACTTCATATAATAAACATTACTTTACGAAGGCATATGAAAGCCGAAGAGCAGCACCAAATGAAGCATCTCTATGAGGAGCTTGTCTTGATTTAGATGTCAGGCTCATGCATTTATGGGGTCTCTGAAGTCCAGATTGATGGTGTCTCTCTGATTGAATACAGTCCCTTACCCTCTCTTGGCTATCATTTCCTTATGCTAAATTCTCCACTTGGGGATCTGGACCTTGTGAATTTACTCACAAATAGTTGGCTAGTCACTCTCATGATGCACACTTTGGCTTTAAAAGCTTTACTCACGAAAGCATGTGCAAAATATCAAGAGTGTTTATGTATACGGCCTCCGATTCCCAAAAAAATAGCTACTCTGTTCGGGCATTTGAGTTACTCTAACCTTATCACCATTATAACTTATAATGCACACTGAGACAAAATACATAGGATTGTAAATCAAAACATTTAACACAGTCTCAGCCATTGCTCTATGTATGATGTGTTTGAGAAAATATTTAACTTTGCAGGAAAAATGTTCACAGGCCATGCAGAGCTCACCTCAATCCACGTGACTGTCATTGCTTTTAAAATTGGTCCTGCAGTTTCAAAATGATGGTTGTCCACTTAATAACATTTTGGAAACCCGAGAAGCTCTTACTGTATTTTCCCTATAATTTTCTTGAAAAAGTAAAGATACGCATTAATCCTATAGAAGGAAGCTTAATTAATCAAAGTAAAATCAAACACATTTGAATATCATGAATAAGATAAGATAAAACACTATATTAGTAATAATTAATTGCCAGTTTTCAATTGATGTTTCAATTTATAGTATGGCATATTAAGATCTGCTATATTCTGCAAAATAATTCTGAAAGTTATTAATTAAATCTACAGCTGGTCTCAGTGTATCTCTCCTCCAGAAATCAATGCCTAAAGAATCTATTGAGCTCACTTGTAAAGTCAATGGATTCTACCCTAAAGCTATTGACGTACAGTGGTTCAAAGGTGAAACACAACCTGTACCAGCAAAGAGTGGACAACTTCTACTGAATGATGATAACACCTACAAGATCAGCAAGGTTGTGTATGTGAGTAATACAGATTATGAAGAAGCTGACTACTACTGCCACGTAAGTCATTCCAGCCTGCCAAGAAAACTCATTGTGCCCTTGAATAAAAAAGGTAGGAGTTTTAAAAAGATAGTCCAAGATACTTAGAAATGCAACATGTGAAATATTAGGAATGTTTATTCTGTACAAATGATCTGTATGTTATTGTCAGTTCATAAAATGGTTACATGTTAGAGAGAAATTAATGTTCAAAAATGAATTCTTAATATGATTTAAATAATGAAAAAAATGGTTAGGGGTAAAACACAAGAAAGGTATGAGAGCCATACTGTGCTTCTGAATGCTCTGATTTATTAATTTTATTGTAATTTTCTTTACCCCAGCAAAGAAAATTCCAAACATTTGAAAGTGTTTCTTATTTTCCTTTTCTAAAAATGTTTGAGTAGCTGGGTGTAAAGCTCAAATATGAATTTTGGAATAGTTTAAAGTTCACATCTCCAACAGTTCGACCACAATAATTGACTGCTGGTTGACACACTCACGCAGATGTTAAAAATGACGTCTGTTAGCAACTGGATGCTGTTTAGAGTCTTTGCTGGACTACCTTCTCCATGGAGTTTGTTATTTTAGGGAATGGACGCCAGGAAACTGAGCTGTGCACTCAAAAACAGTCAGATTCATCTAATACTTTAGCAATTACTGTAACTGTAAATCCTTTAGCTGAACATACTGTTGATATTTTGATAGGCTTTGTGTACAATTAAACTAGACAAAATATTAATTGTCACACCAATTATAAGAAAACTGATGGTTGAAATTTTTGGAACAGATTATTTTCTTAAATAATACGCTACCATGGCTGTTCGTTTGTCTGTCCAGGATTTTAAATCACTTGCAGCTTGCAAACTGTTTGACTTATTGAACTGTAATTTGTTACACATGAACTACGTGACGTCTACTATCCACTTTTGGGGTGATGGTTTTTATTACTCTTTTTATTTTTATTTTATTGTACAATCAAATCTTAGCAGTGGGTGGCAATGTGGCGCGTATGTATGGGCGCCGTTCTCATCGCTACCACCATTGCTGTCACTTCCCCTACCTCTTCATATCTTAAATCATTCTTGAGGCAGATTGAACACTAAAGTGCCAGCTTAAGTGAAAAATAAAAAAAAAATGTACTAAATAATTGCAACGCAAAAACTGACTAAATCTGACTTAATCTGAAAAGATGGCAACAGAAGAAGTGAAGAAGCGGGCCGCTAGGGTGGAGAAAAGAAGAGCTGCTCATGAAGCAGCAAGCGCATCAACCTCTGAGTAAACGAATGATAAACGTACAGAGAGTTTGAAAACTATGAATGCTCAAGTGTATTCACTGCACGCTATCGTGCATTCCGCCATTACTGGTGAAATATATTTAGTGTTTATGAACTTCAAAGAAACTTTTATTATTTCATGTAAATGTCTGCTTTAATATCTTAATGCTCCTGTCTGTATAGATTTTGCACTTTCTCTTTGTGTTTATGTGGGTTTCACTGGTGCTCCAGTCTTTACCCATATCTATGTGAATTAGTCCCTGAAAAATATGTTATTTTAAGTGGCATCGAAATGCTAGCCTTTAACTAATACTTTAATTTGAATTCTTGAAACAAATCGCTGTGCAGGCATGACGTGAACAGCTTTGAAGAAAGTCTTTGTGACAAAGGCAACATTCTCGTCTGATGCTCAGTTTTTGTTTCCCCAGCTGTGCCCACATGGCCTGGTTAGGAACAAAGGGGTCCGAAGGCTGCATGGCTGAGTGGCTTCAAACACAATAGCGCTTGAATTGTTAAAGCATTGTGACATGTGGCAGTAGCAGCAGGGTGTGGTAGCTGCACCCTTTCTGTCATCTTATTCAAATATTATTTACATTTCCTTAATACGAGATACAATTCCAGATACAATTCTTCTACTTTATCTGTCTGCAGCCAGAAATTAACTCTCTCTCTCGTATAAAATATAGATTTATAAATATTACGACTGTTCAAAATGCATCCCGTTCCCTAGCACAGGTTCATCCACTTCAGTTATAGAGAAACTTTCTTTTATACAGCATTCTAATGCTAAAGAAACATCAAGTTGTTGGCAGTTGTCAGTTCAGCAGCAGCTGTACCACATAAAGGACATATCATACGTTGCTACGAGTCCTTAAAGCCAGCGTCACTCCCCTGCTGTCCTGTTCTCTCTGTTTCTGTCCCAGTCCCAGCCTCTGCTGTGTCTCTCCTGAGCCCTCACAAGGAAGACATCTACAGGTTCTTTTACACTCAAGAATTGAAGTGCACTGTTCTCTGATTTAATTTCAGCAGTTAAGTACAAACGGAACCTCGGGTCACGAATGTCTCGGACCACGTACAAATCGGGTTACGACCAAAAAGTTCACCAAACTTTTGCATCTGTTCATGACCACACACTCGGGTGACGAACAAGCCAGTTTCCCTTTCGGTTTGTGAGCTCCGATGATTTCCACACGTGTTCAGTCTCTCCCTGTGCATTCCCTGTGGAGAGAGAGACAGAAGAGAGAGAGAGATGAGAGGGCTGGCCACATAAGGCCGAGAAGGCAGTTAAAAAATACACTGGGCTTGTTTTTAAAGAGACTGATTCCAGCATTGTTTTAACCTCGTATTTAATGAAGACTTTTTTCTATTGGATTGCAACACCCCAAACCCCAGACACAACCTCGCTAACACAAGTACCTTTTGTTATGGGCTTCGTGTTCAATGCAACAAAGTCTTCCTCTTTCTCTTCTTCTCCTCCACTCCTCCCAGGCGAGCATTGTTCATCCTCCACTCCTGACTCCAACGTGCCTGGATGAAGTCGAGCGGCTTCTTTTATTTATGACCCAGGAGCACTTCCATTGCTAGGGCATATCCCACTAGATGCACTTCTGGATTAAATGGAAGTCCCTGAAAGTAGGGATTGTGAATCCTGGAGGCCCCCACAGAACTGAACAGAGCTGAACCTTGGAAGACAGTGTCCCAGCATTCCCTGTGGGTGTCCATGTGGAAATCGTAATCCAGGGATGCTGCCATTTAACATACTGTAGGAGAAAGTACTCTTATGTTGTTGTCTCCACTGGTCCTTCCACTGTATTGGCCTCCTGGCTGGGTAACAGTTCCTGTACCCTGGCATCCTGGCCAGGGAAGGAATCATCCTCCATCCCATTTGGAACACCAATCCATCTACTGTGGTACTCACAACAGGCTGACATAGAATGAAGCCATTGTCTATCCTTACACTATTTGTAGAAGTAGAGCCCTCCAAAGAAATTGATCAAATATACCAGTAATAATTTATTCACATAATAAAATACAAACAGAGTATTACTGTAAACCTGCAACAGACTGGCACCCTGCCTAGGCATTATTCCTGCCTTGTGCCCGAAGCCTTCTGGGATGGGCTCCAGCTCCCTGTTCAGGCTTAGATAATGTAATTTTTGTAAGCCCGGTAGTCTGAGCAATATGTTATGGAGAATTTTACATTTACTTTCAAAAAATCATTTTGTCTTTTGTTAATATGACACCTTGTTTCATTCATTTATTTCAGGGTATAATTTTTCATTTTTTTTTTGGCAGGAAAAAAATGAAGCAACGTCAAGAGATCAGTCCTATTGTAATCAAACCTTTGAACTACACAATGGATCAACGAGGTTCAAGGCCAGAAAACAAACAGGGGGGAAAGAAATTATGGGTGCTGTTGGGTGGTGTTATGAGCAAAGATGTCTGTCCATCTGATCTTCTGTCTTCATAAATATTTTTCCTTCACTCTAAGTACAGTGTTGATATTTCTTTAAAAGGCAATAGGTCACCAATCACACACTTATTGCAAATTGCAAAGTCACTTTAGATGTGAACATTTTTAAAAGTTTTTTGGGCTAATCAAGGACTCCTTCTTTTGAAGAGATTTTTATAATTTAGTTAGCTCAGTTACAGTCTAATCTAATTGTAAGTGCATCTCAGTAAATATTAACAATGATTATATTAAAAATCAAAATGTTAGTAAAGGGAGCTTAAAAGTAAAGAAAACTTTAGAAACAACTTGTAGAGTATAGAGAGAGTAAAGCGAAACTGTCTACTGACTCAATTTCTTGAAATATCGATCTACTTAAATCATTTAATAAATTTTTTTGCATTCATGAAGTCTGGAAGAATATTTTTGTGATTTTGCCTTTCCTGATTGGGAAATAATTATAACAATTTGGTGAACTTCCAAGTACTTTCTTCTTTTACTTTTAACTTTTTCATATGATTTTTAGGTATCTACTTTTACTTTTACTGCTGTTTTTGTTCATTTCTCCTTTTAAGTATTGCCTTTTGTTTGACCTTGTATTTTGATTTGCATTTTATCCCTTGTCATGAACCATATACTCTACCTGTAATGCCTAACATAAATTAATTGATTTTAAACATACTTTATCTTAATTTATTTCAGGGTTACAGATAGGGATGAACTTTATAAGGAGTGCAAATCACAAAGGCCCACACACAGCCCTTTATTCTTAGCATTATAATGAGGGCCATATCTTTCCTTTTTATTAATCACAAGTTTCCAGTTCTCAATTGAACGTTTTCTAGTTAAGGTTAAACAGAGTATGCCAACAAAGATGTTGAAAAAGTTGAATACCATTTATCTTCTTAAAGGTAGCCACAGTAATTAAAAAAGCAGATCAATATCAGGAGTGTGCCTATCACAAGATATTATGCTGAACAGAAAGTGACATCTTTATCTCCAAACACCACTATGGAGGACTACCTTGTGGCACTAAATTTGAAAAAGCCACCAAGGAAGCTTTACACATGCTCCTTCAACTTCACAGACAAGACACCAGCACCTTTGTTTCAAAGAAATATAGTAGGGCCCTGGTGCAGAAAGAAATCTGGTGACTAGTACTGCAGTTGGACAGCTTCAGAGTCTTGTGTTTGAGTCATGCAGTGTATACACTCACCTAAAGGATTATTAGGAACACCTGTTCAATTTCTCATTAATGCAATTATCTAATCAACCAATCATATGGCAGTTGCTTCAATGCATTTAGGGGTGTGGTCCTGGTCAAGACAATCTCCTGAACTCCAAACTGAATGTCAGAATGGGAAAGAAAGGTGATTTAAGCAATTTTGAGCGTGGCATGGTTGTTGGTGCCAGACGGGCTGGTCTGAGTGTTTCACAATCTGCTCAGTTACTGGGATTTTCACTCACAGCCATTTCTAGGGCTTACACAGAATGGTGTGAAAAGGGAAAAACATCCAGTATGTGGCAGTCCTGTGGGCAAAAATGCCTTGTTGATGCTAAAGGTCAGAGGAGAATGAATGGGCCGACTGATTCAAGCTGATAGAAGAGCAACTTTGACTGAAATAACCACTCGTTACAACCGAGGTATGCAGCAAAGCATTTGTGAAGCCACAACACACACAACCTTGAGGCGGATGGGCTACAACAGCAGAAGACCCCACCGGATACCACTCATCTCCACTACGAATAGGAAAAAGAGGCTACAATTTGCACAAGTTCACCAAAATTGGACACTTGAAGACTGGAAAAATGTTGCCTGGTCTGATGAGTCTCGATTTCTGTTGAGACATTCAAATGGTACAGTCCGAATTTGGCGTAAACAGAATGAGAACATGGATCCATCATGCCTTGTTACCACTGTGCAGGCTGGTGGTGGTGGTGTAATGGTGTGGGGGATGTTTTCTTGGCACACTTTAGGCCCCTTAGTGCCAATTGGGCATCGTTTAAATGCCACGGGCTACCTGAGCATTGTTTCTGACAATGTCCATCCGTTCATGACCACCATGTACCTATCCTCTGATGGCTACTTCCAGCAGGATAATGCACCATGTCACAAAGCTCGAATCATTTCCAATTGGTTTCTTGAACATGACAATGAGTTCACTGTACTAAAATGGCCCCCATAGTCACCAGATCTCAACCCAATAGAGCATCTTTGGGATGTGGTGGAGCGGGAGCTTCGTGCCCTGGATGTGCATCCCACAAATCTCCATCAACTGCAAGATGCTATCCTATCAATATGGGCCAACATTTCTAAAGAATGCTTTCAGCACCTTGTTGAATCAATGGCACGTAGAATTAAGGCAGTTCTGAAGGCGAAAGGGGGTCAAACACCGTATTAGTATGGCGTTCCTAATAATCCTTTAGGTGAGTGTATGTGTCACCTCGTGGGCACCCATCAACCACCGAGCAAAGCTGTAAATAAAATGTCTCCCTCGCCAAGACATCACTCACAGCGGTCAGAACATACACTGAAACAACAGACAAGGCACCCATGGAGTGCCGTAATCGAAGTCTCATAATACGCTCGCTGAAAGGTGTGACATTGGACACCATCGAAAGAAGCCAATCCACTACAGCAATAGCTACTCCCTGAGTATGATAGCCATCAGACTGACCAGACCAATAAAAGGGTGTATCCACCTATAGAGATCTGGCCAGTTCCTGGCCTGCGCACCTCAGAGAGTGCCGCCACTGAAATGCAGAGTTTACGCAGCTCCTCTGACAGCTGAGGAAGATGATCATCTTGCTGGAGAGACAAGACGTTCCATACGCCCACCTGTATGGGCCCCCTCAAATTGGGACCTGAGTGCTGCCGTACAACAGGCAACGCCTCAGCACCTCAGTTCCGATCCCCAATAGACCTGACCCTATTGGCTCTCCAACGGTTTCAACTCTTCCAAGGATAGGGCTCCCGAGGGTTTTCCCCCCTCCCCTTCATGATGCTAGCAGCCTTCCTATGGACGGCTGCAGCAGAGCTATTCCCGCGTAGAGCAAAAAGGAGTCCTTTCTTTAGTCTCAGGGATTTGTGAAGTTTTTTTACGGTGGCTGGAGTGCTAATCCTACCACCAACCCCCAAGATTTCCCTGCAAGTTGGAGGACCTCTTGCAGGGCCGGATGCAGTTTAATGTCATACCCTCTGGTCATGGGAGACTTCAGTGCAACCACTGGTACTGACAGGGCTGGCTATGAGGATTGTCTTGATCCCCATGGGTCTGGTGACCATGGTGAAAGTGGCTTCATGTTCCTTGACTTTGCAAAAGGTCTGGGGCTGCAAACTGCTGGATCCTGGTTTCAGCACCCTGAACCACATCGTTGCGACTTGGTACTCCAATACTGGTGGTGTGGTGAAGGCGATCTATCACATCCTCATGGGCAGATGCTCTTGCAAAACTGCAGGGTCTACAGAAGTGCCCAGTTTGTGAATTCTGACCACAGACTTGTTGTTGCTACTCTTAGGATCCAGCTTAGGTCCAGTAGGTTACTACCTACTAGGAAAATGAGCCTGAACTTGGCCAGACTCCAAGACCAGGCTGTTTCTAATGAGTTTGCACGCAGTTTGTGTGAGGAACTTTCAGATTTGGGTACGACTGCTGATCCTAATGTGATGTGGGAGACCTTCTGTGACAAGATCCTGAAGGTTGCTGAGCGTTGTGTTGGTGTTATCGGTGTTCCCAGAAGGAGGTGTTTCATCTCGCAGGGCACCCTGGATATCATTAAGAGGAGTTGCAGCGCACGGCTCAATGGCAACTCTGGTCTGTACCGGGAACTGAGAAGGACGGCTGCGAGGGCTCTGAGGGCAGATAAAGAGAAGTTTGTTAGAGGAATCTGTGAGCAAGTGAAACACCATCTGTGGTCTAGCGACCCACATCCTGCTTATAGAAGGATCAAAGCATCTCACTGAGATTGCACAGGTGGTGAACCAGCTGGGGTGGGGGTAGGGGGATCATGCTGCAGGGATCTGTGGTATCCAGGGTGAACTTCTCCAGGCTGGTGGTAAGGCTGTCCTCCTGGCATTGCAAGCAATCTTTGCTTCCATTTGGGAGACTGGCATCATCCCAACTGACTGGAAAACGGGATTTGTCATCCCTATCCAGAAAGGAAAGGGTGATTGCCTGGATTGCAGCAACTACAGGGGGATAACACTGCTCTCGGTGCCGGGTAAGGTCCTTGCTAGGGTCGTCCTCAATAGGATCTGTGATCACTTGCTCACCTACCAGCGACCAGAACAGTCCGGTTTTACGCCAAAGAAGTCTACCATCGACCGCATTATGGCACTGAGGGTTCTTATAGCGCGCAAACACAAATATCGGCAGAGTTTCTTTGCACCCTTTGATTTTCGCAAATCATTCGACTCAGTTGATTGAGCTGCCCTGTTGGACATCCTGAGGGTTTGCGGGATCCCCTCGAGGTTGCTGGATATCATGGCTGGCCTGTACACTGGTACTGTGAGTGCTGTGCAGAGTGATGGCGGGACCTCTGCATTTTTCCCAGTTGATTCTGGGGTTTGTCAGGGGTGTGTTCTTGCCCCTACTCTGTTCAATGCTTGTATGGACTGGGTGTTGGGCAAGGTCGTGGGGTCCAGCAGCTGTGGGTCATCTGTTGGTGAAGAGAGATTCATGGATTTTGACTTTGCTGATGATGCTGTGATCTTCGCAAAGTCAATGGAGACTCTGATCGGGCATTCGAGAGACTGAGTGAGGAATTTGAGTGTCTGGGCTTGAGAGTGTCCTGGATAAAAACCAAGATCCAGGCTTTAATGACCTCTTGGGCACAGCAATCAGCAGTGTGTTTGTTTGAGGAGAGAGTGTTGACCTTGTCAAGAGGTTAACTTACCTCATTAGTGACATTCATGTCTCTGGTGACTCTTCCTATGAAGTCAGTAGAGGGATTGGGAGAGCATGGGGGGGTCATGAGGTTGCTGGAAAGGGGTGTGTGGCGCTCCTGATATCTATGCAAAAGGACGAAGGTCCAAGTCTTTAGAGTCCTGGTGCTGAGAGAAAGACTGGACTCCTTTGGTACTGTGTCTCTCCGGAAAGTAATTGGTACCGTTGGTTTGAATTTGTGTCGAATGAGTGGTTGCTCATGGAGTCCCGAATGAAGCACATTATCTGCATTGTGAGGGAGTGTCAGTTACAGCACTACAGCCATGTGGTGCTTTTCCCGGAGGGTGATCCAGCTCATAGGATCCACATTGTTGTGGACCCGATTGGCTGGACCAGGCCAAAGGGTCGCTCACGTAACACCTGGCTGCAACAGATGGAAGGTCATTTCCGGAGGGTAGGACTGGACCGCGTGTCTGCCTGGGGGGTTGCCAACCGGGATCCCGAGTTGTTTCGCCGTGTAGTGGGTGCAGCAACGCTCTGTACCAGTGCATGCTCCCCAAATGACTTGACTTGACTTGAGTGTATGTGTACACCCACATCACCAGCCTCACAATTTTTGATATACTGAAGCCGTGTTCACTGCATAGTTAGAAAAATTCTTGTGAAAAGACGGCGTATGGGGGTCAGGACTGCCAGGTCTGGGAATTATTTACAACCAAATGACAGCTGATAACCTACCTAATAGCACTGTGGGCCTTTCCAATGAGTGACACTTTTGATGAGTGAGGGGAGTTTTGTGGCTGTACATTTCCAGATTGGGTTCCCCTTGAATTGTTGCTGCTATCAACATTGTAGATATGGGGAGTCCCCCTTGGACTATTGAACTTATCAAAGTCACCTCCCCTTGGAGTTTTGCCATCTGGCAACCATGACAGGGGTGTAACTCCAAATCTGATGTAATTTTTGTCTTGTGGGCCTCATGCCCAGCTCAGATGTGTCAAATATATAACACAGTGTCCGGGCCAAAGGTGGTGACTCGTGGCAACCTGTTTCTGGAGTGCGAAACAGTTGTGGAGCACTTAGTTATTGTCCCAAAATAAAAAGAAGGTGAAAGCTTACAATATTGTTTGAAGGTGGCAGTGTAGTTAAACCCAAAGCCTGCGAGACTTTAATGAAATTAACAGAGGCATTGTGTGGATGTGCTTAGATCATTCACAATTGGTTGGGAGAGACAGTGTGCACTAAAATTCTTCAGCAAAATATTAAAGGCACTTCCTGCCTGCAGGGTTTGTCTTTTAGCCAATTCGTGAGTGTGAGGTGCAGTTTATCGCAGAGCATAATAATAAATAATTACAGCTAGTGATTATTTTTGTATGTATTTTTTTTGTATTATAGATATCTCCTAGTTATTGTTCTTAAATGGTGGAGATATTTATGTTATTTGGGTTTTGGTGCACTTTTTTATTTTTTGTATATATACTTCTTTTTCTTGTTTGTAAATATTTTTGTGTATTCCTCATATTTCTAAGACTGTGATAGTGTGGAGTAACTTCCTGCCAACATTTTCATCAAAACTGCGGTGGGTTGGCACCCAGCCTGGGATTTGCTCCTGCCTTGTGCCCTCTGCTGGCTGGGACTGGCTCCAGCAGACCCCGTGATCCTGTTAGGATATAATAGGTTGGATAATGGATGGATTTTCATCAAGAAAGACTACCATGTATTTGTGCATATGTAAATGTATTTATTTTTCCTATATTTTTTTTATTTTGTGAAGTCTGGATTTTCAATGTAATTGCTGTAAATATCGTATATACTCGCAGATAAGTTCTCCCGCGGATAAGTCGGGAGTTGATTTTAACGTATAATTTCTGGTATTTTATAATGTCAGTCATATAAGTCGATTGCGGAAAACACATGCTATTGGTCCAAGAGATTATGATATGCTAAGAGAGAGAGTAACCACGGAGCACACTGCCTTTTATTTCTATGTGGGTGCAGCAATGTGCTGTATCAGGGCATACTCCTAACCTCTCTCTCTGTCTGTTGTGCCTACGTGACCACATGATAATATCCAAACTATTCCGAAGCAATGTTTGCACTGATTTGTGTTTTTTGTATCTAACACCCTCTTACACCTCTGTCGTAAGAGCATCCCTTATCTATGATGGAGCGTTGGATCAGAATAAAATATAAAGCTGGTTTTAAATTAAATGTCGTTGAAGTAGCGAAAGAAATTGGAAAATGCGCTGCTGCAACAAAATTCGATGTGTCTGAGAAACTGATGCGAGATTGGAGGAGGCAAGAAAAAAAAAATTAAGTGTCGCATTTTTGAACGGGTGTATAAGTCAGGGTCTGATTTTATGATCGATTCAGGTTTCAAGACCTGACTTATACGTGAGTATATACAGTAGTTATCACTCTTCTTCTTTATTAGTTTTGTGTGTCAATGCTGTTGAAGTATAAATGAAAACCTGCACGACATTATTCTTGTTCTGTTTTTGCTTGCACCTGTACCATTTTTTGTTTAATTCTCATCATTTTTTTGTGTGTGTTTCTTCGTCTTGCTTCTGTCATGCTGGTCCAGTTCGGTCCTGAACTATAACGACTCCCATTGTGTAGTTTGGTGCCCACAATCCCACTATACGGGGTGTTACAGACCCTATTTAGTTATAAATATACAACTTATCAACATGCAGTACTTCAGGCACTGTGAGTTTTAAGCCGGCTGCCCCCCAGATACCAGAAAGTTACCCCATGAAACCCAAAGAGAAAGGCACAGTCATTCCAATGTCCACTGCTGGTGCAAATGGTGTTTTTGCTTATGTCTCTGGAGTCAAGATTATTTTCCACTTCATATGTCTGGAGCAAGTCACTCGATAAGACTGTCAACCCCAGGCATGAGGTAAGCATGAAACTGTTGCACTGACAGAAATCATTTTAAGATTTCAGGACCCATTGGACTTGAGCATGAAGACTGCTGCTTTCCACTATAACGTGTCTCGGGATGACAATAAGGGTATTCATGCACTATGACAAAGGGGTTGGTGAAGATACAGTGTGAAGTCAGGTCATTCATGTTTTGATTGATATTCACAATATATGACACATGCTACTGGCATGTTTGTAAAGAAGAAAATTTATCGCCAAAGATTAAGCCTGGAAATTCTGCAATTAAAGTGAGCAAATAGTTGAATGTATCAATTGACTCATTATGACCTCACCACAGCTTTAGCATATTTACATGATAGACACATTCCTGGAATCTCCAGTTAGGTGGTTGCACCATATAATCTACCAGTCTCTTTAATTTCATAAATCCTTGCCATTGTACTAGGAACTTGGGCTGAGAGGAGGGAATGAGCACCACAACCCAACCCCATAGTGGAGATTTGTAGAACAAAATGCTGCAGTCTTTTAGTAGTCTGCATTTGTTGAGCTTTCTTGAGTCGTACTTGAACATGGGTGCATAGTTTTTAGGTTGTATGACATTTCATTTCATTGGTATTTTGATTGTGTTTGTCAGCCTTCCACAGACTAATGCCTGAAGGGAACCCCCAATATTGAATGCTACTCTTCCAGAAGGCATACTGATAAGAGATAGAAGCAATAGATGCACTTCATTTTTGTGGTGTTTGATGTAAATTACCCACAGGACAAGAGGAACAATAGTCTCTTACCTCTTCATTGATTCCAATCCAGCAAAACAGGAGTTTTGAGAACACTCTAATGTCTAGTCAGACTTTAAGTGTCCGTTTAGAAAATAGGCTTGCAGATTTCAAGATGGTAAGAAACAAGCACAGGCAGATGATGCTTTGCACCCAAATCTTTAGCCCCTCATTACAGTAAGTCATTGACCAACATAAAGTGAGGCCTCTGTAGTATGGAATGTACAGAAGGTTTTCTGTTTTTCGAAACTGTAATTTCTTTGCTCCATTTTGAATGCAACAGGGATCAATATACTGTATATCAGAGCAATAATTCCTGCCATGGTTTGTGACTAGACTCGTCTGCTTCTGTCATCAGCTCAGGTGAGGGCGAGATTTCACTGGCTGTACTGGAGGTGGTGTTAGAGATATCTAAAGAACTCTTGTTAAGCCTATTGGCAACTCCCTTGGATGGGTGTTTTACTACACAAAATTTCAGACATAAGAGTGATAGATAGATAGATAGATAGATAGATAGATAGATAGATAGATAGATAGATAGATAGATAGATAGATAGATAGATAGATAGATAGATAGATACTTTATTAATCCCAAGGGGAAATTCACATAATCCAGCAGCAGCATACTGATAGAAAAAACAATATTAAATTAAAGAGTAATAAAAATACAAGTAAAAACAGACTATAACTTTGAATAATGTTAAAGTTTACCCCCCCAGTGAAGGAATAAACTGGGGAGGAACGATCTCCTCAGTCTGTCAGTGGAGCAGGACAGTGACAGCAGTCTGTCGCTGAAGCTGCTCCTCTGTCTGAAGATGATCCTGTTCAGTGGATGCAGTGGATTCTCCATGATTGACAGGAGCCTGCTCAGTGCCCGTCGCTCTGCCATGGATGTTAAACTGTCCAGCTTCATTCCTGCAATAAAGCCTGCCTTCCTCACAAGTTTGTCCAGGTGTGAGACGTCCTTCTTCTTTATGCTGCCTCCCCAGCACACCACCGTGTAGAAGAGGGCGCTCGCCACGACCATCTGGTAGAACATCTCCATCATCTTATTGCAGATGTTGAAGGACGCCAGCCTTCTAAGGAAGTATAGTCAGCTCTGACCTTTCTTACACAGAGTATCAGTATTGGCAGTCCAGTCCAATTTATCATCCAGCTGCACTCCCAGGTATTTATAGGTCTGTACCCTCTGCACACAGTCTCCTCTGATGATCACGGGGTCCATGAGGGGCTTGGGCCTCCTAAAATCCACCACCAGTTCCTTGGTTTTGCTGGTGTTCAGGTGTAAGTGGTGTGGCAGTAGGGAGTGCTAGTGCTCCCTTGAACCCTCAGGTACAACTCCAGACACCAGGTAAAAGTCCAAGACTCCTTTATTTTTTCACAGAACGTGCACAAAGCACCCTCCACACTACTCATATATTTCACTACTAAATAAACAATCCACTAACTACAATAAACACTCCTCCTTGCCCAGACACTTTGCTCCTCCACCTCCCAGCACAGCTCAATGTCTGGACTGAGGCACCGTCCTTTTATAGCCCCTGACCCGGAGATGTTCCTGTCCAATTAGACGCCGCCGAGATTCTGAATGCGGGCGTCTGCAAAACAGGATAAAAACTAGCCCGAGATGTCGTGCGTTTTACCTGTACCTACCTCCAGACTTGAGAGCGGTGTTCCCCGTCTACTTGGGCAGTCCGGCGCGCTCGATGGCTGACCGCGCTCTTGCTTTTGGGCCAGTCGAGCTCGTTCGGCCTTTATCAGTGCCCGGTCCTCCTCGCTCCCGGTCAGGTAGGTCCAAGTCATCTCGGCGTCCGTCAGGCCCTGCAGCCCGCTGGGACTGACCTTCTTTTTCCCAGTCTTCTTGCCCATGATCCTGCAGAATGGGATGGCGCACACTGTTGCGACTTTTTTGGTAGTGGGTGGTGTTTGCACCTCCGTGAAGTGATGAGGGTCTTCCCTAGGGTTGTCTGCCCACACAATATTTATTTTTAACGCAGGTCCCCTGCCAACAGACGGCCAGAGAATCCTGCTGGCTATGCCAGTGTGGCAGTAGGGGGCGCTAGTGCTCCCTTGAACCCTCAGGTACAACTCCAGACACCAGGTAAAAGTCCAAGACTTCTTTATTTTTTTACAGAACGTGCACAAAGCACCCTCCACACTACTCATATATTTCACTACTAAATAAACAATCCACTAACTACAATAAACACTCCTCCTCGCCCAGACACTATGCTCCTCCACCTCCCAGCACAGCTCAGTGTCTGGACTGAGGCACCGTCCTTTTATAGCCCCTGACCCGGAGGTGTTCCTGTCCAATTAGACCACAGTTCCTTTTTCCTTCCGGGTCAGGGCAAACAGTCCTGTTCTTCACCCCGGGAGCACGTCGTTCCTTCCCGTCACGTGACCGTGATGTACTCCCGGGTTATAGGGCATCACAGAGCCCATAAGCCCCCCCCACAGCGACTCCTGGTGGTCCCCACCAGGGGACACTACAAAGTCCATAAGGCCCTGCTGGACCTCGGGGCACGATCCTGCTGTTGGGAGAGCTCCTCCTGGCGGCCTGAGGGTGAGGACCGACATGGGAAGCCGGCAGTCCTCCACAGTGGTTTGAGTCGCACCATTTAACAAAGTCCTTGATTAGCTTCCTATACTGTGAGTGATTTTTAGCTTTCCTACTTCAAGCATCATAAGATCAGTATTTGAAGGAAATACAATCGACAAGGTGTTTGTTTCACATGTCTTATGAAATAGAGTATAGGACAATCATACACTAAAATCTCTCCATAGGGAGGCTTTTGAGCACCACTGCCACGTGCATCTATGTGATTCCCAGAAACGTAAGGCAACACGAGGCCATCGGTCAGGGGGTACATCACCATGGACACAGGTAAGGGAGGTCTTTTTTTTTCTTTCTTTAATACTGTCATGGAAAAACATATTGGGCATCAACTATGGTAATATTATGGCCAGAATTTAATACTGAATTCACCTGGGGCCCAATATCCTCTGCTCATTTAAAAAGTAACTAGATAAAAGGTGCTCTACTGCAATAATACAATACCTTTTGCCATAGCTCCAGGCACACTCCAGAGGTTCGTTTAAGAAAGGCAACAGTAGAACGGTGGAGGCCTCCTTCTTTCAGGTGGTTTCTCTTTCTCTTTTCAGACTCTCTCTCTCTTTGCTGTTTTAATTTCCCTCTATTTATTCTTTGATGTTGTCCTAGGCCTAATGCTGGACCAATCTACTAAGAGTTTAGGGTAAACAATAAACAGCATTATCCACCATGACAATCATGACAACCTATTCACTGCTGTGGCTCCAAAATCCATACTAACCCATACTCTCTCTTCTGTTCTTTTTCCGGTTTTCTGTGGTGGCGATCTGTGCCACCACCACCTAATCAAAGCACCGTGATGTCCCTACATTGATTGATTAAAGACCAGAAGTCCACATGACCATCATCATC
Source organism: Polypterus senegalus (assembly GCF_016835505.1). Classification (NCBI taxonomy): domain Eukaryota; kingdom Metazoa; phylum Chordata; class Cladistia; order Polypteriformes; family Polypteridae; genus Polypterus; species Polypterus senegalus. The sequence continues at coordinate 68,092,434 of NC_053164.1, read as the reverse complement.
AAGTCCGTCCATGAAAACCCTGAATACCATGAAGACTGATTGAGGCCATTTATGTTAGGTAGAATGCCTAGAGGGGGCTGGGTGTTCTTATGGCTTAGAACCCATCAATCGCTAAAATATCAACAGATAAGCTTCTATGACATTTTCTGTTTAAGAGGTGTCAAAACCTGTGCCACACCCGAAGTTCTGTCCATATGCAGTGGTTCCTCAGCTGAACAACATACCTGAGGTTCCATGAACAATATTGAGTCATGTCTTAAATTGGTGGGCATAGTAAATTTTCCCTCAGTTGTTGGAGGGAGTCTAATAGAGCTGAAAGGTTCTAGAGTTTCTCCTATAACTGCACTGTACTGACTACACCACAGCAAATGAACTGAGAAAAAATAAAAATAGCAGGAGATTGCCTTCTTCATCAAAAGGGCGTCAAGTCGCCACAGCTATTATTCTTTAAGGATTTTCAAGTCAAATGATGCTGGAGTTCCTCTGTTGGGTAATTTATAGTCCAGGAACCAAAATGAGAGGAGCCCAGAATGTGTAGAAATGATGTCAGATTCCCTCAGAAGCAGACCATCACCCAAACCAAATCTTATGATGGCCATTTGCGTTTCTGTCAGAGGGCACTACTAGTCAATATGAGTTTCCAATCTAATATTGAATTAACCTTGGTCTTGGCTATAAGAAATATTTTAATAAAATATTGATTTAAATTAAACAAATGTCAGCAATGTTGGCACTGTAAGTGATTAAGCACTAGAATAAAGAAAAGGTTTGTCAGTGTAGGCAAGTATGAACAGATATTCTGCACTCTAGCAGATGAATTAACATTAGCACAATAGGCCTTAAAAATCAGAAGCCACCTCTGAATTAACAAAAAAAACAGCATTAAGGCCAAGCCTGCAAAAATGAAAAAAAATTAACCAGCCCAAAAATGCTTGGAAAGCTTTGAACACCACAACAGATGCTTCCAACGTAAAATTGTATTAATCAAATACAGTATTGTTCAAATACTTCGGACCGTGTTACCAACCCATAAACACTTTACATGCTTTTAATGCCATAGTAAATGCTTTGGGCATAATATAAAACTATAATCATCAAATATTTTATTAAATTCTACCAAATGCATTAATATCACACTCAATACAAGATTTAAGCATCACAAAAGCAGAGAGATAAACATGTCTGAATATGCAGTATAATCACACATGTACTTAACAAAGGACAGAGAAAAGAAATAATAAGTCACCCTGCATGGAACTCCCTTAGTAAATCCAAATAACGAAAAGTTTTTCAGAGTTTAATCGCCTCATTAATACTTCATTCCATTCATCTCAGAACGTCAGAGTCAGATCTTTCGCAAAGATGAAATTGGATGAGGTGTACATTAAGTTTTGCCAAAGCATTCGCAGCGAATTGGCTGCATTCATATTTGCTTTTGTTCATCGAATTATTTACTGATAATTCGACCAGTTTTGGGGAACTTTTTTTTCCCCAGTGCCCCATAATGTTTTGCGTGGCCAGCTGAACATCCCCCAGAGCTGTAACAGCCAGCATTGGATTGGACTTCCCCTGGGTATATAATCCTGATTATTTGAATTACAGACTCTGTGGGAATTATTTAGTGGTAGAACAGATAGGTAAATAATTTGGGTTCTCAAAATGTTATTTTTATGAAACATATACAGCACAAATAATTTGTTATCTCTGGTTGTCAACAAATGTTCAGGTCGATCTTTGTGTTCCTCAACAGTTTAAGAGAGGCGCGTGTCCTCTGCATGCATAATTAGCCACATGGAGATAATAAACAGACCTTGAAGCAGCCTGACACGCCCACACCAAACACAGGAGTCTCCGTGAAATAATAATAACGAAACATTTATTTATTTATTTGATTTTCTATGTGCTCTATGTGTGTGAATCACTACTTGCTTCTTAACCCGGCTCTCTTCCTCCAACTGGACACAGAGTCCATTACATTCGTGATATTACAGCTCTCTGAATAACTAAAATACTGAGATGTATACGTGATGTCATTTTCATGATGATAGGAGTTAAAGAACGTTTGTGCTCATGACACAAGCATTTAACTTTTGCCGAAATTTGCCGCTGCATTTTTAGCTGTGTTGTTATTTTATCTTTCTGTTTTATATTCAATATATATTGGCGTAGCCGTCACTGCAGTCAGTGCTTTTCTTTTCCCAAGTAACCGATCGCCATACAATCAGCTCTGTAATAGACGTTAAGCCATCTGTAAGCTTAGCGCCGATTCTTCAAAACGTTTAAAGAACATTGAAATATCTTCATAGTACATGTTTAATTAATCTGTCCTTAAAGACACTCGCAGTGAAGAATATAGATTATTTAAATGAAGTTAAAGTTTTATCTGTATAATTTAACAAACATATTTTGCTGCATTTCACCTTAAAAATGATATCGTCATCATATGTAAATACGTGCTTTATAAAGTGGCTCAGGTTGTGCGATATTATAACTATAGTGCAAGTTTACAGTGGGGTGATTGTACTTATAAGTACAAACAGTTCTACAAGGAGCACTTGATTGGCTGCATTTAAAGTTCTTGGGATTAAACTGTTTTGAACCGCAAGGTCCGTACAGGAAAGGCTTTGAAACGTTTTGCCGTGGCTGAGACAGCGTGTCCTTAATGCCGTATACCGATAATTCTCTTTCCGATCAGCTGCTGCTGTGATTCACACTCAGATACAGTGATATAAATACTCCGAGTGGTGCAGTGAGAGAAATATGGAAAAAGATGATCCGCTGTGGCAACTCCTAACGGGAGGAGCTGAAAGAAGAAGAAGAAGAAGAAGAAGTGAGAGTAACAACGCTAAAGCAGTTATGGCATTTGGAATACTATGGCTGTTCCCTCTACCATTATATTGTTACGAGTTAATTACAATCAGATGCATTACACTAATAAACAATATGCGGTTAGTTTCTGTGTATTTATAAAGCCGCGTCATGAAAATAATGAGTAATCACACAAGAACAGTAGCACTGCTTTGATGCTGGGTGCCGCCAGTTTGCAAAACCGAGCGGAGAACTTGCGTACGACAAGGCATGAGGTACCGTGGAAAAGTGCGTGGCTTTACGCCAAGTGTAGGTTTTATACATCGCGATTTGAACGTGGAAAAGTTCTTACGCAACATTTCTGTGCGTACGCACCGTTTATACATGAGGCCCCAGGTGATCAAGGGTGACAAAAATTCCTGGTGCGATGTATGTCCAATCAGTCCTATTTTGACATTGTTCAACCCAGTCCCCAATTTCTACCCAACGAGCAGTGTTAGATTTTGCCAGGGAAACATGGGGGACTGCACCTTCTAAATAGAAATTGTTTTGTTAGTGTGTAAGGTGAACTGAAGCAGCAGCTTTAGTAGGAGAGATGAAAATACAAGGGATGTGAAGACTCTCTGGACAAGGGGCTGAGGAGAGAAAAGATTCAAACCAAGGGATATCAACTTCAGTGTGGAAATATTGGGCAGTACAGTGAAGAGTGTCAGGGACTTGGAGGTGGGGAAAATTACAGTACGGGAAAGCATGGAGGGCATTAAGAAGGAGTATTTGTGGGGAAATGTTTAGGGTCCAGACAGCAAAAGAAGGTCGAGGGGGTTGGAGAGTTTGGCACAGGAGCTTAGCAATGGAGCAATAGAATCCTTGTTCAGATAAGGAGTTTGAAACAGACAGTTTAGTCATGAGATCTCTTCCTAATAATTTAACTGGACACAGATGATTTAACAGGAATCGATGTGTCAAAATTGAACTATCAGTGGACAGTTGAACTTGAAGAGGCTTGGATACTGATAAAGTATGAGGTTGTCCTGAGGCAGTGAGGACCTTCACAGTGTCTTTCGAGGCAGGGACCTCCAAAAGCGATAAAATTGAGCGGGTAGCTCCAGTGTCCACAAGGAAAACAGTTTCCTTACCATTTACTATCAAAGTTAGTAAAGGGTCTGCATCAGCATGACGGGTGAGCAAGGGAAACTGGGAAAAATGGCTGGGGGTCCCTGCTAATTCCTAGGACCTGGGAATATCACTGGGTTCCGGGAGTGGAAGTGGTGGAGGTGAGCGCTTGTTTGGGCAATTACGTCTGAAATGGCCAGCTTCACCGCAGTTGTAGTAGGTGTAAGGTGTGTGAAACTGTTCTGATGATTTAGGTATCTGGGTGAACTGGTCAGTAGGCATGGAGGGCTGGAGCCTTCTTCCCTTTCCACTTCCTCTCCCTCTGAAGGAGTTGCCACGACCACGACCTTGAAATCCTCTGCCCCTACCCGTTCCCCCGGTGTAATATTGAAGCAGTGCCGCTATCACTTTAGTTTGCGAATCAGATTCTTTTTGTTTAGATTGTCTCTCAGCATGCTCAGCATGGCGTTTCGCTTCCTCAAAAGTAGCACTTTCCCAGCCTATGCAAGACGTTCTGACTTTATTCTGTATGTCGCTTCTTAAACCCGAGACAAAAGGGGGAACGGCAGCGCGGTTTCGATCTTCGTTCTCTCGCAAACCAGAATGATTAGCCATCAGGTCTTGAATTCTATGGGCCCATTCATCAACCGTCTCATCTTGCCACGTCTTGGCAGCTGATATAAGTGACCAATCTGTTCCCTTTTTGTATTTTCCTGCAATTGTGGTCTTTAATAATACCCATTGTTCTAAAAATTGGGGCTCCTGATTATCACGATTCAAGGTTTCATCCCATCTCCAAGCATTTCCATCCCCTCTGGTTCCATGATTCACTGTTACCCAGGTGGTGCCTAGCTTTCAGCGCAATACCTGCGTCCACTCCGCAGCATTTGGTTTATACATGTCATCCAGCTGCTGAAGTGATTCAACAAATTTTAAGCCGCTGACTCCCTTTGGATCTGGCAGTTCTGACACCACATCTTTTAATTCTTGGATGTCCCAATTTCGATGTATTATAACAGTGGTGGGATTATTAGCTCCCGCGGGTTGATTGGGGTTGTGCCTGGGGTTTGGGACTTGTATTAAAGGACATGAAAATTCGGCACCAGAATTCTGCGGCTTTAGGGAAATAAAGCTGCATCCCAATCAGAGGCTTCGGTGTGATTGTAATGTTCCGCTTCTTGTATGGCTAGAAATAGGGGATTGGAGTGAAGCATGTGGCTGGGATTTAGTATTGTCTCCAAGCCGGGCGCCTTGGTCTTCGTCATCCGGGTCTGAATGAGAAGACAAGTAATAGTGAAGCTGTGAATCTGCTCCGGGTAAATCATCGACTACTAGAGGAGCCGGTGGGGCATTTGGAGCAGGAGGAAGAGGTGGTAGGGGTTGATAAGGAGGTGGGGTGTGAATGATTGGGTAAAGGGGATTCTTTTTATCTGATTTCTTTCGCCTATTGTCTGGCTCTGTCTCTGTCTTATTCTTTTGTTATGCTAGCAACATCTCTTCTTTTTCTTTTCGGGTCTTAATTTCAGCAGAAAGCGTCTCATTGCGCTTCCGCATCGCCTCAATTGCTCGATCTTTAATTACTAGTTCCCATCTATCAAACATATCCATCCTATAGGGACCCATTTTCCAGCAGCTTTGCATGTTTCTACAGAGGATTTTTCTAATTTCTTGCATTTCGAAAATATCCCCAGTTCCCTCAACTGGCCATCTACCACTGCTTTGTTTATTCCATTTTTACACGCTTTTTTAAAGTCTAGCCCTGTTGTCTTTTCCACTAATTTTCTAGGTGATCCTCCCTTCGGACCCGTACTGGGGTTTGGTAAGTCTTCCGAAAACAATCCTTCCAACAAAGACCTTTGAGTTCCTAAAGGGATCTTGACTGGTTTACTATTTGTTTTTCCCATTTTTGGATAGCACTAATACTACAAAGTAAAAGGTTACAGCCCCTGCGGTTTTCTGTCTCCAGTCCCTTCCGTTTCCCGGATCACTATCTGCTGCTTCGTGGCTTTAGTGGACTAACAGTTTTATTGACCACTGAGTCTGGGGCTTTGACGGTTCAGTGCCAACCCCCTTTTCAGTCGTCTAACAGCTAGTTATCGCTTATGGTGTCCACAACAGATTAACCCGTTGGAGCAGGAATATGACCAGACTATAGAGGCAAAAGAGTCTCGCCCTCCCAACAGTGCTTTGTTGTCCCGCCCGTGAGGTTTTCCCTTTTATCTATTCTTCCCACTCCCTGCCTTTTATTTATTTTTCCGAGCCGGCATAAGACTCTGGCCCATTTCAGGAAGCGTACTAACTAAGCCTTCTCAACACCTCACTTATTTGGCGCCCAGATCAAAAGGTGCTGATTTTCTAGTTTTCTGTTCTTCCACCCCTCCTTTCCTTTAATATTTCTTTCAATTTCAAGGGGCGTACTCACTAACTATTCTGGCACTTTTTATTTCCGTCCGGAAGTGCCCAGTTAAGAAAACCCCAGGTACTCACCAAGAATTTTCCTCCCGTCTGGAAGTTCCCAGTTCACTCGACTTCAGCAAAAATCAGAGGAGAACAAGGGCTCTTCAAGCGGGACTAGGCAGAGGCAGGCCAGTCTTAACTTTTTGCGGATCTGGTCCTACCGACCTGGCCGGTGTCGGTCTTTTCACCGGTCCTCTGGACGATCGCGCTCAAGGAGTCACTTGGCCGCCTCCGCCCCAGGTGGGCGCCAAAACTGTGAGCGCTGAAGCCGGAAAACAACGGAAGAACTTAAACCCAATTTAAGTAAAAATAATTTCTTTATTCTTAATTCTTGGTGAGTAGAGAGAATGTGAGACTACCTCTTCCCAACTCAGTCAACTGATTTGGGTTTTAGCAGAATATCTAAAGTAAACCCGTTCTCTCTTTTATATCCTAGAAAAGAAAAAAAAAAAACCCTAGCCGTTCATTCTGAGGTTATACATAGTTTAAGGTTAAATCTTAATTTATGACATACTGGAATGTCCTAAAACATGAAACAAACAGCCATTCCCATTCCTAAGGAATACACCCTTCTATTTATACACACTTAGAATCAATTTAAACATTCTTATAGTCCATAAAGATCTTACATTCTTCACAGGGTCTTTTGATAGTATCAGAGGTCAGCCTTTCCTCATAAAGGAATGCAAGCTAATAATGTTTTAAGTTTTTTCTTTTTCACTATATGTACCTGAAAGGCAAATGGCAAAGGTTCAAGATGTTCTAAAACAGGGTCACAGATGTTTCGGGACTAGCCTTTTTAATGTCTTTATAAAATATGGGATAAGAGCAACTGGTCCTAAATCCTTGGGATCACTGGAGTGCCTTTTCGTTGGCAATGGGATTACACAGGATGTTTTCCACGGTTGTAGAACTCAGTAAATGAGAGAATAGTTGCTGAATGATCCCACAGAGCTGACTGGCACATGTTTTCTGCAATCTGGGGTTCTTGAGGTTGACACTCTAAGATGACTCAAGCACTTCTTATGTCTCCAATGCTCAGTAGACCAGTACTTACGTCCTTTGTACAATCTTATCTCAACCTTATAGTGCATTTCTGGCTGTACATTTGGATGAACAGCTCCTTCATTTTGCTGACATTAAGGTTGAAGTTATTGCCTGGCACCACTGAGTCAGTAGGAAGCCCACTTCTCTGTATGCCATCTCATCTTTGTTGGTGATGAAACTAATAATGGTGATGTCATCAGCATATGTAATGATGGAGTTTGAGCTTTGTCTGGCCACACAGTCATAGGTGACCAAGAAGCACAGAAAGGGGCTCAGCACATCACCCTGTAGAGTGCTTGTGTTGAGGGTCAGTGTGGAGGACATGATGCTGCCATTACTTAAATGCTGAGGTCTATTGGGTAGGAAGTCCAAAATCCAACTGCAGAGGATGGCACTGTTTTAAACTGAGACATTTGGTGGTCAGATTTGTTGGTATTACAATGTTAAATGCTGAGATCAATAAACAAAACACTTGCATACTGTAAGTATTTTTATTATCCAGATGTGGACCAGTTGTTAAGATATATAAACTTGAGGCTATCATGTTTATCTAGAAAATCCAGTTTAATGTGTCCCGGCATCAGTCTCTAAAACTACTTCATTACAATCAAAGTGGGTGCCACCAGTTTGTAGTCATTCAGACAGTTCAGTTTTACTTTTTTATCAATTTTATTATAGGCACGTAACATTCCATACAATCTAATCAAGTTAAACAAAACTAAATTCAACCCTCCCAAGAGAAAGAGGCCAACAGCCAGAGTAAAACTTCAAAAGTAGAAAATAGGGAAGGGAATTCTTTCCTCAATTTAAATGCTTTGTGACTGATAGGGTGCGCTGTCGTCCTCTTGAACCCACAGACTAGACGCCAGAAACCAGATAAAAGTCCAATAATTTGCTTTATTTCGACTATACAGTGCACAAAGCACCCTCATTTCCACAATACTCATAAATAAATCACAATACTCCAATCAATAAACAATCTTCCTCTCCCAGACGCGGTGCCACCCTTCCTCCCAACTCAGCTCAACTCTGGGATCTGCCATAGTCCTTTTTATAGTCCTTGACTATAAAGTCTCTCTCTCTGTCCATGTGACTGGTAACACTTCCGAGTCAGATAAAAACTCCTTTTCTTCAACCTGGAAGCACGTTATTTCTTCTGTACATGTGACTAGGACGCACTTCTGGGTTGTAGGGAAAACAATTGTTGTTCCTCCCTGCAGCGCCTTCTAGCAGCCCCCGTGGTATCCAGCAGGACTGTGGATAAAAACTCCATTGTCCAAAATTCCCTGCTGGCATTTGGGGCACCCCCATGCTGCAGGGAGGGCTCCATCTGGCGGCCTGGGGGTATTGGCCGGGATGAACGACCGGCCATATGCCACAGCTTATTCTAAAATGTTATTCATTAGATCCTGTCAGATTTAAAAAAAAGTTTTGAACAGATCCTCTAAGTGAGAATTTGATTTTTTTCCAATTTCAGGTAGTATATAACATCAGATATCCACTGACTTAAAAGAGGTGGGTTAAGATTCTTCCAGTTGAGCAAGATAAGTCTATGTGCTAGTAGTGAGGTAAAAACAATTACAGTTTGTTTGTCCTTCTCCACTTTAAGACCATCTGGGAGTAAACCAAACACAGCTGTTAGTGGATTAGGAATCATTGTGACACCAAGGCTGTCTGATAGGCATTTAAAGATTTTGGTCCTGAATTTGGTACATGGCCAAAACATGTGGCCCAGCGAGGCTGGAGCTCGATTACAATTTTCACAGGTTGGATCTTGCCCTGGAAACATTTTGAACAATTTTAAATGAGATAGATGTTCTTGATAAAAGATTTTAAGTCAAATAATTGTATGATTTGCACATATGGAACTAGAGTGAGTTCTGTACATAGCTGCTTTCCACTCCTTTTCTGAAATGTTGAGTAAGACATTATTTTCTCATTGTACTCTGGGGTCTTTGAAAGAAAGGTACTTTAAAATGTTTTTCTTTATTATAGAAATGCTGTATGTGTTCAAGACTAATCAATATTTCTTCTGAAATAGAAACAGGTGGGAGGTGAGGAAAATTGGGCAGATTCAGTTTAGCATAGTTTCTAATTTGAAAGTAGTGGAAAAGGTGAGTTGATGGGAAGTTAAATTTGAAGGGTAACTGTTAGTAGGATTCAAAAATATTATCTATATGCAATTCTGCAAATGATTTAATCCCGTTAGTTTTCCAAACATTAAAAGCTGTGTAAGTTTGAGAGGTTGGAGAAAAGAGGTGCAACAAATAAAGGCTTCTCTGTCTTGAAATGCTTCCTACATTGGTTCCATATTCTGAGTCAATGAAGGGCAATTGAGTTGTTAGTATATTGACGATAACTTGTATTAATTGGGGTACAAAACAAGGAATATAAAGAAGAACTGAGAATTTTATTTCTATTGCAGACCAAGCTCCTGTGTGTTCATCAGTTTCTATCATTGTCCAGGTTTTCATAGCTTGTATATTTGCCGCCCAAGTAATAAAATTGAAATTTAGGTAGTGCCAAGGCTCATTCTGCTTTAGATCATTGTAGGGTTTCCCTTTCAATGTGTGGATGTTTCTAATTCCATAAAAATGAGGTTATGATTGAATTTAATTTCTTAAAAAAAGATTTGTTAATGTATATGGTGAAGCTTTGAAATAGAAAAAGAAGCTTGGGAAGGATATTCATCTTGACAGTGTTGATTATCCCTGCTAAACTGAGATGGAGGGTAGACCATCTATGCACTTCTTGTTTAAGTTTTTCCATGGAGACAGCAGAATTTTATTATTTACTTGTGTTTACCCCCTAGGTATTCAAACAGGTTTGTGTTGATAAATAGGAAATTGAACAATCTAATATTGTTTGCTAGACAAAGTTTTATTCAAATTAATTTTGGTATTTTTGAAATTCTGCTAGTGCTGCTAAGACTGCTGGCACAGAACATTGTGGGTCTGATATATACAGTACCATGCCATCTGTATATTGTGATATTTTCTGTTCAAGTCCCTCTTTGATAGTCCCCTTTATCACAGATGCATTTCAAAAGTGAACAGCCAATGGCTAAATGGTAATTGCAAAGAGCAGTGGTGATAAGGGGCATGCTTGTTTAGTGCCTTATTCTAGTTTGAAGTAGTCTGAAATAATGTTGTTAATACAAACTGAAGCTTCTGGACTGCTATACAGTAGCTTGATCCAAACCCAAATTTGTGCAATGTGGTGAATAGGTAGTCTGAATCAACCATATCAAATGCTTTGTCTGCATCCAAAGATAATGATATCGCTGCAGTGTTAGACTTTATGCGTGAATATATTACATTAAACAACAATTATAAATTATCCATAACCATCACATATCACCCTTCAGGATCAGATACTACATCTGATACTGCAAATGAAATAGTTGTATGTATTAAGATTCCCACACAGTTTTGTTTTCTTAGTCATATGGATAATCCTTGTTCCTTTCAAGCAGGTACAGAACCATAGATTTTCTCAATGAAATATCAAAGACATCAATTGAGATATCAGCTAAGTGGTTGTAACAAGTTTTTAAAACATTCACTGAAATTTCAGCTGGACAGGATGTCATATGGAAATTAATTAATTTAAAAGTTCTGATTACTTCATATATACAGAAAGTGAACAGAGTGAATCATGTGGTGCTACAGGAAATTAAAAAGTGGACAGCTTGTTATCATAATCAAAGTATATATAAAAGGCATTACGTTCATCAAGAAGAGAAATAAACAAATGAAATAGGATTAGGATTTACTTTGTAGCCCATAAATTCTTTTACACACTGTAATCTGACCATGGTATCCATCTCAATAAAGTTTGCTGATTGTTTCCAGTTAATTTTCCTGTTTCTGTCTTTGTTATCATTAACCTTGCCTGACCTGCTGCACATCCACAATGGGAGAGAAGATCGCATGCCATTTTGAAGAGTTGTGAGCTGCTTCAAGGAGCTGGAAGTGGACTTTGTGGACAGCAACTTCAAAAAGAAGGCTATGTAATGGCACTAACAAGTTACATCAGAAAGGGGTAGGTAACCCATAGTCTGAGCTGGGATTCTATCATGCATACGAGCAGTTTCAAAGTTGTATATGGATGCTGTTATTTAGTGAGTCTTGTTGCAGATATGTTGTTCTAATTTGCCTGGGATGTGGTCTAGGAGGTTGCATCATCTGATGATGTTAATGTAATGGGTTTAAACGTTGGCACTGGTGACCATGTTCTCATTTGTGTTTGTGCATTATTCCTGTCTTAGTACATGATTCTTTTGGTGATTAATATTCTCCTTGTCTTAGAACTCAGCTCTTAGTTTTGGTACCTCGATTTTTAGTTATTAATTTAAACTTTCAGATTGTTGAATTTGACTTGTTCCCTGACTATGTATCGTTTACTCATCCTTATCATTAAAATCCTTATCTGCCTCACTTAGCACAAAAACTAAAATTACTAAAATGTGGGATCCTGAAATGGAAATGTTATTTATTAAAATTGAAGTAATTAATTCTGAATAACAACATTTGCTCTGGACAAACACGTAGCTGAACCACGTGGAGTCAGAGGCCACACAATCTACACTCTGATTCTATATTTAGTACAAATTAATAATGACTAGTTTTAATACAGTGACATTGGTAATTACAGAGCAATTACAGTGTAAGTGCACTGTAATAAGAAACCTCTAATATCCAGTGTTACCCAGTACCTTTTTAAGTTATGATGGGAAGAAAGATGTAAAAAGACATAAAACAGAAAAAATAATTGACAAGCTATCTCAAAAAAATTAAAAACATCATTTCATTTGCTTAGGTATAATAACGTATTTGTTTTGTTTTATACTGTGTTGTTTTTTCACAGAAATATCTTTAAATAATCTAGACATACTCTCAGAAGACAGGAATCTCTTGCCATTAGAAATTAATAATGCAAAGCTAATGAAAAAAGTCTGCTTATGTGCCAACCCCTGCCAAAGTGGCTCAGTGAGAAACTAAAGAACTTAACGCTCAACCCACTTGTGGCAGTGGAACATGATATGTGACACACGGCAGTGTATTTATTTTATACCTTCAGATCCTTCAGAAGCACTTCTGTTAAATTTGTTCAGCTATGTTTTGGTTTAGGGTATTTGGAATAGCTTGTGGGTTCCACGTATCTTGTGCTGGTAAATTTTAAATTCACTAATATTTTTTGCACTTAAAATTACTTGTAGGTTTTTATGCTACATAATGTATTGTAGTGTCACAATGTTCTTAATATAGGCTCAGTGTCAAAATTAATTTGACATCCCTAGTAATTCTTTTAAATTCCTGTATGAATGGCTCCTGAAATGTGACATGGTCTTCAAGTAAATCACTTTAATAGATAATGATAATCAAATTAAACAAAAAGCTCTTACCAGGTGTTTACTGTATATTTTCATCTATTTAACATGTTGTTTAAATATTGGAGGCCAAGCATCGAAAATGTGAACATATTGAAAATAGGGGATTTGAGCTACAATCAATGAGATAACATTCAGATGGGGATTTGAGATATAAACTGTCCTGTATATAAAAATGTACATTAGTTTTGTTTTCTTCTCTACACATCAGAAAAGCTTTGAATCAAAAACATGGCCTATTAAAAGAGCACCTCAGAAAATAGAAGTTAAAAGTTTATAAAGTGGAAGAAAACTACACGGGCATTTCTAGGCCTAAACCTCCATCAATCCACAGTCAGGCAGATGGAGCACAAACTGAAGAACCTGAGTACTAGTGTGGATTGGTTAAACTCACTGATGCATTTTGTACAGCACGGGTGCTCATGTTTGAAGAATATTTTCCTGGAAATTTGGCATATTGCAGTATTTTCATTTGAGGTGTATATTAGCTTACAATAGTGACAATATTATGAGTGTTAGTTGGTAACAGCAACTAATATTAAGTGCTGTGTCTAAAAAACATTGATCATGGAGCTGTTTCTATGTTGGCTTTTCCAGGTAGTCCTGACCATCTCAGAAAGGTCTTGATCACCTCAGGATTGGGTCTCTCTCATGTCAGAAACCAGGCGCACTACAGTATTTTTTCCACAGCACACCAATGGAAAAACATTTGTGTAGAGTATATTTATCAAGTCATTGAAGGTGATGAACAATTGAGAATAGTGACACAACTTTTAATGTATGCCCATTTTTAATATCCTTGCCTGCTGGCCTGGGGAAACCCCATTTTTATGTGGGATCTTAACCCCAATGGGCAGCTCAGCTCTCTCCTCCGTAAGAACATAATGAGCCCCCTTCATTTTCTCCATAGAAACCAGCGCACATCTGTAAATCTAATCCATATCCTTCCTTTAAGAAAATACTAGCCTGGTTTCATATTTAGGAAGTGGAGCCTGCACCAAGTCACTGCTGACCCCTGAACGAACTCCCCACCTGGAAACTCGGCCCCAGTACTTTCTCATCTGATTAATTATTTGGTCCTGTCCCGTTTTCTTTCAGGAACCTCCATCCTGCCGACTACGCCACTGTGATAGGAATGAGACTTCAGACATCATAAAGGTTTGGGGCAGCCACCCGTATATTATTTCCCAGCTGCAAAAGTTTAGTAATATTTGTTCAGAGATGTTCACAAGACAGAGTCCAAAACTGAACTGATTATTTGGAGTTAAGATGGCGGTTTTAAGGGCTGGAGAAGGAAATGATGTCATCTAGTCCGGAACTGGAAGTGACATCATCAGAGGTGACGGAGCCAGAAGTGACGTCATCAGAAGCGTCGGAGACGGAAGTGATGTCATCAGAGGTGCCATAACCTGGTGAGATTTTCCGGGAATGGTCTGCAAGAAACATAGAGATACAGTCAGCACACTCTGCCATCCCCTGGTCGGGTGTAGTATTACAGTTCCCCAGGCCCTTTAGCTATCTCCTAAACGTACGTGTGTGACAATGTATAATTCTGTTGTCTTTCTATTGAGTTATGTTCTTGTTGTTTTATGTATTTTTTGGAGCATTTGTGATACACTGAATTCAGAAAACAAACCTGAATCTTTTTCAGGATATCCATGTGGGTAAAAACTCACTAAGCTAAACAAAAATAAGTCTCTATTATTTTAGCCGTATTCTATGCATGACTGCCTTCCACTCCCTTTCTGAAATATTAAGTGACAGATCCTTTCCCCCGATGTACTCTGGGGACTATAAATTGTAGAAATGCAATCTGAGTCTTCAAGACAGACCAATAATTCTTCTGGAATAGAACACGATGGAAGGTAAAGAAAATTGAACAGGTTCCGTTTAACAAAGTTTCTACCTTGCAAGTAGTAGAGGAATTGTCCATAGGATGCAAAGACATTATTTATGTTCAGGTCTCTAAGTGTATTAATCCTGGACATTTTCAAGACAAGGGGGCTCTGCCCCCTGCTCGCTTTGCTCGCCAACCCATGGGCGGACACTATGAGCTAGCCACTTTGCGGCTCGTGTATGAGGAAGCGGAAGTACAATTTAAATAGATTATTTTCTTTGGAATTGTTACATATGCATAATAGAACTAACTTTTTTACATTACAGTGAGTAATTAACCATAGTAAAAAATGGTGAAACAGGATGAATTGAAAGAAAATGATGTTTTATGTTGCATTAGAGGTATTCGTTGAGTTATACGTTTTCATTCTGTTTGGCTTTGAAATTAATATGCAAATACTTACACATTTACTGTAAAACTTCAGTAAAAACAATATTTGGAATGAACTTTTCTTCAATATCACATTGAATTTTAATTCCTTTTCTTTCTCTCTAATAAATAAACTGACTTTTTCTAATGTTTGTCTCTGTGATCTGTTAATTGTCATAACAAAATCTATTCTAACGGGAAACTGTAAATGTTTTAATATGAATGGCATATTAAGATCTCCTTTGGTGTCTAATGTTATTCGCAGAATGTGTACTACATTACCTTTCTTGTGGCCTGTTAAAATTTTACATGTTAGAATTGTTTGACCTATTTTCAATGTAACTAGTCTTGTCTAATTGCATTGCCCATTTTTCCACATAGTTTATTGATACGCATTTAATCAATTTCCTGTGTAACCAATCGACAATTTTTGCGTTAATTCTTTTGACTTCATAGTTTCTCTGTGCTAGGATTGCCCGTGTATTAATTTCTTCAGTTGATAACCCTTCGGGATAAAATACTTAAATAAGATTTGGACATAATAAGTCTTCTTTTATTGGGAACTTAAAGTGAGTAAAACGTAAACATTTATAAGAGCTGAGAGCGCAGTAACTGTATCTGACAAAAGCATTCACATGACTGAGACGTGAGAGGACCGTGGGCGTGGGCCTGTAACCGGAAATGGTTGAGAGGAGGGCGGGACCCACTTGAAAAAATGTCTTTGCAATAGTCTCGTCTTGTCTCAAGATTTTCTTTTATAATAGAGAGATATTGAATAGTGTACAGTATATGTTTGAGATGTGGAAAAAGGAGGCTGTTATGTAGAGGTGCAACAGATATAAGCTTTTCTGTCTTAAAGTGCTTTCTACATTGGTTTTATATTCTGAGAGAATGAAGGGTAATTGGATTTTTAGTGTAATCACAGTAGTTTGTTTTAACCGGGGCAGAGAGAAGAGAATATAAATAGGTACTGCTGGATTTTATTTCTATTGCAGACCAAGCTTGTGCGAATTAATCAATTTCTGTCAATGTCCAGGCTTTTATAGCATGTATATTTGCCTCCCAGTAATAAAATTGATAGTTGGGTAGTGCCATGCCCCTCTCTGCTTTAGATTGTTGTACAGTCGCCCATTGGATGTGTAGGTGTTTTGAATTCTAAATAAATTAAGTTATGATTGAGTCTAATTTTTAAAAAATGATTAGCTAATGAACTATATATGGGGATGCATTGATATTGGAAGAGGAGCTTGGGAAGGATGGTCTTCTTAACAATGTTGATTCTCCCTGTTAATGTAAAGTAGAGGGTAGTCCATCTAGTCATGCCTTGTTTTATTGTTTCCATGCATATTGCAAAATTTTGTTGAAAAAGCTTTATATTTACTTGTAATATTTACCCCTTGTGGAAGATGGACATGTAGGGGGGAGCTCCGTTATCAGTGGTGTTTTTTTAAACTTTTTTCATGCCAAGGGGATTTAATAATAGTATACTGTATACAAGTACAAATAAACATGACTAGCAAACAAACGGCTCAGAAGGAAATGGGAAAGGATAAGGCAGCAAAATCTCCATCAAAGTCAAAACCAGCCTCAAGTTCATGGTAAGGCCTCCCAGAGAATCATCTGGACCAGATGGGTGAAGATAGAGACTTGCCAGGACCTGACAAGGCAGCATCGGATAAGGCCTGGAAATCTAAATCAACTTAGAAGCCAGTCATCATCATCTGTAAAAACAGACTGTCTTCTATTGCATTGAACTGAATTTCTTTATTGTTTTTGTATGGTACAATGAGATTCAATGTGCAAATCTTCCATAAACTTATTTGCCTATAAAATGGTAAAAATCCCTTGCACTTCATAGAGTATCACTGGGCAATAACATCAAATCTATGTCAAATCTATCCTATGCACAATGTACTTCGTTAACCTAAAACTACAACATGTCAACAAAATATTTCCATAACCAAATACGAAACTTTGTGAGCTGGAATGTCAAGGGTCTCAATCATGAATTAAAGAGAAAGAAAGTACTCTCATACTTAACAAGTCTAAATGCCAATATAGTATTTTTACAGACTTACTTATTAAGCAAGGACCAGTTTTGGTTGCAAAGAGAGTAGTCTGGCCAAATTTTTTACTCTAGTTATACAAGGAAACCAGAGGTGGGTATGGGAGTCTGATTGTGAAGGGTGATATGTCATGGTGACGGGCAATTTATCTACTAAAAAGATTTTGATTAATATCTATACACCTAACGTAGATGATAGAGTTTTCTTGCAAAATGTATTTGCAGGGTATGATGTGAATATCAGTGACATCTTTCACTTTGCTGGAGTTGACACTCTCACTGATGTCCACAGCTGGAGATTCTAAGGCAATACCCATGTTATGTAGAATAGGCCCCAAAAGTAAATGTAAAACAAAACCCAGTAATTTATGCACATCACACTCTAATGCAAATGGCAACTCTTTGTAATTGTTGGGCACTGGTGATCAAGGATTTTGGATCTCTGCGATTATATAAACTACTTGTATGTGAATGATATGCTTTCACATACACCGTCTATTGCACTCAACCACACTCGTGTTTTGATAACTGCTGCCTTGGCCAGAAGCTGATATCATCAGGCAGTTTGCAGCTTTCCTCAGATGTTTCAACCTTCAACCACCACACCAAATCACTGCCCATCAGCTTCTGCCGTCCATCATGCCTCCTCTCTCCTTAATCTTAACCAACAAGAAGCCCTTTTCTGTTGCATCCCCCAGCCTTTGGACTGATATTCTTCTTTCTGCCCCTAGGTCATATTGCTGACAGAAGATTCTACACCGACGGAACAGGGAATCCTCTGCATCCCATTTTCACCTTGAACAGTCATGCCGGCTAGCCTTTATGTTTGTAGTTATGCACAAATTCTTGGTACTTGCTGTGTTATCTCTCTGCTGGCGTATGGTAGTCTTCCTTCAAAGTTATTGTCAGCTCCACTAAGAAATGCTAGGGGCCCATAATGTCTGAGACTTTGTCATGGTATTTCCTCTATCTCTCCAGTTTTAATGCCATTTTGCAACGTAGAATTATTTCTGCCGTAACTCCCCACCCACTACACAGCTTGCGTCATAGAGCCTTCTTCCTACCCTACTTGTGCAACTTCACTAAGGTCGGGAGGCTATCATAGGCTGCCTGCAACAGGAAATATTATACAAAAAGGTCCCAACCTTGATCTTTTTATTGGAGGGTCCCACATTGTCCAGGCTCCTTGCAGCCCTGACCAGATGGTTCTTGCTCACCTCCTCTCTTCCTCATCTGATCTTGGATCATTTCACTCCTTTATCTTATATTTAATATACCCCTCTGATGAAAGTGAGTTGATCTCAGTCCCTGTCTTTTAGTGCATATGTTAACAATGATGCCTGTGAGCAGCACCAGCGTCCCAATGCGTCCTGATCTTGTCATACCACTGGCTTCTCAAACTCTTTCACTCCTAGGCCGTGACTAACCTAAATTCTGTTACTTTGATATCCACACTAACAGACAACAAGGGAAGCTGCAGCTGATCTGACCTTTATGTAGACACCAACAGATACGATGGGGGACCCAAAAATAATGAGAATTAAAAAAAATAAATCATATATTTCTCTGAACATTTCCAAAATTTAATCACCCTTAAAAAACTCTCCCTGAGACACAATACACTTTTCCCACCACATTTTCCATTGTTCAAAACTGTTCTGAAAATGATGCAAAGTGATAGCCTTCAGTGTTCCTGTTGTTTGCTTCTTGACCTCCTCTACATCCTGGAAACGCTTTCCTTTATGGTCCCTCTTCATTTTTGGAAATTAGAAAAAATCACAGGGTGCAAGGTCTGGGAAGAAGGTGGGGGAGCAGGTTGGGTTGAGTGGGTATGGAAACTGTTGCCATCTTGTTTTTCATGAGAAACAATACTGTGTGGGTGGGAGTGTTATCGAGATGCAGAAGCCACTCGCCTGATCTCCGCAATTTGGGTCATTTTCTCAACACTGCATCATTCAATTTCTGAAGCATTTTAAGGTAAAAACCATTGACTGGTTCAAAGCTTCTTCTTTGAAAGCCTCTAGAAGCAGCTTCTGTTGCTGTTTACCCCAAAAGGAAACAAAACTTGATGCAAACACTTTATTCTTTAAAGTCTGTCATCACAAAATTGACAAAGACAGTAACAGAGGCTCAATAAAAAAATTATAATGACCTTACAGACCTTTCTCCAAGGATGCCGATTGGCCAAATGATGCAGAGGGCAGTCTAGTACACGCACCTAGCTGGTAAACGTCAGAACTAACGCCCCTTCAGCCTCCAGAAAAAAATTCTCATTATTTTTGTGTCCCCCTTTGTATGAAGCTTGGAGGGATTTCAAGGCAGCTATAAAAGGTGTTTGTTGATCTTCTTCTCTAGTTCATCTACCACTGTAGTCGGGACTTCGTACACTGTCAGGAGCCACATAATTCTACTTACTCACATATTTCTAGATAGAAATCTGTATTGATAACGTCATAGGCTGACAAGTCTGGCATTCCAGTGAAGTTCAGTTTTCCTCAAAAAATTCTCTGCTTGCTTCTCAGTTTGTTACCCAAGAAGGTCTTGTAGGTTATTTCCCTAGCCATTTGATAGGGTTGCCTTTAATAGCTGGAATATCTTCACCCTGTGGCTGCAGCTTGAACTTGGTGGTAATTACACCCTGATCACTAGACTTCTTGACTTGACTATGTGGTCCAATGATGATAGGGTTACCTGTACATGAGTGGTGGTAGTTACTGTGATGTAATCCATGAAGCCTCTGATGGCCAACAGGTAGCTCCAAAAGACCACAGTCCATGAGATTATTTGAAGCTGCTATAGTATGGACATTGGTGTGCATTCTCACAGATGCCTACAGTTTTGTGATAATTATCTTGGTCACCATGTGCTTGGCTTCACGGTGGCACAGTGGTAGCACTGCTGCCTTGTGGTAAGGAGACCCAGGTTCACTTCCCGGGTCCCCCCTGGGTGGAGTTTGCATGTTCTCCCTGTGTCTGTGTGGATATCCTCCTTATGCTCCGGTTTCCTCCCATAGCCCAAAGACATGCAGGTTAGGTGCATTGGCGACCCTAAATTGTCCCGTGTGTGTGTGTGTGTGCCCTGCAGTGGGTTGGCACTCTGCCAGGGATTTGTTCCTGCTTGCGCTCCAGCACACCCCCGTGACTCTGTGTTAGGATATAGATGGCTGGAGAATGACTGACTTACTTAATGACCATACGCTGGATTTGATAGACAGAAAATCTGGGGCACTTTATGGGGTTGGAAACTGTAACAAGCTGCTGTTAACAGGACAGTGAATATGTGTGGCTTGCATGTGATATTACAGCTTCCTCCCAGTTCATTACAACATACAAACAGACGTATTGTTCAAATGATGCATTTACTCATACAGTACCGCCATCTAGTGTTGGTCTACAAACACACTAACAACTCACTGCAGTTCATGAGCATGGCTCTGGAATTTAAATTTACAACTTTGAGAATTTTCTGTAATAAGGTTACACCCTCGGATTCATAAATGTTTGGTACATTAGGGTTTGCAAATCTAATTCCTGATTTACCTGCTCTGCATCACCTCCGTATGTTTTTTACATCAACAGTCTTCTTCTTTCGGCTGCCCCTTTTAGAGGTCACCACAACAGATCATTTTCTTTCTTATCTTCCTGTCCTCTGTATTTTGTTCTGTTACACCCACCACCTGCATGTCCTCTCTCACCACATCCATAAACCTCCTCTTAGGCCTTCCTCTTTTCCTCTTCCCTGGCAGCTCTATCCTTAGCATCCTTCTCCCAATATACCCAGCATCTCTCCTCTGCACATGTCCAAACCAACACAATCTCGCCTCTCTGACTTTGTCTCCCAACTGACCAACTTGAGCTGACCCTCTAATGTACTCATTCCTAACCCTGTCCATCCTCGTCACCCCCAATGCAAATCTTAACATCTTTAACTCCGTTACCTCCAGCTCTGTCTCCTGCTTTCTGGTCAGTGCCACCGTCTCCAACCCATATGACACAGCTGGGTATTATTAGTAACATAAGTTTCATTGCATCAATGTTCAAAATGGCACACATTAGCACCATGAAATATAGTTTATTAAAATAAGCCTTTTGTTGGCATGGCTGTGACAAAATGAAGTCATTTTTCTAATAACGTCTGTTTTTTATGTGAAAAGCACCTGGAAAACCTTTTTTTTTCATTTGGTGTCTGCTTGCACAGTACATGTTGTCCAGGTTCCAGGTTCAGTTGAAGTAAGTGGTACCACCCTGGGACGAGAGAGGGTGCTACCTATCACTAATAGCATTGTCTCCTTTCTCTTTCTCAGACTTAAGAAACCATCCCTTAAGGGTACTGAAGTGAAGTAAGCCGTGTCCCGTCTAGTCCACATGATATAAAAGGAGATCGCTCCCGGTAGGTGGTGTTTCATTACGATATTGACCTTACTTCTGTGCTGAACTAACCCATAAAACTCATGTACTGATGTTCCAGAGAAGACAAGAGAGACTGTTATGAAGACGCGTTGGCACATAATTTCCTTTTAATTTTATTTTTGCCCATGTGGCACCCCAAGCATCTGACTTTGTCCCGTGTCCTCATTTTCCCAGCTACAATGTACACAGTAATTACATCTGCATATCTGCAGTGTACGTCTGTGTGATTACTGTGAAAATACTGTGTAACTTATGTAAGGCGTTAGGTGACGACTCATTTCTTATTCCTGTTCTGTACTTGATTGTCTACTTACCTGTACTGTACAAGTATTTGATGTACACACTAACTATACATTAATAATGACAAAATACACATAATATTAGTAATAACTGAGTAACTACAGAGGAAGTGCACATGAGAAACTTACTGTCAAGGGTTAAGTTTATAAAGAAGTAACGATGGAAAGCAAACACAGGTAAGGTGTCTAGAAAGACATAAATCAGAAGAATGAACTAAAACTAAATAAAACATCAGAGCTTGGCTTGAGAAAATGTTTGTTTTATTTAACACTGCATTGAATGTTCACAAAGAAGACCTTTAGATATTCTTGATATGCAGTCTTAAGGAATCTCCCTCTGTGTGTCTGTCACCATTAGAAATGAATAACGTCAAGTCATAATTAAAGTTTATTTGTGTCCCTGCCCATATCAAACTGGCTCGGTGAGGAACTAAGGCACTTGAAGCACAAGCTGACTGTGGAAGCGGACTATCATATGTGATATTCTCCACTGTTTGTTGCTTTATATCTTCAGAACTTTAGAAGTTTTTTACTATAATTTTCAGATATGTTTTGGCTTAAAGTACTTGGAATAATCTGTGGGTTACAAATATGTTTTGCTGGTAAGTTTTAAATTCACTAAGATTTTTTTATCACTTGAAATTACTTGCAAGTTTTTATCTTTCATTATTTATTACAGTGTCAAAATGTTAACAGGGATCTTATTTTTATTAAATATCCTCAATGCAAGAAAAAGTTTAGGAACAATTTGAAATTTTTCAAATTCCTGCATTGTTTGCTGCTATAATGTGATTTGGTATTCATCTACAGTAAGTAATAATAATAGTTAAAGAAAGCCTATTCAGGCAAAGTGACGTAACTTTATTGAACATACTGTTTAAAGTACTCCTTTCTTTTCACTCAATATACTTGTTTAGAACTGTGTTTTCTGCTCCTAGTGCTATAAAAACAAAAAAAAAATATTTGCAATTACAAAAAGCTTTGAGACTGTCTTTAATTTCTATAAAGCCTAATATTGAAAAACTATTGAGCAAAGTGCAAGCACAAGGCTCCCATTGACTATTTTGTGATTCTCGTCATTGAATTGTATGATTATACAGTATTTAATCAAAATGCATATAATTAATATGTATGTAACCAATAAATTGTATGTATAATTTATTTTTCATTGCTATTGCCAGTTTCTTTGTCATCTGGCAACTAATTAAAAAGCTTTGTTATTGAATATAGGCCGTGAATGCTAGAGGGCGTCTTTGACACCCAAACCCCAAACAGGATCACACAAAACAATCTTGGGTTAAAATTAAAGGGGGGTTTATTACACAAATTTGTACCTCTTTCTCTTTTCTTCTCTCCTCTCTCTACCACACTGCTCTCCTCCAGTCACATTTTATTGAGGACCCTTTCAGTGCAAGGGCTTTAGCTTGTTTGAAGCACTTCCGGGTCACATGGAAGTTCCCAATAGCAGGGAGTGTAACTCCCCGCAGCACCCTCATGACACACCAATGGACTTCAGCAGGGCTGCGTTACCGGACTACAATTACCAGCATACCGTACTGGTTTCTGACCAGGCACCGATATGCACGGCTGCTTCTGTCTAGTGTCCTTGGGGAATAAACTGCTCCCAGCAACAGTCCTTTCCTGTCCTCCTTTATCCCAGTCATGGAAGGTACTCCAAATATATCCGGTCTGGACACCAGTCCATCTGCCTGGGCTTCCCATCTGGGTAAGGAATCTTCCTCTCCTTCTTCAGAGATGTCCATCCATCCACCTGGGGAGTCTTGTTCAGGAAAGCACCTGAGTTTACATTCTTAACCTTACATATTTAAACACTTTTGCACTAAGGGGTATGTGGCATAATTGCACCTAAATTACATACCCAAAAATACACGGCTATTACTCATTTATTGTAATAAAGAAGCTGCAAATGGCTGAAGAATGGCAAGTATACCACTCCAAAAATTTCAGAAGAAAGTTTGTATATGATTAAAAACATTTGTTTACACCAATATCAACTAAATAAATATTACAGTTGCAGTTTAATATATTTTGTTATTTTTTAGTAAAACTAGGGGGCTTCGCCCCCTGTTCGCTTCGCTAGCCAACTTCGTGTCTCTGCCGCTCGCATATGTGGATTTCACTTTCGCCAAGCAACAAATCTTTTAATTCTCGCATTTAGGCCTCTACATTGGGAAGAAACACTACTTTTCCCTGATGGCAACACAAATTAGATGATCTACAAGTCTCCGACTTAAAGTTTAAAGCCAAACAATATCTACATACTTCTGTCATATCAGTCAGTCATTTCCAACCCACTACATCCTAACACAGGGTCACGGGGGTCTACTGGAGCCAATCCCAGCCAACACAGGACACAAGGCGGGAACAAATCCCGGGCAGGGTGCCAATCCACAGCAGGACACACACACCAAGCACAATTTAGGAATGCCAATACACTTAACCTGCATGTCTTTGGACTGTGGAAGAAAACCCACGCAGACACAGGGAGAACATGCAAACTCCACGCAGGGAGGACCCGGGAAGTGAACCCAGGTCTCCTAACTCTGAGGCAGCAGTGCTACCACTGCGCCACCATGCTGCCCCACTGTCATATCACCTATGTCCATATATTCGATCTCTTTTCTGTAATTTCACTGAGTAATAATTTCCGTTTGTTAGCGCTATTGCCATCTTTACTATCAGTTTTTTGAGACTTTTGAATTTTAGTACTTTCATAATCTCTAACCTGCTCTGCATTTATGTTTCAGGTTGCATTAGAGGTATTGGTTGCGTTTAACGTTTTTGTTCTTTTTGGGTTTGAAATTCACACTCAAATTCTTTTTAAATTTACAGTTTTACTATGACACTTCAGTAAAAACAATATTTGAAATTACCTTTTAGTCAGTATCATGTTGAATTTTGATGCCGTGTTTAGAATTACGTCAACGTATACCTGCCCATGAGTGAATATTGTTTCTTTCTCTCTACATGAACTGTGTCTGACAATAGCATTCACATGAATGAGAAATTATTGAACTGTGTTAGAGGTTGTAAATGTTTGAGATGTGGGCAGGACTTTTCCAAATCTCTCTGCATAAAGTCTTGTCTTGCGGGTCTTTAAATTATCTCTGAGAAAGTCACGTCTCTTCCCAGGCTAAAGAGTATCACCTTGTCTCAGAATTGTTTTATTATAATTGAGAGAAATGTACTTACTGCATACAAACCACTCTGAAGCAGTAAGTAATTTGCAACTATCCATCCATCCAGTATCCAACCCGCTATATCCTAACTACAGGGTCACGGGGTCTGCTGGAGCCAATCCCAGCCAACACAGGGAGCAAGGCAGGAAACAAACTCCAGGCAGGGTGCCAGCCCACCGCAGGGCAGACACACACACCAAGCACACACTAGGGACAATTTAGAATCACCTAAACACCTAAACTGCATGTCTTTGGACTGTGGGAGGAAACCGGAGCACCCAGAGGAAACCCACGCAGACACAGGAAGAACATGCAAACTCCACGCAGGGAGGACCCGGGAAGCGAACCCGCATCTCCTAACTGCGAGGCAGTAGCGCTACCCACTGCGTCACTTTACTGCCCAATTTGCAACTATGTATGTATAATTATGTACTGATCCCAAACTTTAATTTCAAAATTATTTTTCATACCAGTCCTTGAAACAATTTTGTTTACCATTAGACACAGAGGAACCTTACATTTTATACACTAGGTTGGGTTTTTTGTGCTGCAGTTCGGTCTTTTGTTGCAGTTGCCTTACAGAAGTTCAATGTGTTATTTATTTATTTATTATTTGTTGTGCTTGCTTTTTTCTTGCATTTCACATCTGGAATAAACTAAGTACATGCATAATGTGGCGTTCAGAGGATGCTCCTGCTGTCCAGACCCAACACAGACAGACGCAGGACATAAGTTCTACACACCTGCTTTTAGTTTTTCTTTCCCATTTCCCACTAGTAAACACAGTTCCAAAGCACAAGCATAATACTTTCTTTTCTTTTCTTTCCTCTGTTTCTGTCCAATCCCCCTCAACTCCTCCTGGCAAGCTTAGTCTCCCTTCCTCTGGTGCTCCAAACCTGTAGCATTGTAGCAAGCCGGGGTGGGGGGTGATCTCTGTCGTCCCGGGAGAGGCATTGCCCTGTGCCAGCTCCTTCCCCTGGTCCTTCCATTACACAGGTGTCCCGGGCCAGGTATGAACCTATTACAATACATTTTCACACCAGCATCTTTCAGTGTTGGGTTACATTAGTGACTACAATGCCTTTCTTGACAGCCCTGAGTGCAGAGCTAGTCATACAGACATATACATCTAAACCAGTATTTGTCAGGCACTTTAGAGTCTCAGGAGGCTGTCGCCAGCTTGTGAGCATATGAGTCTTGTTTATGGTCTAATCTGACCCCCACCTTTACCATCCACTGTGTGGAGCAATACGGCCTCGTGAGGCTTTTTATCCTGTTTCTAACCACATTTCCCTTCAACCACTTTGACCCTGTGGCCAATGTTTGATTTTATTTCCCTTTTGTAATCATGCTTGTTTGTCTTTTCCCATGGGGTGGCGTTAGTAGGGGAATTGAGGGTGAAGCCAGCATGATTAGAAACAGGATTGAAAATACTGCATGGCACTGTCTATCCCTTTGCGACACAGGGACGTGAGCAGCGTGATACAGCAGTATTCAATCTTCCTTGTGTGAAAGTTCGAGAAGCACGAGTACAGCACTTCAACTACTTATGGTTATATTAAGAAGTTAAACATTTTTTGATATACTATAAGTTGACATTAAAAGAGCGCTGCTCAGAAAACTAGCATAAGGAGAATGTGCAGCAGGCAGCCTCTGTGTATGCCAATTGAACCCATGACACTTAAACTGTAAAACTGTATGAGGTGTTGCTTCAAAGCCATACAAAGTAGTACTTACAAATTAATTGTAGCCTTGAGTCCTTCATTAAACATGTTCTCAATAAAGTCAAAACTTTGCTTAGAATCTAACTTACATTTTGTGTGTAACGATGCTACCCAATGGTAATGAGTATTTCACTGCATTTGGCTTGACGTCGGTGGGATATTTGATAAAAACAGAGTAACTCAGCTGGGGTAACCCCTTATGGTATATGTGTGCAAATTGTACTGTATATTATAATAAAGAAAGAGAGCAGACAACATAAAATCTTATGATTTTTTTTTTTGAAAGAAGACACATTTGGCTATGTAGAAATAAAATTTTGCTTCTGAATAACTTGTGTGTTTACTGAATCATACACGAACAACTTTGAAATATGTTGGTGTCCTGCCGGTTTGGTGGACTCAGGATTGGGTCACTGCTTTTTTGCAGATGATGTTGTCCTGTTTGCTTCATCAGGCCATGATCTTCAGATCTCTCTGGATCAGTTTACAGCCGAGTGTGAAGTAGCTGGGATGGGAATCATTACCTCCAAATCCGAGACCATGGTCCTTAGCCGGAAAAGGGTGGAGTGCCCTCTCAGGATTGTTGGAGAGATCCTGCCCCAAATGGAGAAGTTCAAGTATTTCGGGGTCTTGTTCACAAGTGAGGGAAGAATAGCGTGGGAGATCGACAGGCGGATCGGTGCGGCATCTGCAGTGATGTGGGCTCTGCATCGGTCCGCCGTGGTGAAAAAGGAGCTGAGCCGTAAGGCAAAGCTCTCAATTTACCAGTCGATCTACGCTCCTACCCTCACCTATGGTCATGAGCTGTGGATAGTGACTGAAAGAACAAGATCATGAATACAAGCTGCTGAAATGAGTTTCCTCCGCAGGGTGTCTGGGCTTTCACTTAAAGATAGGGTGAGAAGCTCAGTCATCCGTGAGGGGCTCAGAGTAGAGCCACTGCTCCTCCGCATCGAGAGGAGTCAGATGAGGTGGCTTGGGCATCTGATCAGGATTCCTCCTGCACACCTTCCTGGTGAGGTGTTCCGGGCACGTTTAACCTGGGAGGAGGCCCCGGGGAAAACCCAGGACACGCTGGAGGGACTATGTCTCCCGGCTGGCCTGGGAACGCCTTGGGATTCTCCCGGAAGAGCTAGAAGAAGTGGCTGGGGAGAGGGAAGTCTGGGCATCTCTGATGAAGCGGCTGCCTTCACAACCCAATCTCAGATAAGCGGAAGAGGATGGATGAATGTTGTCCTGCCAATGAGACACCTCATGCATAAGTGGTTAATTCAAAAAGTTCCTTCTCCTAGGGGCACATAGTTAATAGCATCTTATTCTGTATCAATCATTGCAATACGTCTATAGAAGGACATCTGAATCTGCCACCTGGAGGGTTAAATTGGATGCTATAGCTCAGTATGAGGTATATACTTGCATAACAATAACCTGATAAATAATGATATGAAAATTTTATTTTTGAAAAATATGCCATTAATTGCTATTGCTGCAAGTACTATTATAAGATTCGGAATTTCAGAAGTAATCTATAGATTGTCACTATTATCTTTGTACAGTAGTATTGTGGGGTAAGCAGGGTTTACTAGATTTGTTATTGAGTTGGCCCACTTTGATGCAGACTAGGCTTAGGATTTGCTCATAAAGATACACACACACACACACACACACGTACACACGCACACACACACACGCACACATATCCACTTAATTACTGATTATGATTCATGCCTGCACATCCTGCCATTCCTCAGTACTTCACATACGGACTCACTAGCTTTGGCAAGAGCAGACTTAACAGATATCGCTGTGTGTCTCCTAGAAACTGAAGACTGATATTCCTTAGTTATTGCCACTTAATGAGCAATGCTCTGTTATTCTTTACTGTGGGGCTCTTTATTGGAGACAACCTTCTTCAGTCTGCTAACCCTTCGGGAAATAAAGTGACAATCCACCCACATCAGGTGTCCTGTATCTACTTTATTACTTAATTAGCTCACAATGTCCAAACAATGCATACTTATACTATATGTTTTAAAACAAAACAGTATTTATTAAAATAGAGTATTAATAATAAAATATAAATGAACACAGAAAGTCTTATATAAAGTCCTAATAAAAATACACCCTTCTTTCAAGTCAAAGATCTTCACATCTTCAAATAATAAACATTATTTTACGCAGGCATATGAAAGCTGGGGGTTGCGCAGTGGGTAGTGCTGCTGCTTCGCAGTTAGGAGACCCAGGTTCGCTTCTCAGGGTCCTCCCTGTGCGGAGTATGCATGTTCTCCCTGTGTCTGCGTGGGTTTCCTCCGGGTACTCCGGTTTTCTCCCACAGTCCAAAGACATGCAGGTTAGATGCATTGGCGATTCTCAATTGTCCCTAGTGTGTGCTTGGTGTGTGTGTGTGTGCACACCCTGCGGTGGGCTGGCCCCCTGCCTGGAGTTTGTTTCCTGCCTTGCGCCTTGTGTTGGCTGGGATTGGCTCCAGCAGACCCCCGTGACCCTGTAGTTAGGATATAGCAGGTTGGATAATAGATGGATGGATATGAAAGCTAAAGAGCAGCACCAAAGGAAGCATCTATACGAGGAGCTTGTCTTTCAGGCAGCTTTTTTTGATTTAGACGTCAGGCTGATACATTTATGGTGTCTCTGAAGTCCAGATTGATGGTGTCTCTCTGGTGAAATACAGTCCCTTACCTTCTCCCTTGGCTATCCTTTCCTTATGCTAAATTCTCCACTTGGGTATCTGGACCTCGTGAATTTACTTACAAATAGTTGGTTAGTCACACTCTCTGGCTTTAAAAGCTTTACTCATGAAAGCATGAGCAAAACATCAAGAGTGTTTAAGTATACGGCCTCCAATTCCCTAAAAATTAGCTACTCCGTTCGGGCATTTGAGTTACTCTAACCTTGTCACCATTATAACTTATAATGCACATTGAGACAAAATACATAGGATTGTAAATCACAACATGAAACACAATCTCAGCCATTGCTCTATGTACTGTATGACGTGTGTGAGAAAAACTCTGCAGGAAAAATGTTCACAGGCCATGCACAGCTCACCTCAATCAATGTGACTGTCATTGCTTTTAATTTTGGTCCTGCAGTTTCAAAATGATGGTTGTCCACTTAATAACCTTTTAGAAACCAGAGATGCTCTTACTGTATTTTCCCTATAATTTTCTTGAAATTGTAAAGAGACACATGAATCCTATAGGATGAAACTTAATGAATCAAAGTAAAATCAAACATATTGGAATATCATGAATAAGATAAGATAAAACACTGTATTAGGAATAATTAATTGCCAGTATTCGATTAATGTTTCAATTTCTAGTATGGCATATTAAGATCTGCTATATTCTGCAAAGTAATTCTGAAAGTTATTAATTAAATCTACAGGAAGGCTCAGTGTATCTCTCCTCCAGAAGCCAATGCCTGAAAAAAACACTGAGATCACTTGTACGATCAATGATTTCTACCCTGCAACTATTGACGTACAGTGGTTCAAAGATGAAGCACAACCTGTACCAGCAATAAGCGGACACCTGCTACAGAATGATGATAACACCTACCTGTTCAGCAAGGCTGTGAATGTGAGTCAGACAGATTATGATAAACATCTCTTCTCCTGCCACGTGAGTCATTCCAGCCTGCCCAGAAAACTCATTGTACCCTTGAATAAAAAAAGGTAGGAGTTTTAAAGAGATATTCCAAGAAACTTAGAAATGCAACATGTGAAATATTAGGAATGTTTATTCTGTACTCTTCTGTATGTTTTTGTCAATTCATGATGGTTACATGTGAGAGAGAAATTAATGTTCTAAAAGGAATTAATTCTTAATATGATTTAAGTACTGAAAAAATGGATTTGTTCTTTTTTTAGGCTCTGATTAATTCATTTTATTGAAGTTTTCTTTGCCCCAGCAAAGCAAATTACACACATATTTTCCTTTCCTAAAAATGAATTGATTAGCTAAGTGTAAAGATCAAATATGAATCCTGAAATAGTTTAAAGTTCTACCACAATAATTGACTGCTGCTTGACACACTCAAGCAGATATTAAAGCTGTTAGCAACTGGGTGCTGTTTAGAGTCTTTGCCGGACTACCTTCTCCATGGAGTTTGTTATTTTAGGGAATGGATGCCAGGAAACTGAGCTGTGCATTCAAAAACAGTGTGGCGGGACGCCCCTTCTACTTATGTTCTGGGGGAGCAGCCATGGGCTCCTCAGTATCTCCCCCGGGACACTTGGTGGCCTCAGATGGAGTTCTCCACAACCCTGTGGCGATCTGGGGTGGCCGCCAGGGGGTGCTGCATGGTTCCCGGAGCCAGCATGGACACCTCTACAGCCCCGCCCGGAAGTCTAATTAGCAACAGGTGATCAAACAGCTGGAGCACCTCCAAGTGGGCTATAAAAAGGGCCAGCACTCAGGAGCCAGAATCGGGAGGAAGAGGACAAGGTTGCCTGGGAGGAGTGGTGGTGCCAAGGTGGAGAGTTGTGTTGTTGAGATCAAGTGCTTTTGGGACTGTGTTGTGGCTGGAGGGATTATGGGGAAGACGTGCCCTCCAGCTGAAGAAAAATAAAGTCTGTGTTGTATTTTTACACGTGCCTCTGGGTCAGTCTGTGCCGGGTCAGACGCAATATAGCGCCTTTATCACAACAGTCAGATTCATCTCACATTTTAGCAATTAACCGTAACTCCTTTAGCTGTTGTTCAGCTGAGCAGAGGCAGACTAAGGTGGTCATGGGCCCCTAGGCTACTCTTTGTGTGGGCCCCCATTGCAGAGGATATAGACAGCCCCACTTTCTCATAATGCTTTACCAAAAAAAAAAAGATTTAATGCCACGTGTAATAGCATGCTGGAAATATTACATAGCGAAATGCACCCACTCGGGTGCACTAGCATCAACAAACATCCGCAGAAATACCTTGACAGCCTTTAGCATAAATAGCAACTCCACAGATAAAAGGCATTAAAAGTGGATTTGCAAGTTAATAACCGCTTTTAGCTTTCTAAACCAACAGATGCAACAATGGCAGTAGTATAAAGGCCAAACTATATTACTGAGGCAAAATCACACATATCAAATAAAACAAGACCCATAAAAATACAATACAGTAACACAAAGTAATAACACAACAGCATCACAATCACACTGCAAATATACATTTTCCTACCTTTAGAAGATTTTCTTCCTTGTTTTCCTTGATGAGGCTGGTAACATCCAGTTTGCAAAATATCACTTTCAATTTACAGCAGAGACAGGCGATTCAGTCTGCTTATGGCCCATTGTGGATCTCAGTCCGTTTTGAATAGTCACAGTTTTAAAATGAATGCTCCCGCTTGCATTCGTTACAGGCAAAGTCATAAATATCTGGTGTGCTATATCAACATTTGGAAAAACTGACTGTAATTTTTTTCCTCGTATAAGTTGCAGCAGTGACCTTGCTGAGATGTTTTCTTTAATAAATTCTCAGAATTGTCCAATTTCATCCACAAAATCTTCCTCCAGATCACCCGTATATTTCTTCTGAAGATAAGTCACTTTAGTTTGAAGATCTTCTACAGAGATGGAGGGAATATTGTTCAAAAATCCTAACGTCTGCTCAGTGTCTTTGTAGGAGTGATACCTCTGATCCAGTTCGGCAGCGAGTCGATCTATGACGGCGATAAAAACTGTTGTTTTGAATTTGTCTCAGCCTGATTGCTCACAGTCAGATTCAGTGGATTCATCTGCTTGTTTTTTCCTTTTTTCTCTGCCTCTGTGTGTCCACTTTGTAGTGTTGGAACACAGTTGGTGACATGTTCTTTACACCACTCTCAAAGTTGTCAAAATCATCTCGCAGGCTGGCTACATAATTCCTCAATGAGCTAATGAGATCAACAGCGTTACATAAATCCAAATCAACTGCCTGCAGAGCAGTGCTAGTCTTGTAAAAGCATTGCAGTATGTGGTGCCACATGTTACACAAAAAGGAAATCTCTAGTTTTTTCATCTTCATGTAGAGTGTCCTGGCTTCATCCTGAGCAGTAAGGGTTTGGTTCGGGTCATCAGCTAACTTTTGCAATGTCTGGCGTAGTTCTGATGCAGTGCTTTTATTACTAGTGCGTGTGCCGACCATCTAGTGTCTGAAAAGCCTTTCAAAGCCTCTATCCTGTGGATCAGCATTTTGTTGCTGACTGGATGAAGATTCGACAGCCTTGAAATATCCAGTCAATTTAAGGATTTTCTTTAGCAGTTCTTGGTTACACTGTCCTTTCAGTTGTTCTGCTTTTAGCATTTTTGTGCTCCGCTATCATATTTTCTTTCGGCCATTTTGCCGATATGCTGTTCTGTTACTCAGAATAACACAGTGGTGTGGTATGAACTCAAAACAAAATTAACTTTAACCGGGTCACATCTACCCAATCAACTGTTTAAATTTAAAATGTTTCTTATTGGCCAATGGGCGTCAGGGAGGCAGTTTTCTTTTAGTAAATTAAAAAAATAATTATAAAATAGTTTGGCCAATCCTAGGCCCCTGCACACGTGGGGCCCCTAGGCTGCAGCCTAGGCTAGCCTGTGCATTAATCCGCTTCTGCAGCTGAGCATACTGGTGATATTCTGATAGGCTTTTGTGTACAATTAAACTGGACAAAATATTAATGGTCATACCAATTATAAGAAAACTGATGGTTGAAATTTTTCCATCCATCCATCCATTATCCAACCCACTATATCCTAACTACAGGGTCACAGGGGTCTGCTGGAGCCAATCCCAGCCAACAAGGCAGGAAACAAACCCTGGGCAGGGCACGCACACACACACACACACACACCCACCAAGCACAATTTAGAATCACCAATGCACCTAACCTTCATGTCTTTGGACTGTGGGAAGAAACCGGAATACCCGGAGGAAACCTGGGAAGCGATCCTGGGTCTCCTAACTGCGAGGCATCAGCACTACCCACTGCGCCACTGTGCCGCCCTGTTGAAATTTTTGGAACATAAACAACAGTGTGATTTGATATGGAATAAAAATTAGAAAGCCTACAATTTCCATATATTTAATAAAAAATATGCATAGTTCAGAGCTTAAATTTCATTTCAGTGTATGATTTATCTACTATATATATATACTATACCTGTATATATAATCCTAAGCCTAAAAGTGCAACGATTTTATGTGACTTTTATGTCATGTTTTTTGTCAGGCTTATCAGGTTTATTTTAAAATCTACATATATATGTTTGGTATCATTCTTTTCAGAATTTATCAAACTTTAATGTGATGTTGTTAGATTTTCACTATGAAACCAAGTGTATGTGTGTACTGTATAATATTAACAATAAGAGCAGCTCACTACTGAAAACGTCAAATATAGGAGGCAGTCAGGATTGAACCGGAGACTCTTGATTACAAGTCAGTGAATCTTACCACTACCCCACAGAAGCTGTTGTCTTTTCCTTGCACCTTTTGTGAAAGTGTTTACTTGATCTTTGGACTTCAGGCTTCATACATTATATAGTTTATGCCTACGTTTTGTCATTTACTACTAAAATATGAAAAACGTTTCTGTTTTAAAAATGTGTTTACACAGATTACTGTAGGAACGGAACAGACATGAAATGCGTGTGTTCCAAATAACGATCTATTATTTCCACTCTAAAACTCCACTTCACTCCCAGATAATCAATCAAGGCATGAACTGGGGAAAAGTTTGTGCACATTGTAAGTCAGTGGGGGGATGGACTAGCCAGCTGCTTGCAGCTTGTCTTTATCGGCACATTTAGAGGACAAAAGACGCTGGCGGAGAGGTGGGCACGGGTTTAAGGTGGGCCAGATCTATGAGTTTTTTCGTAGACTGGTAATTCTAGTGTTAAGTACTATGTTTTAGAAGCCCTGCTAACTACACGTTATGGTTATGTAGCACAGTACATGTCAGACTGAACTGGATTAGCTGGTTATAAAACGGATGGGGCGTTGGATGCACAACTGTAGCCACATTCATTTCAAACAGAGGATGAATGCAATGCTCCTTTCATTTATCAGCGCTATATATGGTGCTATATTACAAGGCAATTAGCCTGGCCGTCACTTCAGATCTCTCAACCACTGCTAAAGTGACAGTTGATTGGTCAGGAAGCTAATAAGAATCTAGTATTTCTTTATTTCTGAACCAATTCTATAAACTGATAAAATGTTAATAATGAAACATTTTTTATTTTGAAAAAGCAACAAGATTTTGTCCTTCTTTAGGTATAACGTACTGGTTCTGTTTGTTTCTCTCTCTGCTCCCCCCTTGTGCTTGCAGTTCCTGACTTTAATTTGTTTGTTTCTTCAGGTACCATCCTGTAACTCCTCAGTATGCATAACACAGATTAAGAGCCACTAAACAGAGCTCTCCACTGAGTATTCCTCTAACCTTAACAATTTTATATAGCCATCTCCTGATCCTTTTATCATTAAACCTGCTTAATCCAGTGCAGTTTCATAGAAACAGATATAGGAAAGCATATGACAAATAATTAAAATATAGCTTTTCATGCACATCAGCTATTCTTCACATTATTTGGAATGCTTCCAACTCATTTTAGATATATTTTAGATAAACTAAGGCGTTGACACATAAACTCTTCTTTGTCAATGTTATGGGTGGTAATTAGCTCAGATCAGGCTCAGCAGATTCTTGTATGAACCTAAATTATAGAGTCTTTCCATTTAGAACTAAACTTTTTCAAATTTGATAGTAGATATTTGGGTTCTAGAGTGTGCTGTTAACTGCAGGTTTTCATATCAGTTTCTTAATTAAAAGGAAATTGTTAACAACACATATTTTTTCTTTAGATTTCTTGATCCTGTTGTCATCCTGATTTGCCAGAAACATTGACCAGTGTCCATTTTCCTTTCCTGAGAAAAATATCAACATTTCTTATTAACCACCATTGGCTACAATCATTTAGTCTTCAGAATTTTTTTCTAAATATATGATTAGTACATTAAAACAGCTTTTTCACATTTACAGGTGTAACAAATATCTGCTTTTTTTACTTGACCTCAGTGTTATCTGTTGGTTAAGTAAAAAGAAATATTTAACATCTTTGAATCAAAACAGGGTTTAGGAAAATATAAAGGGGATCATTTACCCAGGT
Organism: Polypterus senegalus; assembly: GCF_016835505.1. Taxonomy (NCBI): domain Eukaryota; kingdom Metazoa; phylum Chordata; class Cladistia; order Polypteriformes; family Polypteridae; genus Polypterus; species Polypterus senegalus. The sequence continues at coordinate 68,056,509 of NC_053164.1, read as the reverse complement.
GAAGAAATAAAGATAGATTCACTCCTATAGTATCTTACCTATGAACACCTTTTGTTCAGTTTATCAAAGATGTCTAACCAATGTTTTAAAGAGTATGTTTGTAAATTGAATGCTAACGCACAAGCTTTGCAGTAATAATAAAGTAAAGCTTCCTTGCAACAATGGGTTTCCAGTTCTTGGGACACTGTGAATGGTAGACACAGGTGGGCAAGATTACAGAAATTAAATGTAGAAACGGACAACAGAAACAACATCACAAAGGTAAAAACTGGAAGCACTTTCAAGCTGCTAAAGTGTTTACAACGTTTGGAAATATTATACATTAATTTATAATTTTGAAATGAGGAATGTGGTCACATTTTCTTGCATACTCAAATGGGCTGTGGCATTCAAGTGATGAATGACTGATATTAATGGGCCCAAAGTGTGCTAAGAAAACATTCCCCACACCATTACACCACCACTACCATCCTGAACTATTGACACAAGGCAGGTTGGGTGCATGGGTTCACGATGTTGACATCAAATTTGACCCTACCACCAGTCTTCACCTTTCCAGCTTTGGTACGAATGCACCCACTGCAGGCTCAGTTTTCTCTTCTTGGCTGACTGGAGTGCTCTTCTTCTGTTTTAGCTATTACTCCTGAGATGCTTTTCTGCTCACCACAGTTGTACAGAGTGGTTATCTGAGTTACCATAGACGTTTTATCATCTCAGACTAATCTGGCTATTCTCCTATGACATCTCTCATTACCTAGGCATTCCCTTCTGCAGAACTGACATTCATAGGAGGTTTTTATATTGTTCACACCAGTTGGATGGTTGGGAGACAAAGTCAGAGAGGTGAGATTGCGTTGGTTTGGAAATGTGCAGAGGAGAGATGCTGGGTATATTGAGAGAAGGATGCTAAGGATAGAGCTGCCAGGGAAGAGGAAAAGAGGAAGGCCTAAGCGAACGTTTATGGATGTGGTGAGAGAGGACATGCAGGTGATGGGTGTGACAGAACAAGATGCAGAGGACAGAAAGATATGGAAGAAGATGATCCGCAGTGGCAACCCCTAATGGGAGCAGCCAAAAGAAGAAGATTCTGTGTAATTTCTAGAGACTGCTGTGTATGAAATCCCAGCAGATCAGCAGTTACATTATATTTGGAACAATCATGCAAACAATCATGCCATACTTGAAATGAACAAGATCACATTTTTCCCTATTCTGGTGTTTGATGTAAATATTAACTGTAAATATTAATTGCATGATCGTATGCATTATGTTGGTTCTATAAATAGACAACTGAATGGATAAGCGGGTGTACAGGTGTTCCTAATAATTTGATCAGTGAGTGTATATCCGTGTTTGCATGGCACTTTGCTTTTTCGTTCGTTTTTACAGAGTGCTGAACGAGAAGAACACTATGTAAATTCAGAGACAGCTGAGGTGGACAGTCACTTTCTATATAACACACATTTCCTCAGTCTATGTGTGAATTAATCCAATATAAAACTGTGCACTGTACTCCGCTTCCTTCAGTGCAGGTTTTGGCTTTGCCTCAACTTAAATATCATTGGACTTCAGCTTTTTCTTTTCTGTCTGATGCCTTTGATGCCTCAGTAGACACTCATCCTCTCATTGCTGTTTTTGGATATCTCTTGCTCAGCTTTTAAACTATAAATAGATGAATGCATAAACCATGTGAATTTTTCTTTATTTCCCGGAAAAAAAATATTTTCTAGTTTTTTATTGATGTAGCTGCATTTTCCTAAAATTGCCAAACTTCTGCAGCTTTAGTTTGCTTCATGGGATTCTAGCACTAGCCTGACATTGAAATGATTCCACAGACAAAATCTGTTCATTTTTAAAAGCTTTAGTAAAAGTTCAAAGTAAAACAGTTCACACAAAAAATAGATTAAAAGTAGATATTGCAAAGTAAAGAAATTAGTAAAGCTTATATATCTTGTTTGTTTCTTTAAGTTTGTTCATACAGTTGAACCATTTCTAAACGGTCAGTAAACTTTATGCCTATCCCATTTACATGCTGCAAACAGGTCTTTCAGTCCATGCTAGCAATGGACTATTACATATATAGCTAAGAAAGTTCTATTTCATATTAACTTACAGGGGGTGAAAGGCTATACCATAATCTATAACTATGAAAGAAAATTATATTCTGTTCTACTTAAGCAAACACTAGTATGAGTTCCGGCTAGATATAATCGGGCTCACCTCGACGCACAGCTTGGACTCTGGAACCAGTCTCGTTGAGAGGGGTTGGACTCTCTACCACTCTGGAGTTGCCTCCGGTGAGAGGCACCGAGCGGGTGTGGGCATACTTATTGTCCCCTGACTTGGAGCCTGTTCATTGGGGTTTACCCTGGTGGACGAGAGGGTAGCCTCCCTCCGCCTTCGGGTGGGGGGATGGGTCCTAACTGTTGTTTGTGCATATGCGCCGAACAGCAGTTTGGAGTACCCACCATTTTTGGAGTCCCTGGAGGGGGTGCTAGAGGGCATACCTTCTGGGGACTCCCTCGTACTGCTGAAGACTTCAGTGCTCACGTGGGCAATGACAGTGAGTCCTGGAAGGGTGTGATTAGGAGGAATGCCCCCCCGATCTGAACCCGAGTGGTGTTTTGTTATTGGACTTTTGTACTCATCACGGATTGTCCATAACGAACACCATGTTCAAGCATAGGGGTGTTCATATGTGCACTTGGCACCAGGACACCCTAGGCCTCAATTCGATGATTGACTTTGTGGTCGTGTCGTTGGACTTGCGGCCACATGTCTTGGACACTGTCAACTGATCACCACCTAGTGGTGAGTAGGCTTCGATGTTGGGGGAGGATGCCAGTCAGGCCTGGTAGGCCCAAACGTGTTGTGAGGGTGTGCTGGGAACGTCTGGCAGAGTCGTCTGTCAGAAGTAGCTTCAACTCACACCTCCGGCAGAACTTCGACCATGTCCCAAGGGAGGTGGGGGACATCGAGTCCGAATGGGCCATGTTCCGTGCCTCTATTGTTGAGGTGGCTGACCGGAGCTGTGGCTGTAAGGTGGTTGGTGCCTGTCGTGGTGGCAACCCCCAAACCCGTTGGTAGACACCGGCGGTGAGGGATGCCGTCAAGCTGAAGAAGGAGTCCTACTGGACCCTTTTGTCCTGGGGGACTGTAGAGGCATCTAATAGGTAAAAACTGAGGCAAAAACTCGGGCGTGGGAGGAGTTTGGAGAGGCCATGGAGAACGACTTTCAGACAGCTTCGAGGAGATTCTGGTCCACCGTCCGGTGTCTCAGGAGGGGAAAGCAGTGCAGTGTCAACACTGTATATGGTGAGGATGGTGCGCTGCTGACCTCGACTCGGGACATTGTGGGTCAGTGGGGAGAGTACTTTGAAGACCTCCTCAATCTCTTCCAATGAGAAAGCAGAGCCTGGAGACTCAGAGGTGGGCTCCCCCATCTCTGGGGCTGAGGTCACCGAGGAGGTCAAAAAACTCCTTGGTGGCAGGGCCCCGGGGGTGGATGAGATATGCCCGGAGTTCATCAAGGCTCTGGATGTTGTAGGACTGTCTTGGTTGACATGTCTCTGCAACATCGCATGGACATCGGGGACAGTGCCTCTGGATTGGCAGACTGGGGTGGTGGTCCCCCTCTTTAAGAAGGAGGACCGGACGGTGTGTTCCAAATACAGAGGGATCACACTCCTCAGCCTCCCTGGAAAAGTCAATTCGGGGGTTCTGGAGAGGAGGGTCCTTCAGATAGTCGAACCTCGGATTAAGGAGGAACAGTGTGGTTTTGGTCCTGGTCGCGAAACAGTGGACCAGCTCTACCCTTAGCAGAGACCTGGAGGGTGCATGGGAGTTTGACCAACCAGTCTACATATGTTTTGTGAACTTGGAAAAGGTGTTCGACCGTGTCCCTCTGGGAATCCTTTGGGGGTGTGCTCCGGGAGTATGGGGTACCGGACCCCCTGATAAGGGCTGTTCGGTCCCTGTACAACCGGTGTCAGAGCTTGGTCCACATTGCCGGCAATAATAATATTGCTTCATCAGGCCGTGATCTTCAGCTCTCTCTGAATCGGTTCGCAGCTAAGTGTGAAGCGGCTGTGATGGGAATCAGCACCTCCAAATCAGAGACCATGGTGCTCAGCCGGAAAAGGGTGGAGTGCCCTCTCAGGGTTGGGAGCGAGATCCTGCCCCAAGTGGAGGAGGTCTTGAGGTATCTCAGGGTCTTGATCATGAGTGAGGGAAGAATGGAGCATGAGATCGACAGGCGGATCGGTGCGCCGTCCGCAGTGATGCCAGCTCTGCATCGGTCTGTTGTGGTGAAAAAGGAGCTGAGCCGTAAGGCAAAACTCTCAATTTACCAGTCGATCTACGCTCCTACCCTCACCTATTGTCATGAGCTATGGGTAGTGACAGAAAGAACGAGATCACGAATACAAGCGGCTGAAATGGGTTTCCTCCACAGGGTGTTTGGGCTTTCCCTTACAGATAGGGTGAGAAGCTCAGTCATCAGGGAGGGGCTCAGAGTAGAGCCGCTGCTCCTCCGCATCGAGAGGAGTCAGATGAGGTGGCTCGGGCATCTGATCAGGATGCCTCCTAGACACCTCCCTAGCGAGGTGTTCCTGGCATGTCCAACCGGGAGGAGCCCTGGGGAAGACCCAGGACACGCTGGAGGAACTATGTCTCCCAGCTGGCTTGGGAACACCTCGGGATTCCCCCGGAAGAGCTAGAAGAACTGGCTGGGGAGATGGAAGTCTGGGCACCTCTGCTCAAGCTGCTGCACCCGCAACCCGACCTCGGATAAGCGGAAGAGGATGGATGGATGGATGGACAGTATGAGTTTAGCTTAAAGTTTATTACACTTGGTGTTACATCAATAAATTTACCGGATGAACCGGAAGCGACGTCATCAGTGGTGCTGGAACCAAGGAATCGAGAGAGATAGTTAATGCACCCCGCCTCCCCCTGGTTTGTCGAGGAATTACTATTACATGGGCCCTTTAGCTGCCTCCTGCTCGCACGTGTGTGACACCCTGTTCAGGCTTAGATAATGGGATTATTGTAAGGCAGGTAGTCTGAGCTATTATTTAACTCTGAAACAATATTTTATTGAGAATTTTACATTTATTTTCAAAAATCTTTTTGTCTTTTGTTAATATGCTTTTTCTTTTATTCCTTTATTTCAGGGTATCATTTTTTCATTTCTTTTTTTTGGCAGGTAAAACACAAGCAACTTCAAGAGTTCAGTCCTATATTAACCTTTGAACTACACAATGGATCAACGAGGTTCAAGGCCAGAAATCAAATAGTGGGGAAACAAATTATGGATGCTTTTGGGTGGTCTTATGAGCAAAGATATCTATCCATCTGATCTTCTGAGAGGGGTCATCATAAATATTTTTTTCCTTCACTCTAAGTACAGCGTTGATATTTCTTTAAAAGGCAATAGGTTACCAATCACACACTTATTGTCACAAAGTCACTTTAGGATGGAACATTTTTAAAAGTTTTTTTGGATAATCAAGGACACCTTCTTATGAAGAGATTTTTATAATTTGGTTAGCTCAGTTACAGTCTAAACCAATTGTAAGTGCATCTCAATAAATATTAACAATGATTATGTTAAAAATGTAAATATTTATAAAATGGAGCTTAAAAGTAAAGAATACTTTAGAAACAACTTGTAGAGTATAGAGAGAGCAAAGGGAAACTGTCTACTGACTCAATTTCTTAAAATATCAATCTTCTTAAATCATTTAATAAATCTGTTTGCATTCATGGTCTGGAAGAGTATTTTTGTGATGTCGCCTTTCCTGTTTGGGAAAAAAGTTATAACAAGTGAACTACCAAGTACTTTCTTTTTTTACTTTAAATTGTTTTCTTGGTATCTATAGACTTTGGTACTTTTACTGCTGTTTTTGTTCATTTCTCCTTTAAACTACTGCCTTTAATTAGACCTTGCATTTTGATTTGCATTTTATCCCTTGTAATGAACCATATACCTGTATGCTTAACATAAATTAATGATATTTAAATATACTTTATCTTAATTTATTTCAGGGTAACAGATGGGGATTAACTTTATAGGGAATAAAAATCTCAAGGACCCACACATAGCCCTTTATTCTTGGCATTAAAATGAGGGCCATCTCTTTCTTTTTTATTAATCACAAGTTTCCAGTTTTAAATTGAACATTTCCTAGTCAAGGTTATGCAAAGTATGGTGTCAGAGATGGCTGGGGTGGCGACCCGGCCGGGACGCCCAGGAAGACCAGAGGAGGGCTTGCACCTTCCCCAGACCACGTGGGGACGACCGCCCCTATGCCTTTGGAGCCCTGGACCTGAGGACTTCCGCCACACCTGGAAGTGCTGGGGGGAAGAGGAGCAGGGACACCCGGAGTGCTTCCGGGGATACAGCTGGCACTTCTGCCACACATCTGGGTGATTATAAAAGGGGCCGCCTCCCTTCATTCAATGGCTGGAGTCGGGAGGAGAAGGCGACAAGGTCTTAGGAGGAGGCAAGGAGTGGCCAGGACTTTAGGGACTTTTGGGGTTGTGTGTTGCACCTTTGTAAATACGGACTGTGCAGATAAATGTGTGTGGGGTGATACAAACGTGTCTGCCTGTCTGTGTCCGGGACATGTTCCACAATGGCAACAAAGATGCTGAAAAAGTCGAATACCATTTATCCTCTTAAAGGTAGCAACAGTAATTTAAAAAGCAGATCAGAATCAGGAATATGCCTATCACAGATATTATGCTGAACAGAATGTGATGAATGACATCTTCATCTCCAAACACCACTACGGACGACTGTCTCTTGGCACTAAATTTGAAAAACTCACCAAGGAAGCTTTACATGTGCTCCTTCAACTTCACAGAAAAGACGCCAGCAGTGTAATACCCTTGTTTCAAAGAAATATAATAGGGCCCTGGTGCAGAAAGAAGGATATGTAGAAATTTGCCATTCCAATGGTTCGCCAGCCACACCTTTACTGACAAACAACTGGCCACACGGTGGCTGGTGCTGCAATTGGACAGCCCCAGTGTCTTGTGTTTGAGTTGTGCAGCATGTATGTACACTGTAGGTTGTTTCTGTGTTATTGTGGCTGCTCTTATTTTACCAGGTTGCTTCTAAACTTGAGATGTTACTGTGTCAGTTTAGGGAAATTGTAGCCAGTATATGTCTACACATTTGTATTTGGTGTGGCCATATGATTGGTACATTGATATTTCTCACTGTCAGTAAATGACAGTTTTTGCACAGTGTAGAATATCTAACAGTGTCACAGCCAAGGAGTGAGACTCTGCTGATGGAAGAACAGTTGTGTCTGCTATTACCTGGAGGAAGAAAAGGAGAAGCTAGAAACCTATTGATCAAAAGTGGTGAAGAAAGTGTGAGTATAACATTCTTGTGATTGGGGGACCTACATAATGAGCAGATGCATTTCAGATGTTTTTGTACGTCTTCATTGCACTTTGATTTTCAGCCTTTCGTTCATCATTCTGGCACCCACATCACCACCCTCACAATTATTGATACACTGCAGCCGTGTCAGCATGTGGGGAATCAGGGTTGTCAGGTCCTGGAAATATTTCCAGCCAAATGGCAGCTGATAACCTCCCTAACAGTGCCGTGGACCTTACCAATGAATGATGCTTTTGACAACGTGCGGGAGTTTTGGACATCTTTGTTGGGTCCCCCTGGAATTTTTGCCTCTATCAATGTTGTGGGGATGGGGAGTCCTCCTTGGAGTAGTGAACCTATCAAAGTTGCTCCCCTTTGCAATTTTGTCATTTGGGCAGCAGCATATATGCTTTAAAAATACAACAAAAACCCCACACACCCCCAAATCAGTTTTTTCCCCACACACCACTTTTAAAAATAGCCAAATTTGGTGTGAAAACCACACATCTGACAATAGTGTGGGAGTCTGCAAATCTGATGTCATGTTCAACTTGTGGGCCTCAGACCCAGAACAGTCGTGTGAAATTTATAATGAGGCATTACACAATATCTGGACCCAACACTGACTACTTGTGGCCACCTGAATGAGAAATGGTCATTAAGCATTAGTTATTGTAAAAGGTAGTGAGGATTCCAAAGTAAAAGTAAGGTGAAAACAGCAAATCATTTGAAGGTGGCAGTGTACTCAAGCCCAAAACCCATGAGTGCTCACACATGCCCACGAGACTGAAATTATATTAATAGAGGTATTGCACATGGATGACATGTCACACAGTGTGGACGTGCTTGCATCATCTGCAATTGGCTTGGAGAAAAATTGTGTACTAAAATTCTTTGGCAAAATATAAAAGGCACTTCCTGCCTGCAGGGGTCGGCTTGTGGTTGATTTGTGAGTGTCAGGTGCAATTTATCGCAGAGCATTTTACAGTAGGTCAGGTCAGGTTGGGGAGCATGCACTGGTACAGTGTGCTGCTGTACCTACCACACGATGAAACAGCATTGGATACTGGTTGGCAGGCAGGTACGCGGTCCAGTCCCACCCTCTTGAAATGACACTCTATCTGCCTCAGCTAGTTACAAGGGTGTACCCTTGGCTTGGTCCAGCCATTCGAGTCCCCAACAATTAGGATCTTATGAGCTGGATCACCCTCGGGGAATCATACCACATGGCCTTAGCACTATAACTGACGCTCCTTCACAATGCAGGTAATGTGCCTCATTTGGGACTCCATGAGCAACTGCTCATTCAACACAAAGTCAAACCAGCAGTAGCCAAGGATTCTCAGAAGAGACACAGTACCAAAGGAGTCCAGTCTTCGTCTCAGGTCACTGAGGTCAACCATATAGCAAGATAGGAAGCACCAGGACTCCCTTTCCAGTGACCTCATGACCACACCATCCTCTCCCAAACTGTCTACTGACTTCATAGAAAGACTCACCAGAGACATCTCTGTCGAGGTAAGTAAACCTCATGATGATGTCGACATTCTCTCTGTAGACAGACACACTGCTGATGGCCGTGCCTAAGAGGTCATTAAAGGCCTGGATCTTGGTTTTTATCCAGGACACTCTCAAGTCCAGACACTCAGACTCCTTGTTCAGTCTCTCAAGAGCCCCGATCAGAGCCTCCATTGACTCCATTGAGCGTAACAAATCATTGTGGCTTGCGCCTATTTTTGAATATATTTTCTTTGTACTATAGATATCTCCTAGTTGTCATTTTTAAATAGTGGAGATATTTATATTATTTGGGTTTTGGTGCTCTTCTTGGTTTTTTTTTGTATGTATACTTATTTTTCTTCTTTGTAAATATTTTTGTAGATTTTCTTATATTTCATATCATCGATAAAGACTGTCATATATTATTGTAAATGTATTTCCTTTTCCTATTTTTTCTTTTTCTGACATTTAAATTTTAAATGGAATTACCAAAAATAGTCATAATGCAATATGAATCAAATAATCAAAAACTGCATAACACTGTTCTTGTTCAGTTTTTGCTTGCACCTGTACATAAACTGCACCATTTCTTTGTTCAGAACCCAATATTTTTGTCTGTGTCTCTTCATCTTGCTTCTCTCATACTGGTCCTGCTCAGTCCACAGCTGTAAGAATGCCCATTGTGTAGTTTGGTGCCCACAATCCCACTATACGGGTTATCACAGACCCTAATTAGTTATGAATTTACAACTTATCAACATGCAGCACTGCAAACATTTTGAGCTTTAAGCATGCTGCCCACCAGATGCCAGAAAGTTACCCCATGAAACCCAAAGAGAAAGACATAGTAATTCCAAATCCTACTGCTGCCATTTTTGCCTTTGTCTTTGGAGTCAAAGTTATTTTCCACTTCACATATCTGTAGTATGGATGATACGAGTCTGATTAAGTTGCTCGATAAGACTGTCAACCCCAGACATGAGGTAAGCATCAAATTGTTGAGATGACAGAAATCATTTTAAGATTTCAGGACCCATTGGCCTTGGGCATGAAGACTGCAGCTTTCCTCTACAACTTGCTTTGTGACAATAAGGGCATTCATGCACGATGACAAAAGGGTTGGTAAAATATAGTGTGAAATCAGGTGATTCGAGCTTTGATTGATATTCACAATATCTGACACATGCTACTGGCATATTTAGAAGGGAGAAAATGTCTCTCCAAAGATTAAGTCTGCAAATTCTGCAATTAAACTGAGTAAATGCTTGAATGCATCAGTCATGACCTCACGATAGTTTTATCATATTTACATGATAGACACATTCCTGAGATTTTAAGTTAGGTAGGTGCACCAAATAATCTACCAGACTGTTTAATTTCATAAATCCTTTCCATTGTGCTAGAAACTTGGACTGGGAGGAGGGAATGAACACCAAAACTCAACTCCATTGTGAGCAAAGTGCTGCAGTCATATTGTCTGCATCTGTTGAGTTTTCTAGAGCTTTTTTTTTAAATAGGGGGCATAATTTTAGGTTGTGTGACATGTTCCAAAATATTGAGATTTTGATTGTGTCTATCAATCTTCTTCGACCAAATTCAAGATACTGTAACTCAGTACTGCAGCAACTCAAAAGACAAAAATACAGTGAATGCTCGTGGCACCTCCTTATAGGAAAAACGTACAAGTGGGAATAGTTAATATCGATTCTAAAAATCATTCTTTACCATTTGTGTTAGTGGTTGTTTGAAACTTTCCACCAAAATAGGGAGCATAAACAAATGTGTTAAGATGTTTGATGAGCAGCAGTTTAGCAGTCTATTTAAATGTCTCAGATGTAAACAGCATTCCCCTTTCAGTATGCACCTCTTATGAATGGCTACCCATGCAAAGTCCCCCTTTCTATCTGTAGCTAGACTTTGAATTGACTACCCAAAGATCTATGGTTTCAGGGCATTTAGTTTGCGTAATCAACTAGAACTAAAATGTGGTTGAAGGGTACCCACAATACTGACTGTTACTCTTTCAGAAGAATACTGATAAGAGATAGAAGCAATGGATACACTTAATTTGCAAATAACATTCAGGCCAACAGGAACAATAGTCCCTTACTTCTTAACTCAGCAAAATGGGAGTTTTTAGCACATCCTAATTTCTTGTCACACTTTAAACGACCATTTATCAACCAGACATGTACTAACCTTCAGATTTCACAATGGTGAGAAATAAGCAAGGGGTGATGTTTTTCACCCAGATGTTTAGCCCCTCATTACAATAAGTCATCGACCAACATAAAGTGAGGCCTCTGTAGTATGGAATCTACATAAAGTTTTCTGTTTTTGAAACGGTGACATTTCCGATGTTTTATAGATTCATGGCTCTTTGCTCCCTTTTGAATACAATTGGGATCAATATACTGTATATTAGATCAATAATTCCTGCAGTGGTTTGTTACCAGACTCATCTGCTTCTGTAACCAGCTCAGGTGAGGGAGAGATTTCATTGGCTGGACTGGAGGTGGCGTTAGAGACTTCAAAGTAAGTCATGTTAAGCCTATTGGCAACTCACTTGGATGAGTGCTTTGTTACACAAAATATCCGACACAGAATGTGAGCGACTTTTAGGTTTCCTACTCCAAGCATCATTAAGTTCAATATTTGCAGGAAATGTAATGTCTTGTGAAATACAGTATAGGACAATCATACCCTAAAATCACTCCATAGGGAAGCTTTTGAGCACCACTGCTGTGTGCATCTCTGTGATGCCCACGAACGTAAGGTGACATGAGGACATTGGTCAGCAGTGTTCATCACCATGGATGTAAGGGAGGTCCTTTTTTATACACTGTCATGGAAAAACATATTGGGCATCAACTATGGTAACAGTATGGACAGAATTTAATAATACATTCACCTGGGCAGTTATACTGACTGTTAAAACACTGTGTCTATTTTCTATTTTCGCAGATCCAATTAGACAGTAATGTTTACTTTAGTCGTTCATTTAAATGTACTGTCAGTATGTGGAAGATGTGCATCCTCAGCCATAGTTCTCCTGGAGTGGTGTCAGTGTTGTTAGGAACATTAACTTTTCTGATGTATTGAGTACTAAAATTTACATGCCCTGTGACTCTCGTTTATCAACTCACTGAGTGGCCATTCTTTTCATTTCCTATTTACTGTAAGATACAACACTTTTTAGCTTGATTGCATGTTTTACACTTCATCTTTTCGAGATCAGAGCTGCTCAATCGTACTGACAGCACAAGGCAGAAAAAGTTTAAAGCAAGATGAAATCAGAGGATGCATCATGATAGTGATAACGGGGAGGGCAGGAAATAAGTAGCAAAAAAGTAACAAAGACCAGGGGCCTCATGTATAAATGGTGTGTATGCACAAAAATGTTGTGTACTCCTGTTTCCATGCTCACTTCGAGATGTATAAAAAATAAAATTGGTGTAAAGCCATGAACGTTTTCACTGTAGCCTTCCCCCATGTGTACGTACGTTTCTGCTTGGTTTTGCAAACTGGCAGCACCCAGCATCAAAGCAGTGCTACTGTTTCTGTGGTCTTCTTTTCTTTTTTAGATTCACATCTGTGATGCAGGTTTTGTCAAATACACCGAGATTAATTGCATATCGTTTACAAATTTAATTCACTTGATTGCAATCATTCTGTAACAATATAATGGTGCCCGGAATGGTTAAAATATTCCAACTACCATGGCTGCTTCAGTGTTGTTAGAAGACATTGCAAATAGAAGAATTAGAGGAGAGTACATATTTACAGATGATGATAACTGGCTTCTAAGTTGATTTCATTTCCAGGTGTGTACTGAACTGGCTCCAGCTTTACAAAGGCAGACTTTAAGGAATTGCGCTCTACCTTCTCCAATGCAAGTTCTGTCCAGTCTGGGGTTTTTAGCCACAGGAGCTTTTCAACATGAACTTGCGTACTGATCGGGTATTTCACAATCATCACTGAGTGACACCATGCCAGCTGTTAAGGATGGTATTATCTGATAAGCATTCAGATATATAAGATTTCCTTACACAATAGTTGAACTGGGAAACATCAAAGTGCAATTCGCAGCAACTTTCATCAACATCTGAGTTGACTGCATGCATGTTGCTATTGCAACTGTGTCAAATAAGTTACATCAGCCAGGGATGAATCACCAAAAGAATGAGTTGGCTTTACCCCATTTATAGCAGGAGTACCTATAAAAACGTCAGCTCAGCACAGTCTCAAGTGCGAAATAGTGTGGCAAAAGGCAAGCCGTCCTTTTAAGGATAAAGAGCAGAGAATCGAAGCGTTGTGGCACTTGGTGTCAATACTACATTATAAAGGCGCCTTCAGAGAATGAATTTTCTTATGTAAATAGAAAACATTTCCACTCTATTAATGTACTGCTCTAAAGTTCATAGAAAGTGTTTCACATTGTGCAAGTGTGTGACTTGACCATACCTGAAGGGATGTGTTATGATGAACCTGAACCTGACTCACCAAATGATCTGCCAAATCAGACTGCGTTACAACTTTGAATGTAATTAGCAGAATGTAAAAACAGGCACTCAGATGCAGCATTTATTTCTTAACCAATTCATTTAATTTGTGGTCAGTATCACATAGTACAGCCTTATATTTCTTAGTTCATTGGCCACATCTTTTGCAGCATCCACTATTGCATTTTGTGACTGCAGAACAACCAGATGGTTGCCCAGTGGTTTCCGAGGCAGAGGTGTGTGTGCAGCCAGCACCCGAAGATGTGCTCGGCATAGCAGCACCATCATGTCATTGGCACAGGGTCAGTTTTTGTAATATTGTCTGAAACAGAATAAACAAACGGCGGTCTACGACTCACTTTTCATGTTGACTGTGATATCTGAACACCACTTTTTTATTTTGGGCACTATGCAAGTTTCTGAACTTGAACTTTCAAGCGTCTCCGCCACGCTTTTGTTGCTTATACCACTGCTTAAGTATATTTTTCCTCGCCTCATCTTTGTATTCGCTGAAATTCTTTTTTCATGTGTTTTTGACATTGTCTTTTAACCAAACACTGAACGGAAGGTGATATTTATATTAATTTGCATATTCAAATAAAATTTTGGGCGAAGTTGGGTTGGGGCAGAAGGCGTGTCCATGTGCATTACTTTCAACGCTGATGGGGATTTATGTAACGTAAGTGTGCGAAAGTTGGCTTACACATGGTTTTGAGCATCTGAATTTTTTTTTTGCATTCGCACATTTCCATTTTTGTCAGTACACCATGTTATAGTGTGAATTCTACACATGCTGTTATACATGAGGCCCCAGAGTGTGACACAAAATTGAGAGAAATGTAGCAGTACAGTTAATAAACAGAATATGTCACCAAATAAATCAAAGAACAGGAAGGAATTCATAACCAGAGATATCTTATCAAAAAATCTTTTTGTTTGTTTGTTTGTTTTGATTTTTTCACAAACTTGGACATATAGAAAATATATGATTCTGACTGTTATACCGTTGTGGCAAAGATATTATACATTCCTAATATACCTGCCTAGTAACAACCTGGCAACCATGCATCACAAACAGCAGACAATGGTGGCACCCATAATAAAAACAAAATGGAGCAGCATGAAGATGTATTTCAAAAATAATGCCTTCAGAATCATTCTCAATCAAAGAAAAAAAAAGTCTGATAATTTATTACCTGAACTTCTTTGAGAATAATATCTCATGGGAAAACGCTGAAAAAATCTAAAACAAAGTCTAGATCAGGGGTGCCCACACTTTTTCAGCTGCTTTTAAAATGACCAGGTCGAAATGATCTACCTACATTAAAAAAAAAAAATATATATATATATATACATACATACACACACACATAGCATTTGAAGTCTGAATCACAATCTGATTGTATGGGTGGTTACCTACCAGGTAACGCGTGTGGTTGGTTTGCGAGTCGGCAAATATCTGCCGTGGGTACCCTCTCAGTTGCGAGAAGCAGATCATAGAATGTTACATAGTTAAATGTCAAATAATGCAAAGAGTACGTGACACGTGTTTTGCCCTATTTTGGGCTCATCAGGCATACACACTCCACTGCCCCCCTCATCGGGGATCAAACCTCGGACGTCAGACAAACGCACTTCGACTGTGACATTGTGAGACCAAAAAATCCTCTTACAATTTCACATCCAGCCTATACCCTCCCAAAACATTTTTTTTTTATCCCTTCTTTAGTCAATATAAATTGGAAGGCTAACTAGATCAGTTTCATCATGCGTGTGGGATGACCAGTGTGTTAGAAGAAAAGAGATATCAGACTGGCCTGTATGTCAATCAATTGGCAAATGCCATAGGGAGGATATATGACAGAATAACGTTTAAAAAAATATTTTTTTGAATGCAACGTGATCTACTTGCACTACCTTTGCGATCTACCAGTCGATCGCGATCGACACATTGGGCACTCCTGGTCTACAAAGTAGATCATGACATCAGTTCTTTCAACCTTACATTGAATCTGACTGTATCGTTGTAACAGTAAACAACAGAGACCACCTACAGTCAGCAGCAATGCATTATTATTCATTTTTTCCACTACTCCAGTGATGTCTTCAAATATCAAGGCATGATCTGGTGTTACAGAAAGGTTTTTCCTTGCAACAGGTTGACTATTTTTAACATGTGGGTATTTTTAGGTGACTTGTCAGCCATAGAAGCTTTATCCATTGTAATGTTAGGCTTGCTGTCTTGCAGTGGGACCAGTTTGACAAGAGCACTGTTGCTTTTTTGTGTTTCAGTCACCAACCCTGCTTTGAGCCCCACCTTCATGGATTGGATTGGATTGGTTTGGAAATGTCGCACTCACTGAACCATCTAATTGTTGAATTGTACTGTATGTTTTAATTTGTACAGCATTTGATAGTAAAATATACCATGACCTGTTTGCAAAGAAAGATGCTTGCTAAGGAAATATGTTGTCTACTACAGTACTTCTTTTCTGATACAGCCATCTAGTGTTGGCTTACAAGCACAGCAATGCCTCACAGATGTTCATCGGTAACACATGGAGAATTTTCTCCATTTAAGTTACACCCTTTGTGAAGTATTTTAAGAATCCTTTGTGTCTGGTACATTAGGATCTGCAGATTCAGGGCCTGTTTTGCCCGCTTTGCATAACCACTCTCTGATTTAGTAGTATTTTTATTTGAATAAAACAATAAGTTACATTATGATTCAGTATAGTAAGAAAAAGATTAATTTATTTATTTCCTAAACCCACTTAATCCAGTTCAAGGAATGGGGTGCTTGAGTCTATCCTGACAGCATCTGGGACAAAGCAGGAACCAGTTTTGAAAATGTCACCAGTTTATTGCTGGGCACACCCCTTCATTCCAGGCCAATTTAAATTCACCAGTCAGCCTTACCTGAATGACATCATGTGGGAGAAAAACCAACAGACCCAGAGAAAAATCTAGAGTGGCCAAATATATAAAATGCATACAGGCAGCAAAGATCATCTTTTGAACCCAGTTTTCTTGAGCTGTGAGACAGCAGTGCTTAGCACTGACTCACTGTGCTGTCTAGTATGAACACTAAAAATCTAAAAACTGAAGTCAAATAGAAACTCAGTATCAAGCAAACTAAGTGCTGTATTACTAAAGACTGCAAAGCTACAATGATGTAGCAAATACACTGGGGAAACCAAGAGCAAAAGCTTACTTAGATCTCATTCTATTTTCAATGTAACATATTTGTTTATCATGTTATTAATCTAGTGGCCATGTGAATGCTAATATAGGTTATTAGTTAATATACTTGTGTAGCTTATTTAATGAATTACAAATTATAATCTAACACTATACTATACACATTGTAGCACATTGCAATATCACACCTATGTTACCTTTGAAGTAAGCTCAAATTCTCAAAGCACATAAGTCCCAAAAATTTCCAAAAAATGCCCACTAGAGGGAGATATTACTGTCAAAACCACAGCTAATGATAGGGCAACACAGAATCTTTATAAAATAAAAAGATTTACTCTTCACAAAAATGCCCCTCCTTACCCAGGAGGCCTCTTAGTGATTCTGGGGTTTTGCTGAAAGTAAACCCAGAATGGGGTTCAAATTCATCTCATGGTTTAGGGGCATAGTGAGTGCAGTGTTGGGAGGAGAGTGAAAAGCTACTCAGCTGGTGGGAGAAGGTCAAGAAAAATGAGAAGGGGAGGACTTTGGCAAGTTACACAGATGAGTTAAAGAACTGTTAGATATGCCCATAGCAGAGGAAGAATTTGCTGTCTTGCCCTTGTTTATTTTTATTTTGTGTTTCCTTATATTCATCCCTGTGTGCAGTATTTCTGCTTAATTAATATACCATTTATAGCTCACATGCTGATGTGCTTTATTGGTATAAATTCTGGCTGTTTCAAACCAAACTATACAAGAAAACTGTATGCACTCTTAGCATAACAAAAGGCAAAAGCTAGACAAAACAAATAAATATTATCTTAGGGAAGGAAAGACGGGGCATCAATGTTGATGGTATGCTTGTCCCATACTGCATAAGAAAACCTAGAAATCCTACCCAAATCATTAAGTAAGTGTGTATAAACCTCTTTGCCTGTTTTCTTAAAAATTCAAATTCTAATTTTGCAACAGAAAATACTGTATTCAGAAGCAATGATCATGGAAATACACATTAAGTTTTCTAAAGGGCCAAAAGCAAAGCAATAAATGTTGCCCTATATAGTGCACAATAGTGAATAATGAATAAAACAAATCTCCTAAAAGTCAAATAAAGGAAACACTTCAATAATCTTAATACGATTTTGAGCTATTATAACTCATCAGTACAGCTTAAATGAACCTTGCATAGATTCTGTGCATTTCCTTAGACCATGTTAGATAGAGGCATTGCTATTTTTCCATCAGAAAATTATTTGGGGTTTCAATAGTGGTGGTAAAGGGAGTCCCATGTGCTGTTTCTGAATCTTTCATAACTTCTTGAGATTGCATTTATTTACATTTACACCATAATCCCCACTCTAAAGCAGCAGGCATTTCGGAAGGTAGATTTCTTTAGTCATCAATCACACATGTGATGTTTTCCTTCTAAAACTAGATTAGGTAAGCTTTATTAAGCCCAATGAGTAATTTAGATAGATAGATAGATAGATAGATAGATAGATAGATAGATAGATAGATAGATAGATAGATAGATATTGTGCAGAAATTGCAAAATGATCTTGTCGGAATGAAGCATGACATTTCCTGATAGCAGAGGACAGAAAATATTCTGAGAGGTGCCTTTGAGCACCCTACAATGGAATGTCACTGTGGCTAAAAGTGCTACATGAGAGCACCTCCTGGAGGGGATGGAGGGGATTTTTCATGACAGCATCCAATTTTGCCACCACCCTCTTTGCCTTAACAGCTTCAAGTGTGTCCAGGGTTAGACTTGCAATGGAGCAGACTTTCTTGATTAGTATGTTCAGGCATTGTGTGTGTTTTGAGCTCAGGTTGCTACCCCAGGAGACCACAGTATAGAACAATACACTGGCTACTAAAGACTGATAAAACATTACCAGCAACATGCTGCATATGTCAAAAGACTCCTCAGGAAGTGCAGTCTGCTCTGGCCCTTCTTGTACAGTGCCACTATGTTGTCAGACCAGTCCAGTAGGCTGTTTAGGTGAACCCCCAGGTACTTGTAGCTCTGCACCACCTCGGCATACTCTTAATTAGTGACTGGCCTCAGAGGCTCTTGGGGACTCCAGAAGTTCACCACCAACTCTTTTGTCTTGCTGATGTTCTTTCTGCACCACAAGACAAAGTTCTTCCTAAGCCGCCTGGGTGAGGGGGAATAATGGAGGACTCATCCAAGAATCTGTAGGTGGTAAGTGCTGATTCCTGGAAATCTGCTGTGGACAGGGTAAAGAGAAAGGGAGACAGGACAGCTTCATTTGGTGCTGTATTACACACCATCATTTCTGACTCACAGTCTCTCAGGATCACAACATGCTGTATATCCGTCTGGAAGTCCATGATTCAGGAGATTGTGGGGGCATCAGGGTGCATAGCCTTGTGCTTTTTCCCCAGTAGGTGAGGTGGCATGGTGTTAAAATCACTAGAATAGTGTTAAAATCTCTGGAAAAATCATTATCCTGACTGTGGTGCCATTGTTAAAGTGGGAGAAGTCTACAAGTAATATGTTGATCAGAGCATCCTCCACACCAATATATGTCTGATAGGCACACAACAAAGGGTCAAGATGTTCTGAAACCAGGATCAGAGCTGTTTCAGGACTAGCCTTTCAAATGACTTTATGATACATGGAGTAAGAGCAACTGGCCCTAAGTCCTTGGGATCACTAGAGTGCCCTTTTTTAGCAATGGGACTACACAGGATGTTTTCCACAGCTGCAGAACTCATTGATAGAGAGAATAGGGGGTGAATGATCCCACAGAGCTGACTGGCACATGTTTTCTGCCCTCTGGGGTTCTCGATGTTGGCAGTCTAGGATGACTCAACAATCTTATGACTCCAGTGCTTAGTGGTAATTGCAAAGAGCAGTGGTGATAAGGGGTATCCTTAATACAAACGGAAGCTTCTGGACTGGTATACATTAGTTTGATCCTTGCACATATGTTCAGGCCAAACCCAAATTTGTGAAATGTGGTGAATAGGCAGTCCCATTCAAACATATCAAATGCTTTTTCTACATCCAAAGATAATAAAATTTATGGGGTGTTAGACTTTATGCGTGAATATATTACATTAAACAGGTGTTGAAAATTGGAATCTAAGCTTCTGCCATTAAGAAATCCAGTTTGGTCTTGTAATAATACTGAAGGAAGCGCTTTCTCAATCCTTCCAGCTAGAACTTTGGAGAGTATCTTAACATCATTATTCATAAGTGATATTGGTCTGTATGATGGACATTGTAATAAGTCCTTATTTTTCTTCAGAAAGACAGTAATTAATGCTTGGCAAAAAGTCAGGTGGGATTTTATGGTCTCTGGCTTCTATATATGTTGCTAATAATAGGGAAGCTAACTTAAGTAAAAAAAAATATATAAATTCAGTAGAGTATCCATCAGGGCCTGCTGCTTTCTCACTCTGAAGTGAGATTATAGCGTCTAGTAATCCTGAGAATGTCAGAGGTTTATCCAGTTCCTCTGCACAGAGAGTATCTAGCTATGGTATCTGTAATGCATCAAAAACACATTAGACTGTGTCTTGTCTTCTTTAAACTGAGTAGAATATAAGGACTTACAGTAGTCTCTAAATGTGTGCATTATATTTTATGGTCAATGATTTTATCTCCATCTGTGTTGGTAATTACTGATATTGCATTGCAAACTTCCTGCTTGTGGATTTGCTGACCTAAAATCGTATTAGCCTTCTCATGTTTATAGAGATGATGTCAAGATTTAAAAATGACTTGTTCTGTTTCTTTTCTTGTCAAGAGGTTGAATTCTGATTGCAAAGACTGTATTTTCCTATAAACTGCCTCATTTGGAGATCTGGCATGTTCTAAATAGATTCTGGTAATTTCGCTGATTAACTAGGATGCCTCCTTGGTTTCCAATTTTTTTTGTGTGGGAGAAATATGAAATAATCTGTCCTCTTAAAAATGCCATCAGAGTTTCCCAGAGTATTCCTGCAGAGATCACTGAGGATATATTTGTCTCTAAAAAAATCAATTTGTTTGGATATAAATTCTGTACAGTTCTTGTCAGCTAATAACAAAGGGGTTAGGAAGCCAGCTGTGAGATGAGTGATTTGAGCTCCATGATCAGAGGGGTGTGGTCAGAGATAACAATAGTGTCATGCTTGCAAGATTTGATTGTGGGCAAAAATTGTTATCTATAAAGAAAAAATCAATTCTTGATTAACAATGATGTACTGATGAGAAGAAGGAATAAAGTTTGGATCTGATAAGTCATAATCGATTACAAACTATGTAATTGAATTTGTAGTGTTAGATATTATCGCCACTGTAACTGAAGACTTATCCAGGTCTGGATTTAAAACACAATTAAAGTCTTTGGACATTATACTTTTATGAGTTTTCACATTAGGAATGGATGCAAATACATTTTGGATGAAGTCTCTATTATCCATATTGGGTGAGTAGATATTTATCAGAATCACTTTACAAATAAATAAATTATCCATCACTATTACATATCACCTTTCAGGATCAGATGCTATATCTGATACTACAAATGAAATTGTTGTATGTATTAAGATTCCCACACAGTTTTGATTTGTTAGTCATATGGATAATCGCTGTTCTTTTGAAGCAGGCATAGAACCATAGATTTTCTCAATGAAATATTAAAGAGATCAATGGATACATCAGCTAAATGGTTTTCACAAGTTTTTAAAACATGCAGGCATCCAACTGGACAGAATGTCATATGGAAATTAATTCATTTAAAAGTCTTGATTATGTCATGAATACAGAAAGCGAACAGAGTGAATCATGTGATACTACAGGAAATTGAATAGTGTGCTGCTTGTTATCATAATCAAAGTGTACATAAAAGGCAATACGTTCATGATGAAGAGAAAAAATAAATTAAATTGGATTAGGATTAACTTTGTAGCCCATAAATTGTTTCACACACTGTAACCTGACAATGGCAAAAATGGTATCTGTAATCATCTCTATAAAGTTTGCTGATTGTTTTCAGTTAATTTTCCTATTTCTGTCTTTGATTATCCTTAACCTTGCCTGTCCTGCTGCACATTCACAGTGAGAGAGAAGATAACACACCATTTTGAAGAGTTGTGAGATGCTTCAAGGAGATGAAATTGGTTTTTGTAGGCCGCAACTTTGAAGGGAGGGCTATATAATGGCACTGAAAAATGACATCAGTCAGGGATAGGTAACCCATAGCAGTTTCACGGCTGTATATAGATCCTGTTATTTAGTGAGTCTTGTTGCAGAGATGTTGTTCTCATTTGCCAGGCATCATCTGATGTTGTTAATGCACTGTGTTTAAAGGTTGGCACTGGTGGCCATGTTATCATTTGGGTTTGTGCATTATTCCTGTGTTAATGTGTGATTCTTTTGGTGATAATTATGCTCCTGGTTTTAGAACTCATCTCTTTGCTTTGGTAAATCGATTTTTGGTTGTTAATTTAAATTTGCTGATTTGACTTGTGGCTCTGGTTTTGGCTTGTACCCTGACTATGTTTCATGTACTGATCCTTATCATTAAAATCCTTTTCCGTCTCACTCAGCACAAAAACTAAAATCACTAAAATATGGGATCCTGAGATGGAAAAGATAATGATTAAAATTGAAGTCATTAATTCTGAATAACAAACTCTGAAAAAACAAGTGGCTGAAGCATGTGGATTCATAGGCAACACAATCTACACTCAGATTCCCCAGTTCAGTAATGGAATCCAGGCGTGCAAAAAAAAAAAAACAGGCCAATCGATTTAAGCAGTGGAGTGGGTCTCATAAGTGCTGCTCTTTCAGTGCTCAATCATCTCTCTCCTTCTCTCACACTCTCATACACACACCCCATCTCTGCACAACTTCTCAACATGGCTATATCCCTTCTGACAATTCTTCTGTTCCAGATCCGTGTGACTCCACCAGAATTTTAATTCCAAAAATGCTGCTGCCCACACAGGTAGTTGAATTACACAATTAGTATACATTAATAATGACTTGGCTTATTATAGTGACATTGGTAATTACAGAGCAATTACAGTGTAAGTGCACTGTAATAACAAACCTTTAATGTTGCAGTACCTTTTTAAGTTATGATGGGAAGAAAGAAAATGAATGCATCTAAAAAGACATAAAGCAGAAAAAATAACTGACAAGCCATGTCAAAAAATTTAAAAACATCCTTTAATTTGCTTGGGTTTGAAAATGTATATGTTTTGTTTTAAACTGTGTTGTTATTTCACAGATAATACCTTTAAATAATCTAGACATACGCTCAGGAGTCAGGAATCTCTCGGTATTAGAAATGAATAACGCAGAGCTAATGAAAAAAGTCTGCTTATGTGCCAACCCCTGTCAAACTGGCTTAGTGAGAAACTAAAGAACTTGATGCTCAACCCACTTGTGGCAGTGGAACATGATATGTGACACACGGCAGTGTATTTCTTTTATACCTTCAGATCTTTTAGAAGCACTTCTTTTAAATTCTTTCAGCTATGTTTTGGTTTAGAGTATTTGGAATAGCTTGTGGGTTCCACGTATCTTGTGCTGGTAAGTTTTAAACTCACTAATATTTTTTGCACTTGAAATTACTTGTAGGTTTTTCTGTTACATTATGTATTGTAGTGTCACGATGTTCTTAATATAGGCTCAATGTCAAAATTAATTTGACGAACCTAGTAATTCTTTTAAATTCCCGTATGAATGTCTTCTGAAATGTGATATGGCCTTCAGTTAAATCATTATAATAGATAAAGATAATCAAATTAAACAAAAAGCTCTTACCAGATTTGTACTGTATATTGTCATCTATTTAATATATTGTTTAACTTTTGGAGGCCGAGGCTCGAAAAATTTAAACATATAGGAAGGAGGGGATTTGAGCTACAATCAATGAGATAACATTCAGATAGGGATATGAAATATAAACTGACCTGTATATAAAAAAGTACATTAGTTTTGGTTTCTCCTCTATACACCAGAAATGCTTTGAATCAGAAAGCACAGTCCCTTTAAAAGAGCTCCTCAAAAAATAGATGTTAAAAGCTCATAAAGTGAAAGAAAGCTACACGGGCATTTCTAGGCCCAAAACTCCATCAATCTACAGTCAGGCAGATGGAGCACAAACTGAAGAACCTGAGTGTTGATTGGTTAAATTCACCGATGCATTTTGTGCAGCACGGGCGCTCATGTTGGAAGAATATTTTCCTGGAAATTTGCCATATTGCAGTATTTTCATTTGAAGGGTACATTAGCTTACAATAGTGACAATATTATGAGTGTTGGATACTAAAGTGCTCCCTATGTGTTATGTCTAAAAAACGGCGATCATGGAGCTGTTTTTATGTTGGCTTTTCCAGGTAGTCCTGTCCTTCTCAGAAAGGTCTTGATCACCTCGGGAGCGTGTCTCTCTCATGTCAGAAACCAGGGGCACTACACTATTATTTCCACAGCACACCAATGGAAAAACATTTGCGTAGAGTATAATTATCAAGTCACTGAAGGTGATGAATAATTGAGAATGGTATTATTCCATTTAAATCGGTCTTCAGCAGTCAACAGTCATTTCGATCATTTAATTTTTACTTTGACTCGTCTGTGTCTCAGATGCTATACCAATTTACGAATTAATACATTGTCCTTGTTTTTTTATTACCTTCTTTTCAACTTGCCATTTAGGAAGGCATTCAAATTCAAGCTGTACTTGCTGAAGCAGGATTTTGTTAAAAGTTCAGGTTTAAGGTCATTGTTTAAGTTTAAACTATGCCATTCATTTTTTTTTATTAAATTCCTTTGTGTTGTTTTAACATTTAATTTGTGGCTTAGTGTGTATTTACTTCATGATTTATGCATTAATTTTATACTTACATGTTTTAATGTTAGATACGATTAATCATGATTAATTTCATACATGTATATGATTAATTAGCTAATTTTTTTAATTGTATCCCAGCCCTAATATATATATTTTTACTTATTGATAGTTCATGGCCATTGGCTGCATTTTGCTTGTGTTTATCATTCCATCTGTGTCCTTTGTTGTTTGAAGCACAGTGGTTAGCACTGCTGCCTCACAGTTCAGATTATATTTTTGACCATAATAATCGTCCAAGCACAGTTGCCAGGTGCTTTGCTAGCCCTCAGGGACGATTAAAATACCATTGCTCCATTATAATCCAACTTCAAATCTAGTTCAATTCCCCTTTCCTCGTTGACTTCATACATTTAATGGAGTTTGATGAAGTTGCTAAACATTCATGTAATTTTGTCGAACTCACAGCTGTTCGTTTATCGCTATTTAGTACCATTGCTAGTATCTCTACAGTTGGATGCTCTGCAAATATTCAAAGATCACTGCAAGAACAAAATGTTTGATGCTCAAAGACAATAATGAACCTTACCATGACAGCAAAGGCTTTAGATGATCATTGATGGTTACCACACTGAAAGTAAAATGTGTTCCGTTTTACATTTGACAAAGTGTATGCTGTGTTTAGAGAACACAAAATGCCATGTACCAAAACCAAAACTTCATCCCAGTCCTGAAACATGGAGAAGAGTGCATCATGGTGTAGGGATACAGGACCTGGATGGCTTGAAGTTAATAAGGAAAGAAATTCTACAGGTAAACATCAGGTCTTCTGCCTGTAATAGGAAACTCACATGAAGATGAATAGGATGTAATAGATGTAATAGGAAATTCTCATGTAATATTACGATGACCCCAAACACCTGAACAAACTAACAACAGAATGGCTTAAATAGCGGAAATTGCACAGAGTTGTGGCCATGGAGCTAATGAGAAGCTGTGATGTGATCTGAAGCAAGACATTCATGAAATCATTTCAGAGACAGAAAAGAACTGAAACATTTCTGTACAGTGGAAGATGTCAAAATACCTCCTAAGAGGTCTTATCAGCAGCTACAAGAAGCATGTGATTAAGACTGCTGTTTCCTAATGCAGGTTCTACCAATTAGTGAATTTGAAGATTCACAAATGGTCCCTGTGCTGGACCTGGAAATTGAAAAATGAGCAAAAAAGATATGACAATGCAAAATATTTTGTAGTATTTATTTATTTAGATTGTCATTATCTAATACTATGACATGGATGATGATCAAGCCATTCATGCAGGAATAAGGAACAGTTCACTGGATTTGTAATTATTTTCTCACAACTGTACATTTCTCTTTAAATTTAACTAAGGCCATCCATCTTTAGGAGCTCTGTGCCTAGCTGCAAGGTTCTCATTGTTTTCTTAATAACTTTACTTTTTATTTTTTTCTCATGTTAACTTCCTTATTGTACTAACCCCTGAAGACTTTGCCTTTAAACTCATTCAAACGTAGGGGTAAGTGTACAGGACTGCTTAACTAGCAAAGCTTTGCCTGCAAACAAGGCAATTAGGACAGGGGCTCAGCCCAGTATGGACCAGGAAAAATAAATAATTACAGGAGTGATTGAAGACCAAATCTGCATACCAGTATGGGCATATGGCAGCTGCAAATATGTCAAAACCTGTCCATGGAATTTGCATCCAAAAAAACAAGTCTTCAGGAGACACCTTGAGGGACTGGTACAGACAGAGGAAGGGAATAACATCAACCAGTATGTGACAGGGCAGGTCACTCATGCTAAGGGTGCCTCATCCTTTAACCAAGACATCAAGGTTACGGAGGACAGCCAGGAGGTCTGTACAGTCCCTTTATGTAGGCTGACCCTTCTCTAAATGCAGAACAGGAAAACCAAAAGCTTCCTTGAAGGTGATACCATTTAAAGACTGTATAGGGATTAGAGTGGAGGTAAAACATCATAAAGATTATCATAATTAATGTTTTTTTTATTTCAATCTAAATGATGTAGAAATTGGCCAGATTCACAAATGAAATTGACTAGTTCCTAGCAAGCTATGCAGTTGTCATACCCTATCATGTCTTCTGATTGACTTCTCCCTTGCAGGTGACAAATATCTGCCCAACTATGTCTGTCTGGCAGTTACACTCGTTTGCAATGTGCTATCAATTGGAACATATTAGTATTTCGTAATTCATTTAGCAATAAAAGGCAAGGCATTTCTAATTCCAACAGGTGGCACACTACAAACAATAGAACTGCTATTGGAAATGCAGTTTAATTGTGGCAAAAGACAAGTTGACACTAAAATCTAATAAAGGATATTTTAAATAAAAAGTATGTACATAAAAAATAGAAACAAATAAAAGAAGTATTAATCTCTTTTTAGTCAAAAAACATTATGGCGATATTTCTCCATTAAAATAACAAAATGGGAGCAGGAATAAATAATTAACAAATTCCATTAACAGCTATAAATATTAGAGACTGGCCTCCCAGGATCAAAGTTTGAGAATGTCCCCAAGGTCACCCCATCAGCTGCTTCGCTCTGTGTCACAATCATTAATATGTAAGAAATTGGATGAACAAGAGGAGACCATTCAGTCCATCAAGCCCATTTGTTTAGCTAATAGCTAAGCTGCCCCAATATCTCCAGATTTTTCTGGGCTCAAATGGGATTAATACTCTCTCTATTTCACTGTCTTTTATTGATTATTTTTCCTTTTTAAACTTTTCTTTTTTAGGTTATAGTGTCTGTTGTATGTGTTGTCTTTTGGGGTGCAAAATTAAGTGCATTTCTTTAAAACATACAAAAAACTCTTTGAAATGGTTGTGCTGAGAATGACGTTGTGTGCATAACGGACTGCAGTTATACTCATTTCAATTAGATTTAAGTTCTAGACTGATTGACAAAATGTACTGTGTTGTGACCTGGGTCAGCTGTTTGTATTTGTATGAATATGTGCTATATAAATAAATGTTGTTTTGATTGATTGATTGATTGATTGATTGAGCTAGTTACTCATATAAAACCAATTTAGAGTGTCCAGTGCACATGTAGGGAGAATATAGAATATCCCAACAGACGTCAACCATGTCAGGGCCAGTGTCCTAAAGCTGTGAAGCAGAAGTGCTAACTACTGTGTGTATAAATGTACCATAACTACATTTTCTGGTCAGAGTCTGTTGCTACTGTTCTGATTCTACCATATTGTCAAAGCATTTCATCACTCTACTGCCATGCACTATAAGTTAACTCTTTCAAGTTTATTTTTTTGCTTGTTTGTAATGACTAAGTTAATAAATTTTTATTGAATCATCTTTTATTTATTGTATAGCTGCAGTTGGATTCTTGTATCCTTTGTAATGCACTAGTGTGAAGGGTACCATATGGTCTAGCAAAATAAAATGAAATATTAGACACCAATAACAGCTCACTGCACGATAACGTGCAGTGAATACACTTCACATTCATAGTTTTCATGATCTTTGTCTGTACGTTTAGCATTCGTTTGCTCAGAGGTTGATGCGCTTGCTGCTTTCTGAGCAGCTCTTCTTTTCTCCACCCTAGTGGCCCGCTTCTTCTCTTCTTTCGTCGGCATCTTTTCACATTAAAACTGATTAGGTCAGTGTTTGTGTTGCAATTACTTAGTATGTTTTCTTTAATTTTTCACTTAAGCTGCCACTTAAGTCGTCAATCTGCCTCAAGAATGATTTACCTAAGATATGAAGAGGTAGGCGAAGAGGATGGCAAAGGTGGTAGGGATGAGAGCGGTACACATACACATGTGCCGCACGGCCACCCTGCTGGCTGCTGCCGAGAGTTGATTCTACAATAAAATAAAATAAAAAGAGGAATAACCTTGGAGGTCAAACATCACCCCGAAAGTGGATAGTAGACGTCACATAGTATACGTGTACCAAATTTTAGATAAATCGGTCAAACAGTTTGAGAGCTACAGGTGATTCAAAATCCAGGACAGACAAACGAACAGCCGCGGCAGTGTATTATCTATGAAGATAATTCAATGAACAAGAGCAAACGCAAGCGCAGCCAATTCGCAGCAAATAATGCTTTGGCTCTGATCAACACTAGTGCTCAGGTGTCATTTCAGACCACCAGCATTGTATGCTGTTAAAACTTAACACACACCTCATTATTATATATACACGCCTATTATATATAAAGATGCTTTTGATTTTAATTATCTTCCATTTAAGTTTTTACCATTGAGATAAAAATAAATTCTTATGTTGCTAGTAAATTAAATTTGTACTGTGTCTCCAGCTGCTGCTAGACTGTTTGGTCTTGCTCAAGAAGCCTACAAT
The DNA here is from genome assembly GCF_016835505.1 of Polypterus senegalus. Lineage (NCBI taxonomy): Eukaryota > Metazoa > Chordata > Cladistia > Polypteriformes > Polypteridae > Polypterus > Polypterus senegalus. The sequence goes on along the minus strand of NC_053164.1, from coordinate 68,027,740 downwards.
ATAAACAGTGTAATCAAGATAAATAAGTAATTGATAGATTTTAGTAAGGTTATTCAATAGTCACCACAGATGCTGACAAGACAAAGAAAAGTGAAAAACACAACCACAATTATTGCAATAATTACAAATCAGCAAGATTCAAACAAGGGTACACTCAGCCTTGACTGAAATGCTGAGACCTATGGCTTCTCTAATAATGATGAGCAGATCACTCCGTTGTTGGAATAAAAAGTAAAGAGAAGGGAGGCTTTCCCTTTAGATCACATATGTGCCCTTAAGGATCTTCTTATATAATACGCTACCGTCGCTGTTTGTTTGTTTGTCCAGGATTTTAAACCACCTGTGGCTCGCAAACTGTTTCCACAATTGACCTGAAATTTGGTACACATATACTAAGTGACGTCTAGTTATCCGCTTTTGGGGTGATGATTGGCCTCCAAGGTTATTCCTCATTTTATTTTTATTTTATTTTATTGTAGAATCAACTCTTGGCAGTGTGCAGCAGGGCGGCTGTGCGTCGCATGTGTACGGGCGCTGTTCTTATCCCTACCATCTTCACCACCACTTCCCCTACCTCTTCATATCTTAAATCATTCTTGAGGCAGATTGAAGACTTAAGTGCCAGCTCAAGTGAACAATTAAAGAAAACATACTAAGTAATTGCAATACAAACACTGAATTAATCAGTTTTAAAGTGAAAAGATGCCGAAGAAAGAAGAGAAGAAACAGGCTGCTAGGGTGGAGAAAAGAAGAACTGCTCAGGAAATGGCAAGCGCATCAACCTCTGAGCAAACGAATGCTAAACGTACAGAGAAAGATCATGAAAACTATAAGTCAAATGTATTCGCTGCACGTTATCGTGCAGTAAGCCGTTACGGCTACACAATAATAAGTTACAGTATGTACAATTGGTGAGGAGCTCTAAACCACTTACAACTTTAAATGTGAGAAGAATTAAAATCAGCTGTAAGCTTATATGGAACCCAGTGAAGTTATTTAAGAGCTGAACTTATGTGGTCATTATTTCTTAGTTCTAGTTGTAATTCTTGCTGTCATGGTTTGAATAAACTGCAGAATAGCAAGTGAAGTATTCAAACAGCTCAACAATAAAATAGAATAGTCAACTCTGCTTGAAGCAAATGAATAAGTGAGCTTTTCATGACAGTGAAGTTGAAGAATCCATGCAATGGTCACACACGAACATTTTATGGAATCCACTAACTTTTCTCATGCTTTCCTTTTTTAGTTACACTTTCTTTCAGATCTACTTACACAACTGGTTTAAACAGCAGTGATTTGCCAATATTCATATTGGAAGAATTTATAGATGACACAGAGATGTACTATTATGACTCCAATACTACGACATGGATCCGTCAGTACGAGTGGCTAAAAAATGTTGAGAGTCCAAGTTTCTTATCAACCCAGAAGGAGATTTCATATTACCTACTGAATGCCAGTGCTACTAATGTCAAGCCCTTAATGAACATTTTTAACCAAATATCTGGTAAGCATATTCATTTATATGTTCAGTTGATATACTGTGTGGTGGAAGTGATGAGGCAAAACAAATACATCATGAAAGAATAAACCAATCAAATTCAAATGAATGCATTTTCCATGTTCTGGGTTCTGCAGTTTTTCCAATGCAAGTTCATGGAAGCCAGAATTACACTGGGTGTGAGGAAGAAATCAAACGTGGAAAGGATGTCAGTGAATCAGAGGGCACACTCACTCAATACTGAATGCAATACAGGGTCCAGGTCTTGATGAGACACCATCACAGAGCCTACAGACTCACTTGCCTATACTCAGTCACACTTGGCACAGCTTTAGAGGAATTATAAGAAAGTGGCAAGTGTATTTTTCTACTGGTTTGTAGTGGCCAGTTTATTTTTCTATGCAATAATGTGCTGGGGAAACGGCATCAGTGCAGGTGATGATAAACTGATTAAAAAGACTAGTTTGATCTTGGGAGTCAAACTGGACTAACTGGAAGAAGTGGTAGAACAGAGGACACTCTGAAAGCTGCTTACTGTACCGGACAATGACTCCCACTCCCTGTATAAGGTTTTGACTAAACAGAGGAGCAATATAGTAGCAGACTATGTGATGTCATTTCTACCCTTCAGCATCAGGGTCTATAATGAGTCACCCCTCAGCCAAGGTGGTATTGTTCCTTGTGTGCTGAATGGAACTGAGCAGGTCTAGTAGACATCCATCCATCATCCAACCCGCTCTATCCTAACTTCAGGGTCACAGTGGTCTGCTGGAGCCAATCCCAGCCAACATAGGGCGCAAGGCATGAAACAAACCCCGGGCAGGGCACCAGCCCACCGCAGGGCACACACACCAATCACACACTAGGGACAATTTAGAATCACCAATGCACCTAACCTGCATGTCTTTGGACTGTGGGAGGAAAAGAGAGCACTCAGAGGAAACCCATGCAGACACGGGGAGAACATGCAAACTCCACGCAGGGAGGACCCGGGAAGCAAACCCGGGTCTCCTAACTGCGAGGCAGTAGCGCTACCCACTGTGTCACCCTCTAGTAGACATCTTCCCATACAATGGTGCTATTTACAATATATTGTAATAATAGAATAAGATTATTAAGATTATTATTATTAAGATTATTATAATTGTGCAATATATATAATTATGGTTTGTTTTTGTCTGCTGCTGTAACCCTGCAATTTCCATTAGGACTAATAAAGTTCTTCTCTATCTAACAATCAACCCATGCTGACAGTGACCAGGATGGGTCACTGGAGTTGTAAGGCTCATCATTTAACACTACAATATGTTACTACACTACCCAAAATAAAAATGCAATATTTAAAAACATTTGTTTGCTAACTGTACACATTAGGTAAAAGAACACTCTACTGTTCTGGGTTACAGTCATTTAAGTATGTTTATGTTCTTTTATGTTGTCTCATTTGGCTTCTCGGTGGCTGCACTGTAATGATGACATGCTTGAGCTGGCCATCTGTAAGCTTGTACGCCCGATGAAACTGTTCGGCTGGTGCTTTATGTGAAAATTGTGTTCATCTTAGACTGGTGGAAGTGTTTAATTGGACTGAATGTTATTTTTAGGAGCAACAGATATAAAAAGCTACGGAAGCTCTGAATCGCACAGTGAAAAAAAATTATGGGATAACCCTTATCTCTGCGTGCGTGAAAACATCTAAATGCGTGCGTGAAAGTATCTCATACGTGCGTGAAAACATCTCGTACGTACGTGAAAGTATCTTGTACATACGAGATAAGGGTTATCCCATAATTTTTTTTCACTGTGCAGTTCAGAGCTTCCGTAACAGGCACCTTTATTTAAAGGAAAAAAAAAGATCAGTCTAAGCTCAAGTAAAGGTTTGTTACAGCAGTTCATTTTAGAATGGTACTAAATTCAAAATCCCAATTATAACTAAACTAGAATTGAAAAACAAAAGATTAATAAGTAGAGTTGTATTGTTTATTTATTGTCTGTATGGCTTCTGGTCAATTTTGTGTGATATTTTATGTTTGCTTATATAATTACATAGCAATCTGTGGAATACAACTTGACTGTACCTGAGTCGAAAATAAACAGTGCACAATAAAGAAGTTCCCCCAATTACAGTTATAGCATTGACATTTCACAGTATCTGGATGCTGGTGTGATTACTAGTACTTCGTCTTTCCCATGTCCTTCCTAATTTATTCTGAACATTCTGGTTTATTCCCAAGGTCTGAGATATCCCCATTAATTTAAGCGGTGACTCTTAATTGGCTCAGCCTAGGTGAATGGATGTGTGCCTCAGTGTGTCTTGTGATATACAGCTCATCTCTTATTGCTGTCATGCAATAGAATTCAGCCCTTCAAGACCTGTATGGGATGGGGTGGCTTCACAAAATAGATGATCTCATGAAATATTTAACATAGAAAGCTTTAGGTTATGGCATTTACTATGAACTACTTTTGTGGATTTGTTCCTACAGGAGTTCACACTCTCCAGGGATTGTTTGGTTGTGATTTGACTGGAGGTTTGTTTGCTATAGTAGGGTATGATGGAGAGGACCTGATCCTTCTGAATATAACCACCCTGGAATGTATCATTGCACAAGAACAGGCAAGCCTTCTTCTACACAACTGTGTTATTTCAAAGGTTTTTGTGCAGATTTTTCAAACTTTATGCTCTGGCTGGCTAAGTGAGTTTGTTTTTTATGGAGGAGAAACCCTGAACAGGCAAGGTAAGAGAGTAAAGTGTGGCACACAAGCCTTTTTTGATTAAAAGAAAGTGGAAAACACGGCTGAATACTACATGTTTTGTTCAAAAACCTTATCACACTGGCTATAAAGCTTATAGTTTTCTCAGAAATATCTTGTTAGACTCCACAGGGGTTGCCACCTCCAGTCCCAGTGGGCCGAGGTGGCTGCAGGTTTTCATTCTTAGGGCCGATTTATACTTCATGCTCAGAATGCATACGCGCCCACCTCATTTCACGCGTCCTCTGAGCAGGTCCTCAGAAATTAGCGCGACGCGTGTTGCAGTACCAGCAAAAAGTCGGGGGGTGCAGTGTGCTAAAAGTTGGAATGTGACGTCAGTGTCTCTGTTTACTATCTATCTACAGTACATGTGACAGAAAGCCTCTATGCAGATCCTCCGGGATGAATGCTTCGATGTGGTGAAGCAAAATGCCGACATACAGATGCATTCGTGGTGCTTTTATATTCAAGCGTCGCATATTCCCGATCATAATGACACGATACATTTTAAAAGCCTCACATACCATCTTTTGTGCCGTCTTATTTTTTTTTTTATTTTTGCAACTTAACAACAGCAACATAATGTATAGCGCTGTATTTGAGCCACTGAGAAAAAAATAAAGGACACGGTGAAAACGTGTATTTTATGATTAAAGTGGAAATTTCGGCTTTAATCTCAAAATGTCCACTTTAACCTCGTAGTTTACTTTATCATTAATGCAGACCATCGTAAACGTCATCCCAGTTTTTAATCGCTACAAGCTTCTTGGACCTGACAGCAGCAGCAAGCAGCAATAGATCACCACACAGAACAAATTAAATGTATAATATTCCAACTCTCTGCACATTTAGAATCTTTAGATTTGTACTTGATACCACTTTCATGATGAAATGCATTAAAGTGTGTATGTTACATTTTACATATAATTTCATTTAAATAATGAATACTGTTAATAATTACACACATGGGGGTGTCACGGTGGTGGAGCGATAGCACTGCTGTCTCGCAGGGAGTTATGTTGCTGGTATTTCCTGCTTGTATTCCACACTGTGCTCCGGTTTCCTTCTAAAGATATGCAGATTTGGGGATTTGGTGCCGTTAAAATGACGCTAGTGTATGTGTGTGCTTGTATTCACCTTGCGATTAGCTGAGGCCTCGTCCAGGGATTGTTTCTCACTCGTGCCCAATGCTTGCTGGAATGGACACATCCCTGGATTGATGGATTTAATCAATAAACATAAAAGATATTGCGGTAAGGTGTCATCAGAATTTAATGAGTGTTCTAGGCAATTCACAACATAGAGAAGCCGAACATGTTCTCACCGTGATAATATCTCGCACTGCCTCCTGGTGGATTCCTCCAGATTTATGTAAAGTACACATGCAAGTATGAACACTACAACGTTTGCGTAGCAGGAGCGTCCGCTGCAGCATGCGTCGTGACGCATGAAGTATAACTCCGGCCTATACCTTTTCTTAATTAGTGACCTATTTTTGCTGCTAATTAACTTCTTTTGAATGAATGTTATTGCTCTCGAAGACTTAGACCTCTTAATTGTTTATTTTTCCTTAATTAGCAGCCAAACGATAATGAGATACAAAATGAGCCAAAACATGACCAGCAAACTGTGTCCATCACGCAATATCTGAAAATAAAGAAAGGTGAAAATCTCAGGAATATTGATCTGCTCAGGTCCCCAAATCATTTTAACAGTCCTTGTAGAAAAAGAAAAATCAACAATTTTGGAAATATATGCTATTGCACAATGAGAGCAGCAACAAGCCATGGAATTAAAGAACAGGTTTAATTAACAACAACAATTAAGCAGCTTAATGGAGTGAAATTGGTTGGAGTTTGAAGCCCTGACTTAGTTGGTCTTCTGTTGGCTCACTCACTTCACATTTTATTTCTGACAGGCCATGTTTAAGCACACTGACAGCAGGCTGAGTTACACTAATAAACTAACCTAATAACACAAATTTTTGGATGTGGGAGTTAACTAAATTATCCAGGAAAATCAAATGTATGAAACTTATATATTGACTTGTCTGGGAATTAAACTCAGCTGCTTGGAAATATGAGGCACCATGCTGCATTTTAGCTGTACAATAGAATCTATTAACACCAAGAATTTTAGTTTATCTTATTGGATATTTATATTTGTAATCATGAAACCACTGTTATAGGATAGTAATACTTTCATACATACATCTATCCATTTTCTACATGTACATTTTTCACTACAGAATTGTGGAGAATCAGAGTCTGTCCCAGAAGTGCTGGGTACAATGCAGGAGCCAAACCTGGGTGAGATACAAAAAATCCACTACAGGGCACTTTCTTAGTTCCTCCTCGTATTGAAAATTACATTTATATTAAGATTTTATACAAATGATAGATGTCAAAGAAGTTGATTGTTCATCTTCTAAATTTGTTATTATTTCAGTTTACAATACAGCATACAAAGACCTGAATTCTGACAGTTATTATTACATCTGCAGTTCAACCCAACGTATTTCTCCTCCAGAAAACAATTCCTGAATTATTAGAAACAGAGGTCACTTGTTTTGTCACCGGATTCTACCCTCAACTTATTGATATAGAGTGGGTCAGAGATGGAGGACAAGCCGTACAAGCATTGAGTGGTGATATTTTATTGAACGACGATAACACCTACCAGGTCAGAAAGGTACTAAATGTGAGTTTCACGGATGCTGAAAAATATGGCTACTCCTGCCAAGTGAATCATTCCAGCCTTCCAAGAAAACTCATTGTCCCCTGGAATTACAAAGGTAGGAGTTCAATTGAGCAAGTCTAATGAATTATATTTTATTCTATTAAAATGATCTACATTTTATCAATTAATTTATAAAATTGTCCGATGTCAGGATATGTTCTTAATGGAATACTGTTATTTACATTGAGAAACATGTCAAAAACGTAATGTTCTTTAAAGAATTCATTCTGTCAAAAACACAATTTAAATATTGTAAAAGCTAGTTGTGACTTTTGTTTTCAATGAAGAACTATCAGTAAAGTACTTTGAGGTCAGTGAGATGTTAACTTATGAACATTAGGCTAAAGTAAGGGTAGAGGAACTGCACATCTAACTGGTTTAATCGGCCTATTGTTACTTTAGTTCTCTTCCTAGCAAAACAACTTTGAGGGACTTTTTACAAACAGTTTAACTAATTGGCTTGGTGCCAAAATCTGGTTCTTAGTGACGGTGCCGTGTTTAGAGTCTTCTGAATGGAGTTTGTTACTTTAGAGATCTTACTTTGAGGTTTCCACTATAAACTGAAAATATACTACTAATAGGACTGGTATTGTTGAGTTACACTGGAGTGAGTGCTGCTGTGTTAGTGTTTCAATCTAATATACTATTGGCCCCATCAATAGCTTCAAGGATAAATTTCCTAGCAAATATAGTAGAAAATATGAAATTGGAAATGGATGGGGTGGATTTCTCTGGTACATAGCATGAAAGAAAAATTAACTGCTTGCAAGTTACTAAGGGTTAAAAGCTGACAAAGCTGTTTTACTATAACGGCAGATTATTCATGCACATGTCTGTCATAAGACAGGGTGCAGTAAGCTGACCTACGACAATTTCCTCTTTAGGAAGGTGTCTGTTAGACACAGGAAAGATGACCTTTCCTTCTTTTGGGTCCCATCTGACATGCACACAAAATAGAAACGGTTGGCCTATTTGCGCAGTATAAGATGAAATGCTTAGATAAACGATATCATGCTTATTGATAAGGGGAAGGGGGAGGGAGTAAAAATATTAAACCAGATCGAAAAGGGGAAACTGCGCTCTTCTGCCTTGCAACGCATGAATGCATTTATTCATCTGTGACTGAATAAAAAGCTCATTGATTGAACTATTCCTGTCTTCCTCTGAGGTTACTTCCACAATAGTAATTGCTTAAAGGATAAGTTTGGTAAGTCAAAGTTATTTCTACACTGCTCACAAAAATTAAAGGAACACTATAAAGAAACACATTAGATACATCAGATCTCAATATGAAGTTGGATATCTATACAAATAACGACAGGGCAATGTCTTAGGAACAAAAGGATGCCAAGTCTTTTAATGGAAATAAAAGTTTTCTGCCTACAGAGGGCTCAATTGTGTAGACACCCTAAAATCAGAGTGAAATGAAGATGTGGCAGGCTAGTCCATTTTTTCAAAAACTTAATTTCTGCTACTCAAAATGCTTTTCAGTATCTTATGTGGCCCCCACGAGCTTGTATGCATGCTTGACAACGTCGAGGCATGCTCCTAATGAGACGACGGATGGTGTCTTGTGGCATTTCCTCCCAGATCTGTATGAGGGCATCCCTGAGCTGTTGTACAGTCTGAGGAGCAACCTGGTGGCGCCTAAGGACCGAAACATAATGTCCCACAGATGTTCTATTGGGTTTAAGTCAGGGGATCGTGAAGGCCATTCAATTGTTTCAATTCCTTCATCCTCCAGGTACTGCCTGCATACTCTTGCCACATGAGGCCAGGCATTGTCGTGCATTAGGAGGAAACCAGGACCTACTGCACCAGCGTAGGGTCTGACAGTGGGTCCAAGGATTTCATCCTGATACCTAATGGCAGTCAAGATGCCGTTGTCTAGCCTGTAGAGATCTGTGAGTCGCTCCATGGATATGCCTCCGAGATCATCACTGACCCACCACCAAACCAGTCATGCTAAACAATGTTACAGGCAGCATAATATTCTCCACGGCTTCTCCTGACCCTTTCACGTCTTTCACATATACTCAGGGTGAACCTGCTCTCATCCCTGAAAAGCACAGGACGCCAGTGGTGGACCTGCCAATTCTGGTATTCTATGGCAAATGCCAATTGAGCTCCCCGGTGCTGTGCAGTGAGCACAGGGCAGTAGACATTTGGGCCCTCAGACAACCCTCATGAAGTCTGTTTCTGATTGTTTGGTCAGAGACATTCACACCAGTGGCCTGCTGGAGGTCATTTTGTAGGGCTCGGGCAATGTTCATCCTGTTCCTCCTTGCCCAAAGGAGCAGATACTGGTCCTGCTGATGAGTTATGGACCTTCTATGGCCCTCTCCAGCTCTCCTAGAGTAACTGCTTGTCTCCTAGAATCTCCTCCATGCCCTTGAGACTGTGCAGGGAGACACAGCAAACCTTCTGGCAATGACACGTATTGATGTGCCATCCTGGAGAAGTTGGACTACCTGTGCAACCTCTGTAGGGTCCAGGTATCGCCTCATGCTACCAGTAGTGGCACTGACTGTAGCCAAATGCAAAACTAGTGAAGAAACAGTCAGAAAAGATGAGGAGGGAAAAATGTCAGTTGGCTCCACCTGTTAAACCATTCCTGTTTTGGGGGTCATCTCATTGTTGCCCCTCTAGTGCATCTGTTGTTAATTTCATTAACACCACAGCAGCTGAAACTGATTAACAACCCCCTCTGCTACTTAACTGACCAGATTAATATCCCATAAGTTTCATTGACTTTATGCTATACTCTGATTAAAAAGTGTTCCTTTAATTCTTTTGAGCAGTATATATATTCCGGGTATATTAATAATTTGCCATGTAAAATTGTGCTCTAAAGTGAGGCATTTGTATTAATTTTATAAAATATCCAGCCTGTTCTCATATTTTAATCTGGAGGTAAACAGGACTGCTTTATCTTGGTAGAGTAATATATATTGCTCTACTTTCCCCTATTATATTATTAATATGTAGCCTTAGAATTCCTAATCTTACAGACTTACCACTGTTTATAAGGTATTATTGTATATAACTTATCCCCACCTTCCCTTCTATATCTATAACCTCAGGCAATTAGATGTAGTAAAATGACAAGCAGAAGTTAAGCTACACATAAAATAATGTATTATTGATAATATTCATAAATAATAACAAAATGCAAAGTACATTTGAATATTGGCAACCATACAACCTGATAAAATGGTGATGTGTAATTCAGGTGGCACACAGACTTGTAGTTACTTCAAATGTTAAGGCATCATTGGTGCTCAGCTTTCAGCCACATGACTGATCAATATGTCTGCTGAGCTGTGCTCTTCATTGTGTTGTCTTCATCAGTTCATGGTGTGATGATTTTAATCAGTTGTTAACAAGAGAAAGATACTTCTACATCATCACAGGTTAGCAAGAGAGAGAATGTGAGGTTAAGCATGTACATTTATAGATGTTCTGTCCAACCCCTACAGCCAATAGGACATCATGGTACTTAAAGGCCTCTGAGACAAGCCAATTCCAAACAGCCATACCTCAGACCAATGGGGGAAATAGAACATCTTAACACCCCCCCAAACCACATGTTAAAGTACACCTTAGCCTACTTGTGGGGGTAGAAAGACTTTAGCAAAGAAACACTCGCCAAACTGGTTTAAGACACATCCCCCAAATCCTGTCGTAAAATTACAAATAGACTCAGTTGTAAAAGGGGGAGTTGGTAAACACTAAATTACATTGCTTTGCCAAAATTACAAAAAAAGACGTACAAAATATTTATCAAGTTAAATGCAAAATCTCACATCACAACAAGAGCAATCATGTACACGATTATCTTCAGGTCATGAGGATTATGTGGTGATGCAGTTCATATGCATATATATGAATAATTTACCAAATACATAGCAAGCAGGAAAAAGATCTTAGTAAAACTAAACAAAGATATACATGCATGGGAAGCTTCACACTATTGAATTTATTGAAAGCACATTATTTTAACAGCATGCTCATAGCTATTTCCTTTTTTGATCAAGTGGACTGATGAATGGACATTTTGTTAATGTTACTGACAAAAAACTAAATCCTATTTTAAGGTTCTTCTACTGGAATCATAGTCGGAGTTGTAGTTGCTGCTGTGGTGATAATAGCCATCATCATAACTGGATTGGCCTATTGGATGAAAAGACAGAGAGGTGTGTGTTTCTTTCTTTTAAATTTTAAACATGCTATTCTATTGCTTTGGTTTAAGGTAAAAGTGCATCAACAAGAAATATGATGGTGCAAGTACTTGTGTTCCTTTTTGTAATTTTCACTGTGCTTTGGGGATATACAACACAAAGAACAAATAGAATAATGACCCATTCACAAGAAATATTACGTTGTTAAACCTAAAGCCCTAAAAACAACTTTACCAACTAAATGCCAATTAATGCAGTTGAAGGATAATCCTGGCTAACTCTAGAAATGATCTGGGAGTTTGCATTGACACATTGTTTTTTTAAATTGATCCTGACTTCTCAAAGTAAAGAAAGTCCATATAATTGAGTTTTTTAAATGTTTTGAAATATACTTTGCAGCATATTATACAGGACAGAACATACACATACTGTATAGTCATGCAGTTTGGTATGACTTAACTGACTGCCATAACACACAGCCTTTCAATGCGTCTACTGCGTTATTTTTCAGTTAATTAGAACATTAACACATTTGTGATGAAAAAAAGCCATTCAGCCCATCTAAGTGAACTGTCCTACTTGATAACGTATCCCATTTGTCTGTAGTTCTTTATGTGAAGAAAAATTTTTAACATTTTAGTGAAATCTGCATTTAACAAATTTCCATCTTTGTTCCTGTGCTCTTGTTGAAGAATTTATTTTAAAGCAACAGCTGGAATCCATTGTACTAATTCCCTTTGTAATTTTACACACTTTAGTCATGTCACCATTTAATCTACGTTTGCTTAAACTGAAAAGGTGCAACTCCTTCAGTCTCTTTTTCTATATATATTCTAGCTCGATCCTTTACAGTTTTTTATTCTCTTCACCTTCTCCTTACTACTAAAATATGGAAGAATCTCCTTGGGTCATCTTTTGCCTATTCTGCAGTATTTCTTTTCAACTGCCTTTTAGCTTTCCTAATATCCCTTTCAACCATTGCTCTCATATGTCCTACATTTAGTACTGGAGTTCTAAGTTTTATGCATCTTATATGGCTCTTTTGTTCCATTGTAACTTCTTTTTTTGCTCTTTATTTTTATATCCATTATGGAGTTCTCCCTAACTTCTTACTGCATCCTGCCAAAACACAGTGAAATGCATTATATTATAGTTATTTATCCCCTGTATCCTAATGTGTGCAGTATAAACACCACAGCATGTAAAATATACACATGGCACTATTTAGTATTCATCTCTTCTCCCCTTTTCTTAACCATCCTTGTGCAATACAACATCTCTGGGAGCCACGGTCAAGTCCACCAGAATGGAACACAAGAAAGGAGACAACTCTTGCCATGTATTGCAGAATGTCGCTTATAGTGTAATGCTATATTTTTGTTACTGGGCATTCTGTAGTTATAAAATACTGACATTTATAAAAATAATAGCGGATTTATTTGAAAAGTCTACATATTACATTTTTAAATTAATTTTTCGTAGGACTCACAAATGGAGGAGGAAATATAGTTTCATATGTGAGAGATTTAACCTGAACGTTTATCAATGAAAAATATTGTTCTATGAATTGAATTGGTAAGTCTTTTTATAAAAGTATAAATGTAATTAATTCCCACTTTTTGTAAGGACGTACAAAACATAGAAACTTTTCAACACTGCTTTTATAAACTAGAGCAGTTTTAATCTTAGCTCAATCACTATTTATATGGAGTTGATTTGTAAACCCAATATCCAAATTATTTTCTGCAGGTATTCTGGTTTTCTTACATTGCAAAGATGTGCATCTGAGGTGTGGTCATTCCATTCAAGGATGGTTCCTACCGGATACCTGATGTTACCAAGATTGGCTTTGGTTTTCCTCCATCCTAGTATTGGAAAAAATGTTTGGAAAATGATCAGAGTACCGGATATATTTCAGTGACATCTGCTTTGAATGTTTTTCAGATATTTCAAATCTAAATAAATCTATTCATCAATCCATTTTGTAATTTATTTATCTTGGACAAGGTGAAGGCATTCCAGAACATAATACAATTAGACCTTTAACTTGCTCTGGATGGGATGCCAGTGTGCTGCACTATACACTCCATAACAGCCAAATGCAACTACTATAACAAAATATTTATGGAACATACCATGACAACAACAACTTTTATTTATATAGCACGTTTTCAATACTTATTAACAAAGAACAAAGTAAGGTTCGATGGCCAGGGAGGACAGATTAAACAAACAAACAAAAAACAAAATCTGCAGGGGTTCCAAGGCCACGAAACCACCCAGGCCCTACTAGGCATTCTACCTAACATAAATGATCTCAATCAGTCCTCTGGTTTTCAGGCTGGTGTGGTGACATACATCAGTGTTTTTTATAACGAGTGTTTATGAGGCTGAGAGAAGCTTTTACTTTTCACATCTACTCATTTGGAGTTACTGTAATAGCTCATCATTTTTGTTGCTGAGGCCTGCTGGTACTCTGTATTCAGTTTGTGCTATCCTTTTTTAACAAAAAAAAATTTTATTATTTACAATGTTCAAGACTTTGGGAAGCTTACAGATTTATAACCCATTCCAAAGAGTCACCCACTGTCCCTGTCTGTTTGAATTTTGCACATTCTCTTTCTGTCCATGAGTGCCTTCCTTGCGCTTTGCAGGGAGTACAAACACCCTGAAAAATAAGTTATTTTACCTTGTTGCTTAAATCTAGACCAAAATAACTAACCATGATAAACATTAAAACAGGACGTAAAGGACAAAACAGGTAGATAGTTATATGTCCCCAGGGGGAAATTTGGCTTGAAATTTCCATTTGAAAACTGGAAAAAAATGACACTTTTATTGGCAGTTTAATTTTTGGAAACAAACAGCTGTGCAGGCTTCATATCATCATAAGCAAAGAAGGTTCACTAGTATAACAGGAACAAGGGATCTTGTCAGAGGTTCAGGTTTTGTCTCTCCAGCCGCACCCATAAGGCTGATTTGGATGGATGGCTTGGTGACTTCCAACAACACAGAACTTGGGTGTTAAACCATCGTGACAAACAGTAACCATGGCATCAGTTAAAGTCCCCCCTTTTATTGTATTGTTCAAATATTATATTTACCCAATAATTGAGACAATTCCATATACTGTATGAGTCTTCTGGCAAGTTAGATGTTTTAATGCCTTCTGTTTATATTTCAAAAAGGACTTTGTTTTGTAGTTCATATTCATAGTGTAAGCTGCAAAATGTTTATGTGTATGTATATATATAGGTAATCATGTTATACCTAATGTATGTGTAAACATTTAAATATGGCAAAAGAATATATATTTGTATATATAATATCTCTATGGCCATTTAAAGCTATAAATCACATATACTATACTAAATACAGATTGTTTTTGCTGCACACAACACAAACTTGGGATAGCTCATAGTTTTAAACTGGCACTACATACAGTATGAGAGTTATGGTCTGTGCATGTGTGTGCCCTGCTGCCCTGATAGGTACTGGCTTTTTCTGAACCTGTAACAGAAAATTTAATTGGTGGCTGTTAATTTATTGTAAGGCACACATATTTACTTAAGAATAATGTCTGTGTATGTTTCATAGACTGTACATTGATCTAACATAAGTACCGTGTCTCTTCAGAGTATCCTTGTGTACCGCTGGTTTGACTTTGTGTTGAATGAGTGGTTGCTTACAGAGTTCTGATTGTGGCACATTACCTGCATTGTGAGGGAGCGTCTGTTATGGCGGTACGGCCATGTGACGTGATTCCCCAAGGGTGGTCCGGCTTGCAGGATCCTCATTGTTTAGGACCTG